>NC_137788.1:140186148-140532866 GCF_963383645.1 Muscardinus avellanarius | reverse complement strand
AAATACCTACACTGCCGAGGTGCCTCATCAGGCAAGTGGGGCGACGGGCCTGGTGTGCCCTCAAGAATCCCAGTGACGCACACACCGCAGACCCCCCTCTGCACACCCAGGCCCTCCTCCCCCACACACAGGCGGAACAGGGAAGTCCAGGAGCCTCAGTCTCCCCCACCCAGTGCAGGGCCAGGAGGAACACTCCCCATATCTAGGGGCTGAGAGGCCCAGAAGGAGGGCCCCCAGGGGGGCCCCTTGCAAACACTCCATAGTCAGGGCCAGAGGGCCCCCGCGCACAGTGGGGTGAGGGGCACGGCTGAATGTGTGGGCCTCAGGCAGAGGGCGGCTCGACACTCAACCCACCGGCACCCGGCTCTCTCCACGCCCGAACTTGGCAGTAGAATTTGCACATTTCGTCGGCGTGCTGGAGGTAGAGGGGCTGCACGTGCGTGTCTCACAACTAAAGATAAATGCCAGCAAATGTCTGAAGTGTGGGAAGCCTCATGAACAAACTCAGGGTTCCTGTGTCCCTTTGTCCTTCCAGCCCGAAGCCGCTGGCCCGGATGAGTCTGCCTCGGAAGGGCCCCGCACGACAGGCCTGCGCTCGCTGCAGGGGTGCCTACTTGCCGGCTCCACCCCACTTCAGAAGGGCCTGTCCTGAGCCCCCATTTAGCTCTGGAAACAGAGAAATAAACAGGAGCAAAGTGAAAGGCCTTGCCGGCCAGTCCCTCATAATGAACGCTGGTCAGCCTTCCTGGGGTGTGGAGGAGGGGGCCACCTGGGGCATAAGACAGCAAATACCCCTTGGGCACCTCTACTGCCTGGGGGTCTGGAGGCCCCAGCACAGCCCAGCGTGAGCCTAGGGAATGAGTGAGTGCATGGGCAGGCCTCAGTTTCCCCATCTGCAAATTGGGGACGGTGCTGCGTGGCGGCTGGTATGGGAAGACAGGAGAAAGGTGGAAGGGGCTTCTGCTCCTGCAGAGGTGTGACCTGGCCGAGGTGTGATGGGGCAGACACCCAGCTGCCAAAGGGCAAATGTATCCAGCCCCAGTGAAGCAATGGTCAGCAAAGGCTGTGATGGTTTCCGCCCGTGCTCTAGCTGCGTGCTTGGGAAACGTGCATGGTCCAGGCCCATGGCCTGGAAGGGACCTCGCCCAAACACACCGGCCCCAGCCCCAACCCACAGCAGCGTGTGGGGCGACACCTGCCCATCCAGGCACGGGGAGGTGCACCCAGAGACCAGCAGGCGAAAAGGCTCACTTTGGTACTGGTCCCACAAGGAGCCCTGCTTCCCAGCCCTTCGTTGTCATGGCAGCAGAGAGCTAAGTGTGGGGTGGGGTCGGGGAAGGACTGAGGGGACCTCCTGCTTCTCCTCTTTGCATCCCAGATACAGGTCACACCTCTGCAGACAGGTGGTGCGCTCATGGGCAGGGCCACTTCCAGGCGAGCCAGGCCAGAGGCCACCAACCCTCTCTACTGGGGATATAAACCCACACCTGGCAAGACTTGAGAGCCAGCCCTGCCCCATACAGCGCCCTGCTGAGCGTCTGCAGGGAAGTTCTCCCATCCCTAGTGCACAGCCGCAAGTGTCCGCAGGAGAGACCTCCTCCCTGGCCCCTGAGGAGCATCTATGGACCGGAGCTCTGATGTCCAGCCAGGGAGAGCAGTCTCTTCTGAACTGGACCCACAGGGCAGGCCAGCCCCACCACGGACCCTAGAGGAGTAAAAATGTCTTTGCGGTATTCCCGCAGGCGCCAGGGCCTGTGGCCTAGGTGTTAACTCACACCAGGCTCTCCACAGCTCCCTGCCCCCAGGAAGTGTCTAGGGACAACCCCACCGCACAGGTGAGGAAACACAGACGGAGAGGCCCAGGTCACAGGGGTGAGAGTGGACTGCATGCTCCGGCTGGACAGCGTGGAGGTGCCGAAGGGTTCCTGTGGCTGGGGCCTAGAACTCACGGTCGTGTTGCCTATTTTGCAGGTGCTGACGCTGGGGCCAGAAGGACAGTGTCCCAGGCGGCTCCATGGGTGGGAGCCCAGGAATGGGCGGGGGCCAGCCAGCCAGCTGAGAAGGCAGGGCCACGCTGCCCAGTGTGCGGGCACAGGCAGAACATGGCCAGGATCTTCTGCCCTGACACGGTGTCCATGTACAGCTCCCTGTGGAGACTCCCTGTGACCACAAGACCAAGGGGCTCCTCCTCCAGGTGGAGCAGGACAGTTCCCAAAGGCAAGGCATGCCCACCAGCCGGGCCCCTGCGCGGCAGGACGCTGGCGCCTGGGAGCAGGTGCGGCTCCAGCTTGCTGAATGCTGTTCCAGGAGGCTGAGGAAGGGCCCCTGCGAAGCGAAGCCTCGCGCCCCTCTGCTGCCGGCCCGCACCCTTCGCTCTCCTCCTTCCCTTGTATCTATCATTGTTCCTTCCTTTTCAGCCCTCAGCACTTTTCCTGAAAGAGAACAGCTGGGCTGCAGGAGTCACGGAGGAAAAAAGGTTTTTTGACTACTTTGCAGATTCCCCTTCTCTATGAAAACGGACTCTATCGTTGATTAACTGACGGACCCACAGATGGTGTGGTATTTATTTCCTTGCCTCTGTCTTCCCGCCCTTTCCTGGGGCGCTGTACTGGGGCATCTCGGAAAGCCGGGGTCAGGTAGTGGCCGGCAGGGAGGGGTGCCTAGCAGGGAGAATGGGGATTGGGTGTGGGCAATGGGTCCCTCAGTAGCATCATTCCCATTTTACAGACCAGGAGACTCAGCCCCAAGATGCCCCAGCTACCACAATGTTCACAATATTGACATTAACCATAAGAGCTAGCCTGTGGAGGCATGTCCCTCATGCCAGGTACCATGTTAGATGATTCACGTGCATTAGACCTATGGGGAAGACACATTATTACAGGTGACATCTTACAGAGAGGGAAAGTGAGGCTCAAAGAAGACTGTCGCTAGCTTGAGGACACACGGCTGGGCCAGTAGCCCTGGACTGCCCACCCATGCCAATGTGCACGTGGCTGCTCTGCCAGCTGCCCTCTTCTCCACCCAGCCGCTGGAAGCCTGAGGCCACATCCGTCCACATCCACACTCCAAGGCTGCCCACACTGCCATGCTGATGGCTGTTGCCGAGGGAACATTAAACAGCCATCTGACCACAGCAGGGCCGGCCCGAACTTGACCCAGCCCCATTCCTGTGGCTGAGGGCACGGAGCGCCAAGCCACCTGTCTCCGCCGCCGGCTAGCCTGCCCTCTGAGCCTCAGAGGCCCCACTACAAACAGGACTGTGCGGGTCAAGTGGGGCCTTAGTGAGCCTGCTCCCCCTTCCCAAGAATCACCCCTTGCTGGAGACCTCAAACAGGCCCCTGTTCTTCTGGGACCCCAGTCTGGCCCCCTACTGACCTGCTAAACAGAGGACCCCAGGAGAGGGACCCCAGGAGAGGGACAGCGGGAACCAGGCCTGGGTCTCTCACCCGTCGTCGTCGTATAGTCCCGCAGCCGTGGAAGCCTGCTCACACACCCGGAGCACCTGCAGGACCTGGAAGGCGCTCGGCTTTGCATGCTATTGTGGGACTTGATCCACGTCAACCCAGGTCCAGAGTCAGGCAAGTGTCCTTGAGACACGCTGAAGGGAGGACTGCTCACTCCTTTACTCTGAGAAGTCACCTGGCGCAGACAGGGTGACACAGGAGAGCAGTCTGCAGTATTTGCAAGCCCAGAACCCTCTGTGGCTTCCAATGCAAATGTGGTTCGCGAGCAACACACAGGCGGGGCGTGGTGGTGCACGCCTGTAATCCCAGGACTTGGGAGGCTGAGACAGGAGGATCGCGGTTTGAGGACAGCCTCAGCAATTTAGCAAGATCCTCAGTGGCCTAGCAAGTTGACCCTGTCTCAAAATAAAATAGGGCTGGGAGTGTAGCTCAGAGGTAGAATGCCCCTGGGGCTCCAACCCCAGTATCCCTCCTTCTACCCCTAAAATAAATCCCAGAAGGAGCGCTTTGGGAAGGCTTAGTTTCAGCTCCAATCAGCCACCAGGTGACGCTGGTCAGTGCACTGAAAATCCCAAGCCTCCCGTCCTTCTCACAGGAACACCTGGAGGGAGGGATGACAGTGGCGTGTGTCGGCATCGAATGGAAAGGACTTTGCAAACTGTCAAGTGGTAAGCAAGGTGACATGCCGGGGCTGTGCTGTCCCTGGGGCCTTGATGTTCATTGACAAGCGCCCGGGAGGCCAATTGGATGTCCTCAGTGTGGCGTGTGAGCATGTGCACAGCACGTGTGTGCATCTGCTCTTAAGACCTGGGGCTCTCCGAGACTGTGCCACAAAGGTTGGAACGAGAAAGAGTGAGATTTCAGGATAATCTTCAAAGTGAAAAAAATTTTTTACGCATCAGAAGGAGTGGGGAGGCTTAAATGGCTCCCAGGTGAGACACAGAATAAGAGTCCTCGCTATTATTTTTCGATTGTCTCCACGCAGGGAAGATTGGCAGTGGGTCGCTATGGCAACCCTGGGCACCCATCAGGGGGCGGCCTGGACCCTGCAGGTTGTGTCTGGGCCGAGCAGTGAGTCAGCCCATCAGAGCCCAGAGGCCAGGGAGGCGTCCAATGCAGGCAGGGACCTGTGTTCTCCAGTTCCCCCTGCTCTGGATACCACAAAGGTCGGGAAGAGGGCAGACCAGAGTTGTGTGGCCAAGGGGCCAAGCCGAAGATGCTGGAGTGGGGATGCAGGATGCAGGATGCAGGATGCGGGATGCGGGATGCGGGATGCAGGATGCAGGATGCAGGATGGGGATGGGATGCAGGATGCAAGATGGAGGATGGGGATGGGATACAGGATGCAGGATGGAGGATGCAGGATGCAGGATGCAGGATGGAGGATGCAGGATGCAGGATGGAGGATGGGGATGGGATGCAGGTGGGGTTGAGGGTGGCTGGAGGCAGCAAGGAAGTCCTGCAGCGTGGTCTGAGGGGCCGGCTGTGTGTGGCCGACACTGATGATGGAGTAGGGGTTGTGGAAGGTCTGTGGAGGCTTGGGTCTGGTGGTTGTCCCAAGCAGCCCTGAGCTTGGCTGGGCAGAGCCTGGATCCAGAGTGCAGGTGGCCTCAATGGCGGCAAGGCAGAGGAGGAGAGCGTAGAGGGAGCACCTGAGTGGAAAAGAGAAGCTACGGCAGATCCGTGCATCTTTGTGCACACACAGGCCACCTGGGATGGAAAACTGAACTGGGGGGGGGGAGGGTTCTCCCCTGAAGGAGAGGTGGCTGTGAGCTTGCTGCCTCTTGAGCTGCTATCTCCCAGAGCCTGAGAGTCAATAAATATTTTCTGAATAAGTGAATGAACGACAGAGGACTAAAGGAACAGCGTTCAAAAAGCCACTTGGAAGCTGTCGGAGGCAGTTAACACCTTCTTCCCGATCGTTCACTGCTATTGGAAGAGCTCAGCCTGCTAATGAAACCCAAGCGGCTTAAAAATGGGAAATGACAAAGTCTCTGGCCTGGAAGCCACAGGCCACTCAACGCGAGCGGCCAGGGCAGACCCAGAGCTCTTGGCAGCCTAGATCTGGAGAGAGTGGCAACAGCCCCTTCTTAGGGTCAAACGACACGCATAGCAACTGCTAATGGGCAGCGTCTGCCAAGAAGACGGCACGCCGTGCCCCCGTGTTCTGGTTTCTTCCAGCTGTGTTTTGAATTAATAAGCAAGTATTCTTCTTGGGGGGTGGGTATTGGGGATTAAACCCAGGGGCATTCTACCCCTGAGCTCTAGCCTCCCCAGGCCTATTTTATTTTTTATTTTGAAACAGGGTCTTGCTAAGTTGCTGAGGCTGGCCTTGAACCTGTGATTCTCCTGTCTCAGCCTCCCAAGTAGTGGGATTACAGGTGCACACCACCATTCCCGGCCAATAAGCAAGGACTCTAAAGCCCGTGGCAGCCTCAGTTTGAAGTCCTTGGAATCATACCTTCCAAGCAGCTTCAGGTGACAAGCAGACATGTCAACTTCAGCCTGAGGGATGGATGGGCGGATGATCCCAGTGAGCAAAGGCATCGTGGGGTCTGGGCGTGTCCTCGCTGACCCTTCTTGCTGCTTACCGGCTACTTGTTTCTTTTGGGGTACAGGGAATTGAACCCAGGGGTGTTCTACCTCTAAGTTATACCCCCAGCCCTATTTTATTTTTTATTTTGAAACAGGGTCTCACCAAGTCGCTGAGGGTCTCACTAAGTTGTTGAGGCTGGCCTCGAACCTGCAATCCTCCTATCTTAGCTTCCCAAGTACTGGGATTACTATGTTTCGCCGCTATGTCCAGCTTTCAGTTGGCTACTTTTTTTTTTCCCTATTCTTGAGCCAAGGAAAAGGAGCCTCATAGGAACTGAGGAAGTGGGGACTTGATGTCTAGAGTTTGGGGTCTTTGGGTCTCGGGGTTGGCCAGAGCCTCAGGGACTCTGGGCTGAAGTTGAGCAGGGAAGGCCTCTGGGACATTTCTCAAGTTCTAGAGAAGTCAAGGCCAGGGTGGGAAACTTAAAATCCATTTGTCATCCACGCTGAAACCCTGCTGCTCGTGCCTGTTGTGAGGCTGTCCCTGAGGAAGGCCTGAGACTCAAAGCAGGCTCAAACAGAGCGTGGAGCCAACAGGCAAGGAGCAGGCGGGGGACCCGCTGTCTCCGGTAAATCATCTCTGTGAATCGAGCGATCCGCGGGACAAGAGCGTCCCTCGAAGCACCACCGTGGGAATCAAATACCAGGAATATCACTGGAGCGCGTCATCAACAGTCAAGTGTCCAAAAGGAGTTACTACGATTTCCTTCGTTTTTATTTTTATTTTTTTCTCTCCTTTTGGTACCAAGGATTGAACCCAGGGACATTCCTCCTCTGAACTATACCCCTAGCCCTTTTAATTGTTTAAACTGTTGTACCAGGGTCTTGCTAAGTTGCTGAGGCTGGCATTGAGACTGTGATCCTCCTGTCTCAGCCTCCAAAGGACGGGAGCACAGGCATGCACCACCACTCCTGGCTGAGTCACTACTACTCTTGCTGCTGACACCGCCCCGCGGGGTCTCTTCCCTGAGTCCTTGGGGACTCGGGACCTCTCTGGGCCTTCCAGCAGCGCCCACCTCTGTGCTGAGACGAGACCGCGGCTGGTGGCTCTTCCGCCTTCCCTGGCAACCCCACATCTCTTGCCTGTGGCTGCAGCTGGAGAAAAAGAGTGTGTGTGTGTGTGTGTGTGTGTGTGTGTGTGTGTGTGTACATGCACGTGTGTGTTGCTAGAACAGGGAAGTCATATTTGCCTATGCCAGCACATCCCCCAGGTGAGGTCTGTCACACCGTGGCTCTCTCCTGGAACCTGTTTCCCCTCCTGGCCCAGCTAAGTGGCTCCATTTCCTTCTGGACTTATTTTCTTTTTCTTTTTGGCACTGGGAATGGAACCCAGAGGCATCTACCTCTGAGCTATATTCCCAGCCCTACTTTTATTCTTTATTTTGAAACAGGGTCTCACTAAATTGCGGAGGGCCTCATTAAGTAGCTGAGGCTGGCCACGAACCTGCGATTGTCCTGTCTCAGCCTCCAAAATGCTGGGATTACAAGCGTGCTCCACCACGCCTGGCTTCCCTCCTGGATTTCTTCAGCCCAGAGGTGGTCAACAGCAGGCCCGGGGAGGGAGAGGAAAGGAAATTGCCACACACACCAGCGAAGGGGCCTCCCTGGAGGGTGGGCCGGCTTCTGTCTGAGCTCTGTCTCCTCCCAGGACTGTGGCTACTTCCAAGGGCTCTCAGGGCAGTGACCTCAGAGCTGACCCGAGACTCTGGCAAGGACCGTGGTGGGTAGACTCCTTGCCCCCACTCCAGCCACCTCGTGGTGAGGAGGTGCAGGTGCCTGCCGCAAAGGTATGGATGGAGACCCCGGCCCATTCTGTAGCTGAGGAGCCAGAGGCTCAAAGAGTAAGCGGCACTTGCCCAAGGCCACACCGCCTGGGACGTGGATTCGAGCCCAGTCTCCCAGCCCAGGCTGTTGTGCAGCCAGAGCCCTGAGTGTCTGTCCCTCCCTGCCGTCCCCTCTCCACCAGGCCCTGCTTACTCATCTTGGACTGCCCGAGGGCTCCAGGGCAGGCCTGTGGCCTCCAGCTGGCCTCCATCTTCCTGTGGTAGAGGGAGGTTTCGGAGCGAGATGCCGGGTCCCCGGCCAGGTGGGCCACCCCGACCCCCCAGGGCCTCTCGATGGTGAATGGAACATTTGTTGAAACAGAATTGAGTTTGCTGTTCGATTGCAGGAGACGTAATTTGATCTGGGTCTTATGAAGCCCTTAATAAAGTTAAGGAATTACTGGTATCTGCTGCTTTTTCATTTGTTAAAGGAGGCACTGGGGTGGGGAGGGCGTCTGTCTGCTCCCCGCGCCTCAGCTGCCACCTGGCTCTTCATTCTCAAGCTAGGATAGTCCGCAAACCCTGACCATCAAGTGGGGGAGATGCCCAGGAAAGGGAAGGGAGGCTGGACTGCCTTGGACCTGGGAACCAATGGGAAAAGACCTCACATTCTTTAACCAGGTGCTCTGTCCATGTTCCCTTCCATTCGTCAGCCACTCAGGCGCCGGTAGCCAGCTTTCCCTAGGGGATATGTACCAATTCCCCCGGGGTTCTTCCTTTTTTAGTGTGTGGCGGGGAACTGTACTTCCCTGTCCCCTTCACAGTTAGGTGTAACCAGGAGAATTCTTTGGCCCAAAGAAGTGTTAGTGGAAGTTATAAGAGTCACTTACGGGAGGAAGCCTCAAGAGGCAGCGTGGCCCTGGCCATCGCTCTTCCTGTTCTCATGGTAACCCTGGATGGACACGTAGGGATGGTGGGCTTGCCCTTGGCCCGGGGGTCCTGTGTGACCGTGAGCGGAGGCTATCCATATTTGTCACAGCTGACCCACGTATCATAAGAAGAAAGCCTGAGCTGCTGGAAGTCCCTGAGGTTGCCTGTTTCCCAGAGGAGGAAATAGAGGTTAAGAGAAGCTCAGTGATTTTCTGGGGACCACAGAAAGTTGGTCCCAGCACCCCTGATGCCAAGACCACGCCCTTCCCAGCTGGGCTCTGGTGGCCGCCCTAGGGCTGGCGAGGTACGGCAGGGACGAGGGCCGGGCCTCGGCATCCATGCCCTCGACTTCCACTCCTGGCTAAGCACAGAGTCCCACAGCCCTTGCAGTGGCCTGCTGGAGAGGCCTTCGTGTGTGGGGCCTGGAGTGGCCATGGAAAGGGTTCCAGAGCCCTGATCCTGGCTCTGCTCCCACTGGCCGGGTGGCCCGCATAAGGCGCTGCTCTTTCCTTGAGCCTCAGTCCTTTCTGATGTCAAATGGGACTAAGCTACTTCCCTGGTTACTGTAAGAGCAAAGGGAGTTGCAAAGAGCTCACCACCCGCTGTGTGCAATGGTGCACACCTGTATTCCCGGTGCTGGGGAGGCTGAGACAGGAGGATGGCGGGTTTGAGGCCAGCCTCAGCAACTTAGCTGAGTTTCAAAATTGAAAGTAAAATAGGGCTGGGGGTTTAGCTCAGAGGGAGAATGCCCCTTGTTTCAATCCTTAGGATAAGAAAGAAAGAGAGACAGAGACAGAGACAGACAGACAGACCCTGGCACTCAGTAAGACTCAATTTTCAAGCTGCTGTCCCTGGGGGCAGTACCAGAGTTGAGGTGGCCACACTGCCACATACCCCTGCCTACCCCACCTGCTCAAGGCCAGTGGAGAGAGGAGATGGATGCTGAGGCCCGGCCCTCGTCTCTGCCATACCTCTGGAAAGGAGATCACACAGGGTCACATACTGAGGAAGTTTGCTTTTTGAGGGGAAGAGGGGGTCTGGGGATGACACCCCGAGTCTCACACATGCTAGGCAGGCACTCCACCACTGCATTACATGCCCAGTTCTTTTTATTTTGAGACAGGGTCTCGCTAAGTTTCCCAGGCTGGCCTCAAGCCTGTGACCCTCCTGCCTCCACCTCCCGAGTCGATGGGATTGTGGGTGTGCACCGCTGTGACCTGCATGGAAGGCACAGTGCTGGGCCCTTGCTCAGCAGCCCCACTCCCCAGTTCTTGCTAGAAGGAAGCCTGGCTGCCCAGCCGAGTCTTCTGGAGAGAGGACTGCAGGAAGCCAGCCAGGCCATGGCGTAGCCCGCACCACGCCTGGGTCAGGGCAGGTCTGCTCGTCATGGCCCGAGCTCCCTGCCTGTCACCCAGAGCCATCTTCCTGCCGCCTCGCTCTGCTCCCCGGCCAGGGCAGCTCCTCCCAGGACACCTTTGCTCAGGTGGCCACTCCCTTCAGGACCAGGACCACATCCCTGCGTTCACCTGACGCTCTGGGCCAGGTTCTGAACGATCAGACCTCCAGCCGCTGCCCATTTAATGAGCTCTGCCCAGGCAGCCTCAAGGCAGGTAGGTGCCATCAGCCCATTTTACAATGGGGAAACTGAGGTCTGAGGAGGTTCGTCTGCCAGAAGCACCACACGTATGAAGAGATGGAGCTGGCACACACGTGAGTCTCTGGCCTCAGGTACGTATCCTCAGCACACCTAAGCATCCCCCAACCAGACGGCTGAACAAGCCACGTTCCAGGGCAGCACCCCACATCCTCCCGCTACATCTGCACCGCCCACCCCTGCATGGTCCTCTGGTGTCCTGGTAGCCTCCAGGTCTGCTCCGGCCACATGGAGTCCTGCTGCCAAGCTGCTAGAGCCCAAGGCGTCTGCGGCAGACTCCAGTAAGTTTGGACTCGTGTCCTGGACGGGGATACCTAGAGCGGGGCTGAGTCTCTGCCCTTTGGAGGCTCCCAAAGATGCTGGGCACAGACTGGGCACTCTGACAGCTCTGAGGGTGAGGAAACCACAGAGCACTGCCAGGAGGCTTCAGGGGGAGCTCAGGGTGGTGCCACTTAAAAAGTAAACTCCCCCAAAGCCTGGATCAGGGACAGAGGTGACCCCCTGGCGCCCCCTTGGCCCTGGGTGGAGCTCTGGGGAACAGAAGTCCAGATCCATCCTCAGCAGCCCAGACAGCTCCCCGCCCCGCCCGCTCCCTGTCTGACTCTGCCACTTTCTCTCCTCGCCTTCTTCCACCTCCTTCCCCTGCCCTTTTTCTCTTCCTAAAAAACATAGAGAAATGGGATTCAGAGCCTACACCGCCTGCGAAATATGGTTCAGCCTCCCCAAAAGAGGAAATGCCAGCGCGCGGGTTCTCATGGCAACTCCGGCTCCACCCCCCGCAGCCGCCCTGGGCCCATATGGTGAGATCGGCATGGCACTGACTCAGCCACGCCCAGGGCCCAGACCAAGCTGCAACAGGGCCTGGCCACAGCCCAGAAGACCACCTCCTGCAGGGCCCCCGGGGGCGGGGGCCTCAGCCTATCCCGGGGACAGGGATGGGGGGATACTCGGGAGCTGCCTCAGCCCTAAGTGGGGGCTTTCTATCGGTCGGCAGGGGTCTGGTGGGTTCCAAAGGTAGGACAGTGGGGGCTAGCTACAAGGGCACCTCCTGGCCCGCTCCCTCTGGCTGTGCTCTGATACATGCCCTGGGCTTTGGGAGTCCTGGATTAGGTGTGAGGGATACAGGGAACAGGAGCAGACCAGGGGCCGGCCCCACCCCAAGTCACAGTGTGCCATAGAGTGAGGGACGGGACTCAGCCGAGCCCCGGCAGAGCCACCCCCAGACACTGTCCCCTGGTGGCCCTCAAGTCCCCAGCTCCTGCAGCCTGCGTGGAGATGCCTGCCTTTCCAGGCCAGTTGGCATTTTCATGACTAATGAAATGGAAACAAGTGCCGGGCAGGCTCGGGGACTGCAGGGCTGGCCGCTAAGAAGCAAGTCTTCCAGGCCTGGCAGCCTCCCCTCCTAGGCCCCGCAGACCAAGCCACAGAGAAGGGCAGTGGAGGGACACCTGGGTGCCTGATACCTGCTCCCTGAGCCTCACCCCAGAGCAGGCACCCTCGGCCTCAGCCAGCCCGGGACCACCTTCAAAGAAACACCTTGGATGGGCAAGATGGAGAGGCGACCCTCGTGGGGGGAGGAAGGTTGGGGCCCAGCCAGCCTGGATTCATGAAAAGGCTCCTTGTGCCACCCTGGGCCCATTCTCTCTGGAAGCTCTGGACCCCAAGATTTCCCTGTCATGCACCATCCCTCCTGTATTATTCTCACTTCTAATCCTTCTAACCAGACATTCCAGTGAGTGTCAGAGTTAGGGAATCCCAAAGTGGATGAGTCTGACTCCCCAGGAGCACGTAGATGGAGCCCAGGGTGGGTGCGAATTACACAAGGTCCATGGTCAAGATGGGCCCAGAAGCAGGTCCCTACCCAGCGTCCTCCAGTCCCCAGCCCCTTCCTTTAATCCTGTCTCCTCTTCACTGAAGGAAGGAAGGATGGATAGATGGATGGATGAGGGGGGCAGGGAGGAGAGACAGGGGAACAGATGGGCTCGGAGGCTCCGCCGCGGGGGCTGGAGGCAGGGGGAGGAGGCCTGGAGAAACTGGAACTGTTACAAAGTTGCGAGTTAAAACATTCTTCACACTCCCGCCTCCTTTACTGTTCTGATGCACCAAGACGTGACAAAAATGTGTCAGATTTTTAAAAAACCACACACATACACAAATGCCAGTCCCCGTCTCTGCCGCCCGCCGAGCCTGGGCCATCTGCTTCCCGGGGGTGGGCGAGGAGTGGGGCTTGGCAGCTAGCACCACTGCTCTGGACGCCCCCAACCTTGGGCCCCAGAAATGGTCCCGGCTGACGATGGCGGGTTGCCGCGGAAGTGGGAAGGCACCTCTGCCTTGAGCTCTGCCCACCCCACCCTGGTGCCCAGGACACACCCTGCCCTTCACCCATCTGGACACAGGGTGGGGACCCTGGGGCACGGAGTCTTCCCTGAGCCTCCCAGAGCCCCTCTCACCGTGTAGCTGTGAAACTAAAGCCCAGAGGAGGCCTGTCCAGATCTGCACGAAAGCAGAGTCCTGTTTTTGCCCTGCACATTCACTCAACAAACATTGGTTGGGCATGTGCTCACACCTTGTGCTGGTCTCCATGCCATTCTGGGCAAGGGGATCCAGTGCTGATCAGACAGATGTGGCCTGGTGAAAGGTGGCGGGGTAAGCAGCTGTTTCTCCCCTCCCCCATGGACCATCTGCTCCAGTACCAAAAGTTCTGTGTGTCCGGAAGCACTTGGATCCTGGGAAAACCCAGGCGCCCGGCCACCCTGGCAGTGTGTGAGCAGAATCTTCAACATGATGGAAAGGGCGCCATGAGGATCATGGGAGAATCCCGGAGCGGAGGGGAGGCCTGCCCCGGGGCATCATGGAAGGGGAGGGCCTGTACTGTGGTCTCTGGACAAATGTTACTAGAGTTGCAGAGGCAACTTAGGGACCAGAAGGACCAGGAGAATTCAAAGAAACTCATTCAGGCAGGAACCTGGGGCAGGGGCTGGGCTGGGTGCTGGAGAGGTAGGTGGGGCCCTGAGCTTCCCCAGGGAGACCTCTGGGCATGGAGAGGGAGGGCAGGAGCTCGAGGTGTCCACATTTGCAAGTAAGAAACCCTAAGAAGCCGGGCGTGGTGGTGCACGCTTGTAATCCCAGCATTCAGGAAGCTGAGACAGGTGGATCGCGGTTGGCCAGCCTCAGCTACTTAGTGAGGCCCTTTGCAACTCAGTGAGACCCTGTTTCAAAATAAAGACTAAAAAATAGGGCTGGGAGTGTAGCTTGGAGGTAGAATGTCCCTGGGTTCCATCCCCAGTACTGCAAAACAACAACAACAAAAACCCCTAAGGCTGGTCACACTTCACTATGGGACCCCCTCTCCCCATCCCCAGAATACCTCCACCCCTGCCAGCCCGCCCCCTGGCCGAACAGTCTGCTCATCCGTGGGGCCCAGCCCAAACGCCACCTGTTCTAAGAAGTCTCCTCCAACTCCCGAGAGGCAATGCGATCGCACCCTACCTGGACGCCCCCACAGGAGGCTGCCAAGTAGGGGCCCCTGTCAGTTCCCACATTTCCTCTCACTGATTTTGAGGCCATCTGACCAGGGATGGACACAGAGGCCCAGGGAGAGGAAGGCGTTTGCCCCAGACCTCACAGCAGTGATAGTTGAGGTCAGTTCAGAAGTACGTCCCCTCTGAGTCCAGAGTCCCCAGGTTCCTGCCATGGTATTGGGGGTGCAGAGAGTCAGGGTGTGGCTATCACCCCACAGAGGGATGGAAGAGTGGTCATTACCCTGGCAGGCTGAATGGAGAGGGCTGGGATGTGGCGGCTGGGCAGGGAGGTTTATAATGGAAGTCTCTTGGCTTAGTTAACTGTTCTATGAGGCTGCCTGTTCTGGAGAGCGGCCAGGGCAAGAGGGGCCAGGTGGGGCCGGCAGCCTGGGAGCAGCTGGTCAGCTTCCCCCAGCAGCGATGCCCCAGAACCAGCGGTGGAGTCCCACTACCATGGCAGACTGACTGGTCAGAATTAGACACGGGGAAGCCAGGCGTGGTGGTGCACGCTTGTAATTCCAGTATTTGGGAGGCTGAGACAGGAGGATCACGGTTTGAGGACACCCTCAGCTACTTAGTGAGGCCCTTTGCAGCTCAGTGAGACCATGTTTCAAAAAATAAATAAATAAATAAATAAATAAATAAATAAATAGGGCTGAGGTGTAGCTCAGAGGTAGAATGTCTCTGGGTTCCATCCTCAGTACCGCAGGGGAAAAGAAGAAGAAGAAGAAGAAGAAGAAGAAGAAGAAGAAGAAGAAGAAGAAGAAGAAGAAGAAGAAGAAGAAGGAGAAGGAGGAGGAGGAGGAGGAGGAGGAGGAGGAGGAGGAGGAGGAGGAGGAGGAGGAGGAGAAGGAGAAGGAGAAGGAGAAGGAGAAGAAGAAGAAGAAGAAGAAGAAGAAGAAGAAGAAGAAGAAGAAGAAGAAGAAGAAGAATGAAGTAGATCTGGGAAGCCGAGGCAGGAACATCACACATTCGAGGCCAGCCGTGGCAACTCAACAAGACTGTTTCAAAAAAATATAAAGGGCTGGGGGTGTAGCGTGGAGGTCGAAAGCCCCTGGGTTTAGCCCCCAATTACACACACACACACACACACACACACACACACACACACACAGTGGTTAAAGTCCTGTTGGAATAAAAAATCTCTTCCCTACTCTGCTTCCAAAGGGCTCCTCGGGCTAACTTTCTAGAAAAGAGTCAGCCTCAGTCTTCCCACCA
Organism: Muscardinus avellanarius; assembly: GCF_963383645.1. NCBI lineage: Eukaryota > Metazoa > Chordata > Mammalia > Rodentia > Gliridae > Muscardinus > Muscardinus avellanarius. The sequence continues at coordinate 140,517,718 of NC_137788.1, read as the reverse complement.
GCAAAATGGGCTCCTCCTCCAGCTCCCCTCCCCTGTGAGGTGCAGGTAACCAGGCTCAAAGACGGCTCTGGGAGCAAGGTGTGGTGGCGCACACCTATAATCCCAGTACTTGAGAGGCAGAGACAGGAGAATCACAGGTTCAAGGACAGCCTCAGTACCTTGGCAAGACCCTGTTTCAGAATAAAAAGGGTTGGGGGTGTAGGACACCACTGAGTTCAACACCCAATACACACACACACACACACACACACACACACACACACACACACACACACGATGGGGCTGGGGCACATCCAGGCAGAAGAGTCACAGGTGTGATGGAGGTGGAGCTGCCGTGAGCCCTGGGGACTTCCTGTTACCATGGAGACATTGCCTGACTCCTCTGGGGCTGTGTTAGTGGCCTCAGCCAAAGACCACTAAAGGATTCCTGAGCTCCTGGGGGGTGAGCACCCTGCCTGGAGCCCCATGAGGAGATGGAGAACTGTGAGCCTGGGTGGGGCAGACCTCCCTTGCCCACGCAAGGTGGTCTAAAGCCACCTTATGGTACTGGGGATGAAACGCAGGGGCATTCTACCTCTGAGCTACACCTCAGCCCTATTTTTTATTCTTTATTTTGAAACAGGGTCTCACTGAGTTGCAGAGGACCTCACTAAGTAGCTGAGGCTGGCCGCAAACCTTGATCCTCCTGTCTCAACCTCCCAAATGTTGGGATTACAAGCGTGCGCCACCATGCCCGGCTGCCTGCTGGAATTCGAGGTGCTGACAACTGGACCCTCTCTTCTTAGCACCAAGTAGAACTGGGAAGCAGCAGGGGTGAGGGGAGCTCTCCTCCTTCCAAGAGAGCTTTGCCTCTCCTCATCCCCCCACCCCTAACCTTATTCTCTCACCTTCCCAACAACTGGAAATTCATTTGGGCTGATGGGTTAAACAGCTTCATACCCATACAGTGTTAGGACAGTGTCTGGCACAGAGTAAAGACCGAGTGTTAGTAATTATTGCTAATCATATTGCTATAATGCTCTATTCAAACTGCAACTATCAGCGAGGCAAAACTACTGCCTGACATGGACACCTTAGTATGAATTAGTTTTTAACAACCACCTGGCTTTCCCCTCGCCCTATTCTGAGGTCAGCTAGTTCTGAAGGAAGGGTAATTTTGGATCTTGTTGTGTAGGAGGCATAATAAGAAAGGCGTGGAGCATCCGGTTTCAGGGAGCCTTCGGAGGGTGGGGAGTGAGTAGCCTCTGGGGTGGAAAGTGCCCTCCGTCCTCCAGTGTCTGGTGTGAGAACCAGTGGTGTAGATGGGGCAGGAGACACCTGCCCTGGATGGGCAGGAGGGAGGGGCCCTGGCTGCGCGGTCTGGCCGCTGCTGGCCACCATGCTGGGCGCTGCTGGGCGAGGCCAGCGAGATTGGGATGTGCTGGGGGTGGTTATGGGCAAGCAGACTGGAAAATGAAGCCTTTCAGCTGGCAAATGAGTTTACCAGGAACGAGATGGGCAGAGGCTGTGCTGAGAATGGTAATGCTGGGGGAGGAGAGCTGGCTTCCCAAACAGGCTGGTGGGTCAGCAGGTGGATGGCTTCGCCCCTTGCTCTCAGGCGCCCGCCAGGCAGCAGGGGCCAGTTAAGACCCCCAGACCACCTGGCACCAAGAAAGCAGAGGGACCTCTGGAGGAGAGGCCAGGGAAGCCTCTGGCTTGGCACGATCTCACAGGAGAGGCGGGATGACGTTAAAGCATGAGGGACAGTGGTCAGACTTGCAAAAGAAATTCTGGGACAGTCTGGAGAACGAACAGGGGATGCTAGGGTCCTGTATCCATGTACCCGCTCCTCCCGAGAGCCAGTCCCAGCTGTGCTTCAAGGTGCCAGGGATGTCCTGCCATCCCCAGGCCAGGGCAGAAGGAGGTCCTTCTTTGACCCCAGCACTCAAACATGGCTGGTGAACAGACCGACCCGGGGCCTCTACCACCTCGGCCCTGCCTTTCCCCATCAGCGTCCCCCCTCTGCTTCCTTCCTGGAAGGGCCCTCTCCACACAAGCAGGAGTCACCTCCAGAATGTCCAGCTGACAGGTGGAGTTATCTGTGTCCAGCTCCTAGCCCTATTGATCAGGAGGATACGTGTAAGAGCGTCCATCCCCAGCCTGCTGTCCCAGGGCGCCTGACGCGCCCACTGCGCTCAGTCAGGTTGGCCAAGGGGAGATGCGACCTTCCCCCTCCTCAGCCGCCCCAGCACCCCGCTGCTATCGCTCTGCCCAGGGGGCCTCTGAGTACTGGGTGCAGCTCAGCCACGGAGTGAGAGATGGAAGAAGGACAGAGCTGGCTGGGCCCCTGGGACAGGAAACTTCCCGTGGCTCTCACAGAGGGGGCAGACTGGCCAGGTCCCCTCTGAGGAGAAATGAGCCCAACCCCTCCACCCTCTCCTAAAGCCCCACCACAGTGCCCAGCTCTGGCTCCACCCCTCAGCAGCGCCCTGTGCCCCAGAACTTGGGACAATTTAGAGCCCAGGAACCCACGCCAGAGCTACCCTGTGCACCTGCTCCCTCAACTCAACCTCATGTGTGCACACACGTGTGATCACACCCAGGGCACGTGTGACAACAAATACACACAGATGCTGCCGAGATTTCATCAGCAGACCCCACTCAGGACGTGTTCTATGCTAGAGTAAGAATGGGCTTCGCAGATGGCTCCGCGCATGCACGGACAGCGTGCCAGTCAGACCCCCACTGGCCGGCAGGATCCCGCCTTTGGGGAATCTGGAGGTGCTGAGCCACCACACACATGCCTGACGAGCCTTTTGAGGGTCTTTCTCACCTCCTTAGCTAATTTTTTTTCTCATTTTTTTGGTACTGGTGATGGAACCCAGGAGCCCCTTAGCTAATTTTACCCCAGTGATATCAGGAAGTCCTCCTTATATCTAGCTTAAATCAATTATCTGTTCTTTCATTCAACACAGTTCCATTCCTGGCTCCTGTGGCCACGCCCTGGCAGAGGAGAGACGTGCTGGGTGTCCTGAAAACCGTGGTGGGTAAGAAGGAAGTGGTGCCTACAGGGGCGAGGGCACAAGGGCTCCCGGGGGGTCCTCTGGTGGCTCACCACACTCATGACCCAAGGGCCAGTTTTCCCAGATAAACAGGAAATCCCATCACCCCTCCCCCCCAGTCTACCAGCCTCCCTGACTCCCTGGGGGTGGAATCCCCGCTGCACTGTGGCCTCTCTCAGGGACCAACCTAACTGCTCAGGGCCGAGCCAAGTCCCACTCCAAGCTCATCCAGAGCCAGAAGTGACTGTAGCTGTCCCCCTGCTCTCAGGACCCCCTCCCTGGACACCCACCCATACCCATCCCACCCTGCCTGCAATGCCATCATGGGGCCCTCCCCTGCGACCATGCTTTCCCTGCATGGGGTTGCTATAGGCTTCCCTGGGCCCCCAAGCCGCAGGGGTTGCAGCTGGAGGGTCCTGGGGCCTGACTGGGTGGGGGACATGCTCAGGCCCAGAGTGAGGCCACAGGGAGACGGAGGGCCAGGGGGCCAGGCCTGGGGTCCTGTCCCAGGGCGTTTCCGGCAGGACTGGGGCTGGCCTCTGCCTGCAGACCAGCTTACAATTCAGAGCATCTGCTGGAAAGGAGGGGGTGAGAGGCCTGGAGCCCTCCCTGGAAGAGTGACCCAGATTCTTTCTCTCCTGCCACACAGGAGCCGTGTGTGTGTGTGTGTGTGTGTGTGTGTGTGTGTGTGTGTGTGTGTCACACGCACGCGCGTATTTGTACTGTGCGTACACTTTCTCAGCCCTGGCAGGCGGCAGGGTGCGGAAGGAGGAGGCTTGCTGGAAGCTCTGGGAAATGAGAGAATCCTCCCAATCCCTGGCTGCTGTCACTAATAGCTGAAATACACTCTTGACAGCAAAGTGCGAGGCCGGCTGCCAGGCCCCGGCTTGGCTGTCGGGGAGGGCCCTGGGCCTCCGGTGGCCAGGTTGTGGCCCACACCTGGCCACACCTCTGGTCTTCCTGACAGCTCCTTTCCTGGCAGGTCCTGGGCAGTGAGCTCCCCATCACGGGGCTGTCCAAGTGGCAGGGGGAGGGCTCCTATCTGTCAAGATGCCATAGCAGATACTTGGGAATGGGTGGGGAGGGATATGCACAAAGCCAAAAAACGATCTGAAGGGCCCCTCCTAGCCTGAGCTGTCCCCTTGCTGTCCCCCCCTCTAGCCACAGTGCCCACAAGTTAGCTGGCCTACCTACAGGAGGCCAGACCTCAGGACTCAGGGGAGGCCCGGGAGGGGAGGCTGGGCCCAGGATTGAGAGCAGTGGGTTCTGGCGCTTCCGGCTAGGGTGGGAGGAGGGGCGTGTGCCCAAGGAACGGCTGGCCACTCCCTGGGGACAGATACAGAACCATCCTTCCAGGTCATACTCCTTCAGACATGTGATTAGAGCTGCATGCACAGGGACCTGTGTGCACAGAGGGCACACGTGTGTGGGCCTGTGCACAGGAACATAGGCAGGGAGTGGGTTACTCTGGGCCCCTTGTGTGAGAGGGATCATCCTGAGATCCACCCTGGATGAAGCCAAATCCTCCGAAACCTCCCTGGAGCTAAGACTCCAGAGGAAGCTCATCCGCTGCCCTCACTGCAGGCTTGTGGTGCGGGCATCTGCACTGGGGGGCTCTTCACTCTCCAGCCAGGTCTGCCTGCACTACTCCATGTGTGTGCAACACCCCAGCTCTGCCTGAACCCTCTTCACCGAGGACCATGACACCACACATGATCACCTCCTGCCTATCGGGGCCTCAGTCACCTTCCTGCCTCTGGGAAGAGTTGCTGCGAGGGCTGGGAGCTCTGAGAACAGAGAGGCGGGCTTGGGAGGAGGCAGCCATGGCCACGGCCAGGCCAGCCCCAGCGCAGAGCGTCCGGTCCCTGAGCCCAAGGCAGCCCTGGCTGGTCTGGCATCCTCTGACCTCACACAGGCCCTCCACAGATGCTGGGGAGCGCCCCCCACCGCAGACGCCGACCTGCCCGAGGCTCAGCCTACACTGGGTAGGAAAGGAGAGATGCCAAGGTGGCCCCCTCCAGCCTGCCCGGCAGCATGCCCAGGGCCACCTCTCAGACCAAGTCTTTGCATAGCTGCTTCCTCTGCCTATGGTTCTTGTCCTTCTCCATCAGCTAGAACATACTTCTCCTTCCTTTTTTGAGAGGGGTACTAGGGATTGAATCCAGGGGTGCTCTACCTCCCAGATACACCCCCAGCACTTTTTAAATTTCTTTTAGTGTGTGTGGGGGGGGGAGTCTGGGGTTGGAACCCAGGGGCATTCGACCTCCGAGCCACAGCCTCTGCCCTATTTTTATTCTTTATTTTGAAACAGGATCTCACTAAGTTGCGGAGGGCCTCACTAAGTAGCTGAGGCTGTCTGCAAACCGCGATCCTCCGGTTTCAGCCTCCTAAATGCTGGGATTACAAGCATGTGCCACCATGCCCAGCTCTTTTTTTATGTCTTATTTTGAAGCAGGGTCTTGCTAAGTTGCTGAGGACTTCACTAAGTTAGTGAAGCTGGCCATGAACCTACATCTTTCTGTCTCAACCTCCTAAGTCCTGTGATTAAGGGCATGAGCACCAGGCCCAGATTTTTTTCCTCAATGAATCTATTTAAATATTTCCTTCTCAGAGCAGCCTTCTCCCCCGCTCCACCCATCTCCATGTGGTGCTCTGGTGCAGCCTCTGCTGGCCAGCTCCCCCTGCTCCAGCTAGTTCTGATCCATCTCCCATGGCCAGGACCTGCTCCTGGCAGGGTGAAGAGGGGCCTTTCTCTCCCACTCAGCCCCCTGCTTCTCCTTCTCCACTTAACCACTCCCCCAAGCCTGTCAGCGTGACATTAATGGGCTGACAGTAATAAGCCACAGCTCCTCCACTTGTCTGGAGATTGGGCCTCAGCCCTGGAAGATTTGCTAATTACAGCCACAATAAGGAACTATCAATGATGGGCATCAATTGTGTTGCCTCCCGCATCCCTGTCTGTTTATTTGGAGATGAAAGGAGCCCCAGGGCCATCTCTCTAAGACTCTGCTGAGTGGAGATGAAGGGGAGGAGGGCTCCCTGGGGAGAAAGGAGCACCCTGAAACTTGAGTCATTCAGGCAGGGTCCCCTCTGCCCAGGGCCCAGGGCTCAGGGCTGCGGCTGAGCGCAGAGGGCTCTGCACAGGGAGGAGGAGCCATCTTGCTCCCTGCCTGGCTTCTCCAAGGACTTCGGCCCCCTCTCTGGGCCTCAGTATCATCTTTTGCCAAATGGGTGCAATGATCCTAGTCCTGTCTGTCATGCAGCGTGAGGGGGTGAACGCGCAAGGTGCTAGTTAGCAGGGTGCCCCTGGTGGGAACGTGGTGAAGACTGTAGCCCGTGTATGGGGCAGCTAAGGAACGAGGCACCAGCAGAGGGTCAGACGTGTCCTAGCTCAGTGAACTCTCAGAAGCAAAACCTGCTCCCCACAAACCCATGGGGCACTCAAATGGGATGGGAAACGAGCAGGCGGTCAAGGCAGAGACAAGAGAGGCAGAGAGGGGCCCCACCATGCCAGCTGCCGTCTGGTGAACCCAAACTGCTAGGCCGTGAGGACTGGCCAGGCTTCGGAGCCACAGCCCAGGACTGGCGCGCCACACCAGCCATGGCCGAGCTCAGCAGGGCAGCCCTCAGTCCACGGGTGAAGCTCTTAGTGACCCGCACCCCAAATCCAAGGAGCTGAGAAACACATTCAGAGACAGCCCAGGGAGCGTGCAAAAAGCATGCGTGTGCCACAGAGGGACGTGTGCACGAGCAGTGCGTTCAGGACCACACTCACAATGCTGGACTCCTAGGTGTGCATGCACAGCAAAGAGACAAGCGTGCGTACCTGCACACACACAGAACACACATGTGGAAACAGATATGTCCTAACAGATGTATCCTAAGTGTGAAGACACACTTATGATATGGTCTCTTTCTCTCTCTCTCTTTCACACACACACGCACACACACACATGCTCAGCCTCTGAGACGCAACGCCGGGTTCTTCTAGCCCTCGGGAACTTCTCTCTGCTGAGAAGGAAATAAAAAGCCCCATGCAGCCTTCAGGCACGTGCGGCTCTCAAGCCGTGGCAAAGCCAAGCAGCAACGATCAGCCTGGCTGGGAAGCGAGGCCCAGTGTGGCCTGAATATTTCACGGGAGATTTTGCTTCACAGAAAATCCCTTCTTCCCCTCTGTGCATGTCAGGGTATAATTACCCATTAGGTAGTGGAGCAGAAACCTGGGGGATGCGCACGGGGCCCGGTTGGGGCCTCGATCTGTCTCTGCACAGGCCTGGTAGCACCTGGAGGCGCCTGTCCCATCTCTCACCTGCCCCCGTTGGGGCGCAGAGGAGAGCTGGGTGCTGCCTCGGGGCCACCTCTGCCCCGGCTCCTCCCCCTCTGCCGGCTGCTGGTCTCAACTTTGCCGCCCACCTCCTCTTCCCCTTCTCCTTCCCAGCCATACTGTTGTGTGCCGTGGCTCCTGAGAGAGACAAGGGACAGAGAGAGAAGGAAAGTACCAGAGGGAGGGACGGAGGACATCTCAGCGGCCCCGGAAGAGGCTGATCCAGAAACACGCTTTCGCACTCCTTAGGCCTAGAAGACGCCCTGACAGGCTAAGGTTCGCTCAGGGGCTTCCTCGGGCCCCCACCCCACTCAGGAGCCCTCCCTGGCTCCCAAGCACCCTGTGTCCTCTCCATCCTGTTCAGTAATCAAGGGCTAAAGACTCAGACTCCTGCAGGGTCCAGGGAGGAAGAGGCCCACAGTGTGTGTGTGTGGGGGGGGGCAAAGGCGGGCCTGGGAGTGGGCAGCCCCCAGGCCAATGCACAAGCCAAACCCTTTCCTGAGCTGGCAAGGCCTTTCCTCGGCACAGACCTAAAGGCACAGGTTCACAGAGACTCAGGCACAAACGTTCCCGGCAGCACTGTCCACAGTGGCTCCAAAGTCAGACCTACTGGGTGGCCAGGAAGGAACGTGGTATAAACATGGACAGCGTACTAGACATGCTACCACACAGATGACCCTTAAAACTGTCCTGATGAGGGACAGAAGCCGGGCCTCCGAGGCCACGTGTCATAGGACCCCATTTATACGAAATGTCTAGAACAAGCCAAGCCAAATGGGGAGAGAGGTACAGCGGCGGTGACCAGAGCCCTGCAGATGAGAGAATGGGCTCATTGCTTCTTGGGGTAGTAAAAATGCTCTGGAATTAGACAGTAGTGATGGGTGCATAAGTCTGTATATACACTAAAACCTGTTGACTCGCACACTTTAAAATGGCGACTTTTATGGCATGCAAAGTACATCTCAATTTTTTAAAAAGCACCTTTGTTTGCCGGGTGTGGTGGCTCATGCTTGTAATCCCCGCGCTTGGGAGGCAGAGACAGGAGGATTGCGCAGATTTAAGAGACCCCATTTCCAAGTAAAAATATAAAATAGGTCTGGGAGTATAGCCCAGAGGTAGAAGGGTTTCCAGGAAACCCAGTACTACCAAAAAAAAAAAAATCACCTTTGTTCAAAATGGAACAAAACACATCCATAAGCCACATCCCTGTGAGGGGCCTCTAATTTTTTTTTTTTTTTTTTTTTTTTACAGTACTGGGGAAAGAGCCCAGGGGCATTCTACCTCCAAGCAACACCCTCAGCCCTAGTTTTTATTCTTTATTTTTGTAACAGGATCTCACTAAGTTGCAGAGGACCTCACTAAGTAGCTGAGGCTGGCCACGAACCATGATCCTCCTGTCTCAGCCTCCCAAATGCTGGGACTACAAGCGTGTGCCACCATACCCGGCTCAGCCTCAAATTTTTAACTTGTAGTTGACACATGTGTCCCTTCACAAGACTGGAAGCTCCTGGACGGGAGCCTATCTGAGGTCTAGAGGATCCCCAGAGCGTCTTCCCAAGAGCAGGCCCTGGAGGCACAGAAGTGACCAGAGCAACACGCCACCCAGGCCAACTGCCCCTCTGCTGGCTATGGTCCAGGTTCTAGGGCACTTGCCCTTGAGGCTGCGAGGCCGCTGGAGGCAGAACTGTTGGAGGGCAGAGCTTCCTGCCTCAGGCTCCCAGAGTCCCTGGGCCTGGACTAAGTCCACCTGCTGTCCTTGGCTTCAGCCACCTCCCGCAGACAAGCACCTGTGCTGCCCTTCCGGGGTCCTGTGCGCCCAGCTCCCTCCAGCCTCCACCCACAGGGCCCCTTCCTGCCTGGCACAGTCCTCTCCTTCCAGAATCCTGCTGCCCCCCACCCCGGCCCTCCAGCAGGGCTCCCTCCCCAGCTGAGCACCTTTAGGAGGCCATCAGCCTCAGCTAGAAGGCAGGTGTCAGGTGTCTCAGAGGCTGAGTGTCAGCAACTGTGAGTCCAGGGTTGCCTGGCAGGGGAGGACTGAGAGGAGGATTGAGGAAGGAGGGAAAGCCCTGGGAGACTCAGCCGAAGTCCAACAAGGTGAGGATGCATTTGGACAACCTTTAGACAGATGATGACCCCACAACTCATCCTCCTGAGCAGGGTGAAGGATGGGGGAGAAGCCCCAGCTTCAGACAAGCAGTCTACCACCACCCCTGCCCCAGCCACCCCCTGTCCAGTGGCAGGAGGCAGCAGTGGGTGGAAGGCAGCACTCACTGTACTGACCTGCACCTCCAGCACCTCAGCCCAGCCGCCCTCCCGGATGACCGCTGGGTCAGGCTCAGCCAGGATCCTGTGCACACCTGAGGCTGAGCCTGACGATGGGCCACACCCTGACCCTGGCAGGGTCCACTGGCCCTCAGAGGACTCCAGGAGGCTCCAAATGGCTCATCCTCTCTCCTCCTCCTCAGGGAGGGGTGACAGATCCGGACTGTGGGTGTCAGATGGGCTCCAGCTCTGCGTGACTGCTGGTAGCTAGGCCCTGGGTGGCTCGTGGGCGGGTGGCTGATTATCTGACCTTCTGAGTCCAAGCACCTCACACACCTCCTCTGGTCTCAGAGGCAGAAGGCATCTAATGGATGCCAGGTCCTGCTCTGAGCTGCCGCCCAGCTCTCCTCAGAGAGCACCCCCATGGGTGCAGCGCCCCCACCCCACCCCAGGGCGGAAGAAGCTGTGAATTGTAGGTGCTGCCCTGCTTTGCGCCCCACCCTCCCTCAGGCCTTTCCTGACCCAGATGCACAGCTCAGTCCCCACCCTGTCCCCAGGTGGCTGTCAGCTAATCCCAAAGAGGTGTTAACTGATAATTAAGATGCTAGCTTCCCTGCCAAGAGTGTTTTGGTTTTAACAGGTTGATTTTGGAGACGGGAAAACCTCCAAGACCCAGGCAAATGGGAGGCAGGGACGCAGAGTGGGGTGCAGCAGGTAGCCTGTGTCTGGAGCCCTTTTGACCTTCCCGAACTCACTCCTCGCCTCCCCCTTCACCCAGAAGGACAGGACGCAGGCTAAGAGCTTTCCAGTCTCGGCCCCACAGCAGGGAGGCCATGCCACTGGACAAGAGATGAGGCCCCCCCTCAACCTCTGCTTCCTCATCTTCAGATAGGAAAATAAAATACCAGCCTTTCCGGGTGTGGTGGCGCACGCTTGTAATCCCCGCGTTTGGGAGGCAGAGACAGGAGGATCGCGCAGGTTCGAAGCCAGCCGCGCACGCTGGCTTAGGAGACCCTGTTTCCAAAGAAAAATGTAAAAATAGGTCTGGGAGTGTAGCCCGGAGGTAGAAGGGCTTCCAGGAACCCCAGTACCACCAAAAAAATAAAAAATAAAAAATAAAACACCAGCCTTGAAGAACTTGGTACAAACTGACCAAGCTGACCAGGAAGGCCCCACGTGCTGGGGTGCACAGGGCCCCGAGGGTCCTGACTTCCCTTCTGTCCCCTGCACTGAGTGCGGGTAGCTCTGTAGCTTCTGCCTCTCGAACTGCGCCCCGTCAATCAGCGCCCCGTCAATCAGCGCGTCTCTAAATCTCCCCCCAGGTGAAGATCAGCGGGATTGAGGTCAGGAGCCTGGGGGACGTTTAGCGGAGGGCGAGAATGGAGTCCAGCATGGCAGGGAGAGGACACTTGATGGACAGTATCAAGGATACTGGCGTGCCATTTGGATCCCTACCTCAGACCACGCACATATGCACATTCCAGATGGATTCGAGATTTAAACATTTCAAAACCTACTCAATAAATAGTGGCAGGGTGGCGCACACTTGTAATCCTAGGACTTGGGAGGCTGAGACAGGAGGATGGCAGGTTCTCAGCCAGCCTCAACAACTTAGTGAGGCCCTCCACAACTTAGTGAGATCCTGTTTCAAAATAAAGGATAAAATAAAGCTAGGGGTACACCCCAGAGGTAGAGCACCCCTGGGTTCCGTCCTCAGTACCTCCCCCCCCCACAAAATTTTATAAACAATTAGAAAACAAAATAGAACATTAAAGGTGCACCCCCCCACACACACACACAAAATAAACCCCTGCAATGGGTAAGCCAGGAACAAAGGAAAAGAGGGATACACTTGAACTCCAGAACAATTTTAAACTTTTGAGGGGTAGAAACAAAAAAACCCCAAGCCCCCAAACAAATAAAACCATAGGCTCAAAGAGAAAAAAAAAAAAAAAAAAGCACACAAAAAGACAAACCTGCAAAAACTACGTGTAACCTAATGGAGTGAAATCCCTTAACCTCTTATAAATCAATTTGTTTTTGCAAATCAATATGACACACTTCACTGCCTTCCAGACACGGAGACAAGGCCACCTGTGACCTCTGCATCGCTGTCCGATGGTCGATCCTCACCTGCCCGGCCTCCACTCGCGGCGGCCCCACGCAGCCCCCCCATTCTGGGCCTCCTCGGCCCCCCACCCCGACTCCTCACTGCCAGAGCTCCCAGAGCTGGCTCACGCACGGGTCCATCTTCTCTTTTCTGTCTATGCACATTCCTTCGGTGTTCTCACCCAATTTTATGGCTTTAAATACTCCGTTTAGGCTGAGGACTCCAAATTAGCATCTCCAGCCCAGGCCCGGCCCCTGGACCTCAGCCCCCTGCAACCCGCTGAGATCTGCTGGCCTCTGACTCTTGACCTGCCTGCAGGTGGGGATGGATCATGAGTGTCTGATCTAGGCCGCGGCCTGTCACTCACCGCTTTGAAATGCTGAATTTATTTTTGACAAAGGGCCACCCATTTTCACTTTGCTCTCGACCCCCCCACACATATAATGCAGCTAGTCTTATCCATAGCTGAGTTGCTTCTGGGCCCTACACCACCTGCTCCTCCCTATTCCTCCACCTCTGTTGGTGGCTACAGACTGAGCGTCCCTAATCTGGAATCTGAAATCTGAAATGGTCTATTTTGGGGATTTTATGAGCACCAATGTGACACCACAAATTGAAAAGTCCACACTGCAAACCTTCATTTTGTGCACAAAATCATTAAAGGTATTGTATAAAATTACCTTCAGGCTATGTGTACAAGGCATATACAAAACATAAATGAATTTCTTGTTTACACTCAGGTCCCATTCCCAAGGTATCTTGTCATATAAATGCAAATATTCCAAAATCTGAAAAACATCTGAAATCCAAAACATTTCTGGCCCGATACTCAACCTGTGCTCGGGCGGAAGCCCTTGAACTCATCCTGGGCTCCCTCCTCTCTCCTGCACACACCACCTCATCTATCTAGTCTCTCAGCAAGTCCCACTGGCTCTGCCTTGAACGTGCACTCGGGATCTGCCCACTTCTCCATCAAGAGCACCTGGGCCAAGTCCCTGCCATCTCCTCCCAGGCTCCTGATCGATATCCCTGCTCCACATCTGCCAGAGGGATCTGATCATCTGATCAAAACGTAAATCAGAGCCGGGCGTGGTGGCACATGCTTATAATCCCAGCATTCGTGAGGCCGAGACAGGAGGATCGTGGTTCATGGACAGCCTCAGCTACTTAGTGAGGCCCTCTGCAACTCAGTGAGACCCTGTTCCAAAATAAAGAATAAAACATAGCTGGGGGTGGAGCTCAGAAGTAGAATGGGTTCCATCCCAAGCACCGCAAAAAAAAAAAAAAAAAAAAAAAAAAATAGGGCTGGGATGTGTGGCTTGGAGGTAGAATGCCCCTGGGTTCTATCCCCAGTACTGCAAAATAAATAAATAAAATGTAAGTCAGAAGCCAGGTGTGGGGGTGCACACCTGTAATTCCAGTACTTGGGAGGCTGAGATAGGAGGAGCTCAGGTTCCAGGACAGCCTCAACAACGAAGCAAAGCTCTCAGCAACTTAGTGAGATTTGTTTCAAAAGAAAAAATAAAATAGAGCTGAGGGTGTGGCTCGGGAATAGAACACCCCTGAGTCCAATCTCTAGTACCACAATACAATCAAATGAAACCTAAGTCAGAGCCTTCCATAGCTCCCTACCTCATTCTGAGCAAAAGCCAAAGCCCCTCAGTGGCCCACAGGGCCTGCAGGGTCCTGCCCTTGATCTCTCTCTCTGGCCACATGTCCCGGCCGTTCCCGCCTTCTGCTGTGCCAAACAGGCAGGGCCTACTCCTGACTCGGTCCTTACACACACAGTTCCCTCGGTCTGGGACACACTTCTCCCAGACATCCACAGGACTCACTCTTAAATGCTGCCTCCCGGCGAGGACTCCCCGACGACCATATCCAAGTTGTCCCCTCTGGCTCTTTCCTCGTAGCCACTCAACACTCCCATACGCACTGTGCATGTGTTCACATGTTTATGTCTTTCCTTGGCTGTCTCTCCTCCACTGGAGCATAAGCACCATGGAGCAGGCTTTTATTTTTGCCGTCAGTTTTGTTCACTGTTAAATCCCTAACCAAAACAGTATTTGATATATAGTAGGTGTGCAACAAATTCTTACCGAGCGAGTGGACGTGTACAAAGAAACTGAGCAGAGGACCTGGCAGGACAGGCCACTGGCAAATGAAGAGATCGAAATGGCCAAACAGCATGTACAACCCTGCTCACCCTCTTCAGTAAACAAAGAAATGTAGGTGTAAGTGTAAACATCCTCTTTACTTAGCAGATTGGCAGGGATTTACATAGTAGATGGTGCCCAGGTTGGCAAGGGTATGGACGTGCACGGTCGGTGGGAGAGGAAGTCGGCCCAACCCTGGAAACTCAAAACAGATCAAATGTGGAAATGCCCACGGCGTGACCCAGGCGGACGCTTCCGGGAACACCGAAGGCCCCGCAGGGCGATGCACACAGACGCACAAGGCCAGAAGTTCCCTGAGCGAGCTTCATGAACAGCCAAATGTGGGAAATGACCTAAACGGCCACCGATGGGATTAATAATTGATGACGAAATTATAGACCATCATACGATGGATGTGAACGGAGAGGGTGGAACTCCACGGACACACCTGGGAGAGAGAAGCCGAGCGATGGAGGGGCACAACTAGTACGAGCCAGTGGTTTTTTTTTTTTTTTTTTCTCTCTCTTTTAAAAATATGTTTGTAAGTGCATGGAAAAAGGTCTGGGAGAATATCTATCAAACTAGTCAGGACTGGTTAGTGAGCCATTGGGAGAAAAGGATTATGGGAAGGACTCCAACTGCATGCTTGAAATCCCTCCAGGTAGAGAGATAAAGAATACATAGAGAACATATCACTTTAGTGATCAGAAAAATGATTCTGCTGAGAGAGAAAACACGTCCTATGGCTCCCCAGCGTTAAAGGATGCAGAAACAGGCCATCCCAAGCCCCCCATTATCAGCCCGGCTCCATCCCTGACTGCCCCACCCCACCCTGGCAATCCCAAACACTCCAGGTTCCAAGCCCATGGAACAATTTTCTGCTCCTGATTCTATTCACAGTTCCATCCCTGTCTTGCAGCTCTGTTCACAGGTACAAGGGTCCAGCCTGGCCCACTCCATCACCTCCTCAGAGTGAAGACAGGAATCCTATGGCTCTGCTAAGGGCCAGGACTGCTGTCCCTAGGGACGACAGCCTACCCAATCCAGAGATGCCCATGGATTCTGGCCTGAGTATCTGAGCTGAAGTTCACCTGCCACAGGTACCAGAGGAGCCGGCCCGAGGAGGACAGGTGTCCTAGCAGAGAGAGCTGGCCGGCTGGGGAGGGACACTGGGGATCCAGCCCCCACGGTGATTGCCAGATTTAGCAAGTAAAACTGTATGCACCATGCAAGATTTGGGACTTTTTTTTTTTATGGTACTGGGATTCCTGGAAGCCCTTTTACCTCCGGGCTACACTCCCAGACCTACTTTTACATTTTTATTTGGAAACAAGATCTCCTAAGCCAACGTGCGGCTGGTTTTGAACCTGCACGATCCTCCTGTCTCTGCCTCCCAAGCGCAGGGATTACAAGCGTGCACCACCACACCCGGCGGGGACCTATTTATACTTAAAAAAAAAAAAACAAACTTCATTGCCTAAAGTTCAAATGAATTGGAGATCTGTATCTTTTTTCTGGTAACCTGAGCCCCCACCAATCCCCACCCTTGCAGGGCACAAAAATGAGAGCCTGGGGCCCAGGAGCAAGAGATGAGAGGTAGAGATGGGCTCATTTCTGGTGCCGGAAGGAGCACCCCTGCCCAGGAGGAGTCCCAGGAGAGCCTGGAACTTCCAGAGTAAGAGCTGTCAGCCAGCCATAGTGGCGCTTGCCTGTAATCCCAGCACTTGGGAGGCTGAGACAGTATTACAGGCTCGAGGGCACCCTTAGTAACTTGGGAGACCCTCAGTAACCCAGTGAAGTTCTGTTTCAAAATAAAAAATAAAAAGGGGTGGGGGTGCCGGGCGTGGGGGGTGCGTGCTTGTATTCCCCGCGCTTGGGAGGTGGAGACAGGAGGATCTCACAGGTTCGAAGCCAGCCCTGCTGGCTTAAGAGACCCTGTTTCCAAATAAAAAATATTAAAAAAAAAAAAAAGGTCTGGGAGTGTAGCTTGGAGGTAGAAGGGTTCCATCCCCAGTACCACCAAAAAAAAAAAAAAAAAAAGGGATACACCTCTGGGTTCAATCTCCAGCACCTCCCTGCCCTAAAAAAGAGCTGTCAGGCACCATGATGCTGGGTAGCAAAAAGCCAGAGTGATGTGGAGGGACGGACTCCAGATGCAAAACCTCCCACCACTGGACGCTCGGCAGGTGTGCGCTGTGAATCAGATGCCAAGCATGCAACCAGACAGAGCAAAACCTGGCTGCAGAAGCCCTGTGCCCCCCCTCAGCTGTTCCCAAAGGTGGGGACTCCTTCCCAGTAGGCCCCCAGCTGCAGGGCCTTCAGACCCCACACTGTCCCCCAATGTTGCCCCTGGCAGGTGCTCATTCACTGCGCGCCACCATGCTCTCCACCCTGCTCGCCCCTACCTGGGTCAGATGGCGCCGGGAGGCAAACAGGCGGGCCTCTGGGGGCCTGGGCAGCAGCAGCCTGGCTGTGGCGGTCCCAGCATGCACTGTGGAGGAAGAGTGGGACGGTTAGGTTAGTGCAACGAGGATGTCGTCCTGTTCCCCTGAGCACAGCCTCTCAGCACGGGCATCCCTCCCCGTCCCCCGCACCCTGATTGACTGTAGCCTGGCACTCCAGGCCCTGCCAAGGCCCTCCCTGCCCACCGCCTCTCAGTGTCCGCCTCGGGCCCCACCTCTGCAAGTTTTGTTGCAGATCACGCAGGACAGCCCACCCCATTCTCTCAGAGGCTCCTGTTATGGCCCAGCAAGTCCATCCTCGGCCACCTGGAAGCTTCACTGATGTGGGGAGGACAGCTGATGTCTGCCTCACCACCCTGCGACACATTAGCCAAGTCCCCACCGCACACCACTGTCCTCCTGCCTCAGCCTGCTGGATGCCGGCAGCGACACCACTCCTTCCTGGTGTGGCATGGTGCTAGGCTGCTCCTCCTAGACAAGGTCACTGCACTGCTTCCCTTCCCTCCTCTCTCTTCCTGGACCATCTCAGCCACACTCCTGCTGCAAACACTCCACCAGTAGCACCCACAATGCCCAGAGGAAGCCCCTCACCTGGCCTGCACCCTCTCCCCACTGACTCTGCTCTGGCCGCACGGCCACCTTACTGTCCTCTCTTCCTGGCTGGGGACCTTGTCAGAAGGTCCCCCTGAGCATCACTCGTGGGGTCCTTTCCTGTGACACACTGCCTGCTCCCCTGACACTCCCCTGGTTCCCGCAGCCCACACCCCTGAGCTTCCAGGGAGCTTCCCTGAGGCACAATTAACCTGCTGTGCAATTTGCCCTCTTTAGAGCACAGCTCCATGGGTTTTGACAACTGTGTATAGCCTCTGTAGTGGCCCGTAATCAAGGCATAGAACAGTGCTGTGGCTTCTGCCCCACCAAGGCACAGAACAAGTCCGCCACTCCCCAAACTCCCAAGGTCTTCCTCTGGAGTCACAGCCCGCCCCAGACGCTGGCAGCCCCTGATCCGCTTTCCATCCTTGCAGTCTGGCCTCTTCCAGTGTCTGCAAAAGGAGGCTCTATGCGTAGCCTGGACTCAGGCTTCGTTCACTCAGCACGATACATTTAAGATTTGTCTCTGTTGCACTATGTCAGAATTCCATGTATTAGCCGGGCATGGGGGCGCACACTTGTAATCCCAGCATTTGGGAGGCTGAGACTGGAGGATCGTGGTTCACGGCCAGCCTCAGCTACTACCTATTGAGGCTCTTTGCAACTCAATGAGACCCTGTTTCAAAATAAAGAATAAAAAATTGGGCTGGGGGTGCAGCTCGGAGGTAGAATGCCCCTGGGTTCCATACTTAGTACCGCAAAAAAATAAAATAAAATAATAAAATAGGACTGGAGTGTAACTCAGAGGTAGATTGCCCCTGGGTTCAATTCTCAGTAACACACACACACACACACACACACACACACACACACACACACACTTTCATTCCTTTTATTGCTGAGTAGCATCCTTTGTTTATCCATTCACCAGTCAGCTGAATACTTGTGTTGTTACCAGTTTTTAGAGATTATGAATAAAGCCACTAGAAATAGCCACACACACAGGTTTTTGCATGAACAAAGTTCTTACTTCTCTTGGTTAAGTACAAAGCCAAACTGGGCGTGGTGGCACACGCTTGTAATCCCTGCACTTGGGGGAGGCTGAGACAGGAGGATCACACAGGTTCAAAGCCAGTGTCAGCTACTTAGTGAGGCTCTCAGCAACTTAGTGAGACCCTGTTTCCTAATAAAGTATAAAATAGGGCTGGGAGTGTATCCCGGAGGTAGAGCCTCTGGGTTCCACCCCCAATACAAAAAAAAAAAAAAAGTATATAGCCAAGTTGCATGTAAGCACTTTCTTTTACCTTTCTAAGAGAGTGTCAAGCTATTCACCAAAGCGGAACCGCATCACCAGCCTATAAGGTTCCAGTTGCTCTGTGTTCTCCACAACAGTTTGTACATCAATTTATTTATTTTACTTTTTGGTCGTACTGGGGGTGGAACCCAGGGATTTTCTACCTCCAGGCTATACTCCCAGACCTATTTTATACTTTATTTGGAAACAGGGTCTCACTAAGTTGCTGAGAACCTAAGTAGCTGAGGCTGGCTTCGAACCTGTGCCATCCTCCTGTCTCAGCCTCCCAAGCGTGGGGATTACAAGCGTGTGCCACCACGCCCCGGCTCTGTACTTCAATAAAAAAAAAAAAATCAGCGTAACAATACGTAGTGGTATCTCACTGTGGTTTTAATTTGCATTTCCCTGATGACTAATGATCAGGAGCATCTTTTCCTGGGCCCGGTTTCTTTTGTCAGTACCACCACTATGGGAAACCGTGATCTTAACTGGTTTACCTGTTTGCTTCCACTTCCCCATCAGCTGTGAGAGCAGAGCCCTCTGCATTTACTCTCTCTACGCCTAGAGCCATGGAGCTGTGGCGGAGGTGGCGGTAGCTGGCATTTACAGAGCCCTCGGGATGCACCAGCAATATTCTGAGCACCATGAAAAAAAAATTTTT
Organism: Muscardinus avellanarius; assembly: GCF_963383645.1. Classification (NCBI taxonomy): domain Eukaryota; kingdom Metazoa; phylum Chordata; class Mammalia; order Rodentia; family Gliridae; genus Muscardinus; species Muscardinus avellanarius. Next base: position 140,498,820 of record NC_137788.1, on the reverse strand, counting down.
TTTTTTGCATTACTGGAGATGGAACCCACAGGCATTGTACCTCCGAGCTATACTCCAGCCCTATTTTTTTTAGTCGTTTTATTTTTGAAACAGGGTCTCACTGAGTTGCGAAGGGCCTTGCTAAGTAGCGGAGGCTGTTGGTGAACCACGATCCTCGGGTCTCAGCCTCCTGAATGCCGGGATTACAAGCGTGCGCCAGCACGCCTGGCTTCTATGCAAATATGAATTCACTTCATTCTCACTATCATCCTAAGAGAGATGCTACTATCAGTATCCCATCCCACCGAGCAGAAAACTGAGGGAGAGAAAGGGATTGGTCTGGTAGGATGTTACAGTAGGATGAGTCCTACTCGGATCCCAGGTGTCCTGCAGTCAGTCTCCAGTTGTAACCAGGACACTCCACGGTCCACCACAGCAGGAGGGATGGGGAGAATGGCCAGGAAGCCGTGCCCTTGCTCCTCTGACCCCCCTCTCTGACAGTGGTCCTGAAACAGCCTTTATACCGGAGAATGCCGCTGCTCGCTGCTCACAGAAGGGCAGCCTGCTCCCACGGTGCTCCTTCAGCCCCCCGAGGCTGTCCTGCCAGATGAGAAGCTCTGACCGATGAGCTGTGACCGAAGTCACGTGCGCCCTTGCTGGGCCAAAGCATTTAAGGGCCAAAGTCGTCCCCTCTTCTCCGCCACAGCTACTAGAGGTCACGTGTTCTGACTGGGGCAGCTAAGACGGCGGGGCTTCCGGCAGCCCGGGTCCCTGAGTGACTGCGTGGGCTGGAGTGCGTCTCATTTTCCACACTGACACGGAGGAAAGGGGAAGGGAGTGGGACTGCGCTGAGTTGCTGAGAGTCTGGAGCGTGGAGGCGATGACTGGGCTGTATTTGGCTTGAGAACATGTTTGGGTGACTTTCTGAGTGATAGAACTACGACCCATTTTGGGAGCCTCTAAATAACTGAGGGAGGGGTAGAATTATATAACCCCCAAGTTAAAGGGTTCCCTACTTAAAAGGACAAGGGGAGCCCCCGGCCCCGCACCCATCAGCAGGACAACTGTTGGAGGCGCCTCTGGGACAGCGCGGCCTGGCTGCGTTCTAGGGCCAGATCTTGCTGTCAGGCGCCTTCGGACCTTTCTCCTTGACTGGGGCCTGGTGCCAGCTCTCACAAAGGCCCTGAAGCTCCCACCTCACGTGCCCTGGGTGGACAGACAGCTCAGGGCACAGGGAAATCCACAGGATCTTGGCGCCCCAAATGACAAGGAGCTGTGAACGTAATTGCAGGCTGATATTCTGAACTTATTGGCACTTTCCTTTGGCAATTACCACCTTAAATACTGTGTGCTCCTGGGGGACAACAGGGAGAGCAGCCCTTCAAGATAACAGAGCACTGGCTGCAACCTGAAGGAACCCCCTAATGTTTATAAGCACCCTGCAAAAAGCTGGGCGTGGTGGCGCACGCTTGTAATCCCAGCATTTGGGAGGCTGAGACAGGAGGATGGTGGTTCACGGACACCCTGGGCTACTCAGTGAGGCCCTTTGCAACTTAGTGAGACCCTGTTTCAAAATAAAGAATAAAAAATAGGGCTGAGGGCCTAGCTCAAAGGTAGAATGCCCCCGAGTCCCATCCCCAGTACTGGAAAAAAGAAAAGAAAGAAAGAAAGAAAGAAAGAAAGAAAGAAAGAAAGAAAGAAAGAAAGAAAGAAGGAAGGAAGGAAGGAAGGAAGGAAGGAAGGAAAGAAAGAAAGAAAGAAAGAAAGAAAGAAAGAAAGAAAAAACACCCTGCAAGTTCTTGCTTTTCCAAGAAGTGAGACTTGGCTGCAGTGAAATATACCCCTCCCCCAAATCAGGTGTGACACAGTTTCCATGAGGCTATTTAGAAAGACTCTTCTAGCATGAGGACGTTTTAGGCAAATTCAAGAAGGTTCTTGCCTGTGAGCTGTGCATACGGATCTTGGCATTTGTCTCTGTACATACAAAAGGTTGCCTGGTTTTGAACTGCAGCCAGGGTAGCTGTGAACTTTGGTGTTGCAAACTACTCTGCAGGGGTACAGAGGTCTCGGGGCAGTGAGACTGGGTGGGAGGCAGGAATGGTGGTCGTTGAAAGGAAAACGGGCAGCCAGGCATGGTGGTGCTTGCATGCATGCTTTCAATCCTAGTATGTGGGAGATCGGGAAGATCACGGGTTCAAGGCCAGCTTCATAAACTTAGCAACTTAGACCCTGTTTCAAAATGAAAAAATAAAAAGGGCTAGGGGGCATAGGGCATAGTTCAGAGGTGAAATGTCCCTGGGTTCAATCCCCAGTACCAGAAAGAAAGAAAGAAAGAAAGAAAGAAAGAAAGAAAGAAGGAGGGAGGAAGGGATAGAGGAAGGGAAGGAGAGGGAGAAAAGTAAGTATGGAAAGGGGAGAGAGAGAGAGAGAGAGAGAGAGAGAGAGAGAGAGAGAGAGAGAGTGTGTGCACGCTCAGGTAAGGCAGGTTTAGGGGGACTCTGGGAAGGAGGGGAGATGGGAGGCCTTGGGGACTGAGGCTTCCAGAAGGCGGCCATAAAGAATATCTTCTCAGCCGGGTGAGGTGGCACAGGCCTGTAATCCCAGTTCTTGGGAGGCTGGGACAGGAGGATCACAGGTTTGAGGCCAACCTCAGCAACTTCATGAGACTCTGTCTCAAAATAAAAAAAATAAACAAACAAATAAAAAGAGGCTGGAGGTATAATTCAGATGTAGAATGTCCCTGTACAAAAAAAAAAAAAAAAAAAAAAAAAGCTCTCAGGAAGACTTGCCAAGCCAGATATAAAGCTTCTATATGGCCAAAGATACCATAAACAAAGTTAAAAAGACAAACAGCAGACTAGGGAAAATATTTCCACACATATAACAGATAAAAGTTTTAAAATTCCTAATATACTAAAAGCTCCTTTATATCAATAAGAAAAAGGCAAAAAGAAAAGAAAAATGGGCAGAGGATCTGGACAGTCAATTCACAGAGGAGAAATACGCCCAGCCAATAACGCAGGCAAAGACTCGCAGCCTCCCAGAAGCATGTGCGCGCCGAGGCCGCGGCGAGCTATTTCTCTCGATTGGCAGAAATTAAAAAGATTGACAAGGTTCAGCGCGAAGGATGGTGCGGGAACGGTCACTGGCGAACATCAAGGGCAGGCACATAAACTGGTCCCATCTTTTGGAAGAACAACGTGGCAGTAACTATCAAAATTTAACAAGCATCCCCTCCCCCCAGCAACTCCACATGGAGACATCTATCCCCAGAAATGCCTACGTGTGTCAACAAGATCTATCCACGAGGATGTTCACTCGAGCGTTATTTGCAAGAGTGAAAAATGGAAGACAACCTAAATACCCATCAGCCTGGGACTAGCTACATAAATTATGCTATGTCCAAACAATGGAATATTAGGCAACGATTAAAAAGAACATGGCAGATCTGTGTGCTGAGACACTGACAGATGCCCACAACACACCAGTAAGTGAAAAATGGAAGTTGGGAAAAGATGTACAAACAAAGATTCTACTTATAATATACAATAAGCCGGGCATGGTGGCACACACTTGTAATCCCAGTACATGGGAGGCTGAGACAGGGAGATGGCAGCCAGTCTCAGCTACTTAGTGAAACTGTTTCAAAATAAGGAATAAAGGCACAGGTTAATAATCCCAGTACTTGGGAGCCTGAGACAGGAGGATCACAGGTAGCCAGCTTTAGCTACTTAGTAAGGACCTCTGCAACCTAGTGAGACCTTGTTTCAAAATAAAGAATAAAAAAATAGGGCTGGGGGTGTAGCCGTAAGGTAGGATGCCTCTGGGTTCAACCCCTAGTACTGTAATAAACAAACAAATAAATGTTTTTAAAGGCACAGAAAAAGTTCTGGAAGGAGACACACCAGACCCAACAACTGTGGGACCTTGGCAGAAATGGGGACTTTCCTACTTTATAGGACACACTTCTGTGCTGGTGCAAACTTTTTGCTTGAGCTAATATTCCTTTGTCCCCCTTCCCGGGGGCGTCCTCGCTTGCTTCTCTCTTTCAGGGTGCTGCCCGCTGTCCTCACCTTCTGGATGCCCTCCCTCCTCCCCTCCACCTGCATGGGCCGCGGCTCTGGCAGCAGTGACACCAGTGAACTCAGCTACCACAGGGCGCGCACAGTGCCGGGCAGGGCTGTGCCTACAGGGTACATTTTAATCCTCATCACAGCTCTCATTTAACAAGTGAGGAAACCCAGGCACAGAGAGGTTACGGGGCCTGCTTAAGGTCACACAGGCAGTCGTCAACAGAGCAGGTGAGTGGCCCTGGGCAGTGGACCCCGCAGCCTCCCCAGCACCGGTACCTGCCAGGCTCTAAGACTTGCCTGCTTCCTTCCCCGAGGGCCAGCGGCTAAAGTGGACACAGGGCTGGCCACCTCCTCAGGGGCTGGCACCAACCTGTGAGGGGCCGACTGACCCTGGAGAAGCAGCGGGCGAGACGGCTGGGCTCATACAGGACCCCAGCTACCTCCTGTGTGCCTACTGTGTGCTGGGTCCAGGAGGTAACTGGCCAGGAGGCCAGGAGTACATGATGCTCCCTGCCCGCCACGCAGCAGCCACCAATCAGAAGAAGGCCAGGAGCCGGGGGTGGGGAGCAGATGGAGAATGCAAGGGGGGAGGAAGAAGGAGGTGGGCAGCGAGCTGGGGAGGGCAGTGGGCACATGGAGAAGACGGGAAGGTGGGGAGCGGGAGGGCACTCGCGAGTAGGTGGCCGGCCAGGACCTGAGCGGCCCCACCTCTGCAGTCAGCAGGGTCTCTATGGCTGGTTCCACCCTGGCTCCTCGCCTGTGTACAGACATGGTTCACAGCATCTGGAATGCAGGCAAGGGCCTGGGCTGGGCAATATGCCCTGCAGGTGTCTGCCTGCACATCCCCCAAAGTGATCAAACAGCATGATCCTAGTATTTAAAGTATAAATTCCACACACCTGTAATGTCAGTACTTAGGAGGCTGAAGCAGGAGGATCACAGGCTCAAGGTCAGCCTCAACAACTTAGCAAGACCCTCTATAACTTACTGAGACCCTGTTTAGAAGACAAAAAAAAAAAAAAGACTTGAGGGTGTAGCTTGAATGTAGAATGCCCCTGGGTTCGACCCCCAGTTAAAAAAAAAAAATTCACAGGAAAGTATTCAAACAATAGGATCTTAGTATCTAAAATGTAAATTCCAAGCCCCTGTCTGTAATCCAGTACTTGATGGCTGAGACAAGAGGATCACAGGTTCAAGGCCAGCCTCAGCAACTTAGTAAGACCTTGTTTCAAAAAAAAATAAAATAAAATAAAAAGGGCTGGGGGTATCACTCAGAGGTAGAATGCATCTGGGGTCAATCCCTAGTAATCCCCCCCCCAAAAAAAAGGGCTGGGACTGTAACTCAGAGGTAGAGAATCCCTGGATTCAATCACCAACACCACAAAAATTAAAGTGTAAATTCTAGAAAAAGTGATTTAGGGGTTTGCCTTGAAGCCATCTGGGAAACAGAGCAGATGAATGGAGCAGGCCCCACCCCTCAGGGCCCCGTGTCTCTGGCTGGGTGCTGGACAACTGGCTGGTGCATTGCCAAGCTGGCTATTCAGAATAGTCCCTGGAATGAGGCAGGGGGTGGGGGCATGGAGTCTAGAGGGGTGGGATCCTGAGGGCAGAGGGTGACTGGAGGAAGAAGGCCCCGGGCCTGTGATCAATGGCAGCCCGACACCACTCCCCTGCACGGCCAGGGCCTGCACACCATCTGACGGGCTGGCTCCCGGCTTGGTGCCCTGGCCATGCCCATCAGGCGGGGCGGGAGCGGTGGGAAGAGAGACCTGCAGCTCCCAGAGCAAGTTCACTGCAGGGACCCGGCCCAAGTGCTTCAGACTGCGCATCCCAGTGAGCCCTGGGGGTTCCTCGTCTGGCCCTCGTCTGTGCAGCAGGTCCACAGGCCTCCCTTGGACCGTCAGCACCAGCCCAGCACGCCACCACCCCTCCCACCTGTGTGCTGAGGGTCGCAGCCGATTCTTGGGTGGAGTCTCGCTGCCCCCAGGCCCCTAGATGTCCTCTTCACCCCACCTGCTGCCAGAGGAACGCTCCAAACGCAGATCCACAGGCCACCGGGTCCCTGGGCTCCCCCACCTCAGCTCTGATCACTGGGTGCTGCCAGCCCTGTCTTTTTATAGTCACCCCCCCACCCCCGTGGGCAGCAACCGTGCCTGATCCTTCTCAGCCACTGCCCAGCAGGGCCCGGCACCGGAGGCCTGCCCACAGGCTGTGGGGCTGAACACACAGGGCCACCTGCCCCTCCGGCCCTGCACCTGCTGCTCCACTGGCATCCGTGGCAAAGCTCAGTGTTGGCTGGGTCGGGGCCCGCATAGGACCTGGATCAAGGCTCAGCTTGCCCAGTGCACGGCTGAGGTCAAGCTCAGTGAAGGACATTTCCTGACCCCCTGGGAAAGCTCAGGACACCTCAGCTTAGCCGCTGCTCTTAAGACAGCTCTGCGTTGGCTAGGCTTGTCCCAAGTCCACTCCCAGCAGCTTCGCTGGGGTCCCTCTGCCCCAGCCACCACCTGGCCACAGCGAGGGGCTAGAGGAGGGCAGTGCTTCCTGTACCCCTCCCCAGCCTGCAGAAACACATCCCAGGGCCAGCCTCCAGGCGGGATGCACTTCCCAGCTGAGGGGAGAAGCTCTGGTGAGTTAGCTCAGATCTCCCCAGGACCCACCCTGCGGCCGCCCCTCTAAGTCCAGCTGGGCTGAGCGCAGGCCATGTGGGGTGCCCCAGAAGTCCTCCTCTGTGGTGGCCCGCATCCCTCCTTTGCACATTTGGCCCCTTTTTTGGTTTGGTTTTGGTCGTTGTTGCTGTTACCAGGGATTGAGCCCAGGACACTCTACCTCTGAACTACATGCCCACCCCTTTCTATGTTTGATTTTGACAAAGGGTCTCACTAACTTGCCTAGGCTGGCCTGGAGCTTGTGATCCTCCCCAGTGGCTGGGATCACCGGGTGCCCCTAGCTTTTGGGCCTCCCTGCCGGCCCTCCTGCCTTTCACCACACCCATTCTGGCTTTGCTCTAAAGGTGGGGAGAGTGATCTTCGGGCCCTGGAGGACTCAGGTCTGGAGACTGGCCCAGGTGGACATCAGAGCCGGGCTCACTGCTGAGGGCAGCCACATCAGCGCAGGGCAGCGCCACCCCGGGCCCCCGTGGTCTCTGTCTCTCCTCTCAAGCACAGGGTCAAGTTGGCTTGCTGGCAAGACGCATGGCTCTCATTTTAATTAATTAAAGAAAAATCTAATCACTGCATTAAACTTCTCATTACTCCACTTGAATACCCGTTAAGTAAATTTAATTACTAGAGGATTGGGTTTCCCAGCCTCTTTCATTAGCTTCTGATAAGCTGGAGAGGGAGGAGGGGAGCGAGCTGGAAGCTGAACAATGGCCTTCCCAGCCCATGGAGGGAGACCAGGTGGGTACCGGCCACTGGTGTCAGGCTCGGTGTCTCCTTGGGGACAGGCTCAGCCCACCCGAGCTCCCCACGCGGGTGGAGACCCAGCGCTCAGCTGCAGTCAGCACACACTGCCACTCTTGGTAATTTATACCCCGCCTCCTTCCAAAAGAGGGAGGCTGCTGAGAATATAAGAAGCACAAGCTAAAAAATAAAAGTCGGAATCAGGACAAGGATAAAATTAGAGAGAAGACGGAAGGCAAAGCCAGGGAGAAGGTTATGAGCAACTATATCCTAAACGCTTGTCAGAAATGGGCTTTGATGAGCTTCCTGGCGGTCAAGGCAAAGACAGCCACGCTCTGGGGCACTGATGTAGTAGCCGGTAGGTTAGTGAGGAGATTCGCACTGGGCCTCCATCTTCCCATCTTGATGAGAAACTCATGGAGAGAGCCACTGGCTGGGAAACTCAACAGAGGCTTCCTGAAAAGAAGGGCCTGAAATAAGAGGCTGGGGACATTTGGGAGGCTGAGACGGGAGGATCACGGTTTGAGGACAGCCTCAGCTACTTAGCGAGGCCCTTTGCAACTCAGTGAGACCCTGTTTCAAAATAAAGAATGAAAAATAGGGCTGGGGATGTAGCTCGGAGGTAGAATGCCCCTGAATTCTATCTCTAGTATCACACACACACACACACACACACACACAAAAAAAAAAAAACCCAACAACAACAACAACAACAACAACAACAACAAAAACCAACCAGGCTGGACTAGAGCAGGAAAGGCACAGCAGTTAGGGGAACCACATGGCCAAGGCTTAGGAGAGAAAGGAGGAATCACTAGCGGCGAGGAGGGGCAGAAGGGATACAGAAGCGGGTTCTCAACGGAGGGCTGAGGGCCCAGGATTCCTGAGCCCCAGCGTGGGAGGTGCCAGCACCCATGACTGGGACTCCAGGACTGGCCAGGCCGGGACACAGGCTCCTGCCGCCTTTGCTGAATGGTGGCTGCCGCACCCCAGCCCCAGCAGGGGCCTGTGGAGCGCTGCAGCTCATGAGCCTCTCCAAGAACCGCCCCCACCTTCCCTGAGCAGCACAGGACCCCAATGGCTCCAGCTCATGACTGGCGGATACGGGAGGAGGAGAGCCCAGGCCTTTGTCTGGGAGGGAACCGTGGTGTGAACTCCGCTCCAAAGCTCAGGGCTGGACCCCTAGGACGCAGCCTCTCTTGGCTCTCATTCCTGACCCCTTCTCTTCCTCCCTTCTCCCGAGATGCTGCCCTCAGCACAGCTGGGGCACAGGAATCCGCATCTCAGACTCTGCCTCCAAGGATTCTGGCCAATAACATTGCCACGGCAGCTCTTTCTAAGTGTGAAGAAAACAGAGAGGTCCCTGGGAAATCAAAGAGGCGGGGGGGGGGGGGATGGGGATTTCCTGGGCACCTAGATGCCAAGCCTTTGCGTAGTTTACCTCAGGCAGTCCTCATGGCACTCACATCCTGCTGGGTAAGAAAACTAAAGTTCAGAGAGGCAGAGGAATTTGTCCAAAGACACACAGTGTGCTTGTTATTCACCTAGGACTAACCTCAAGCTGTCCAACCTGGACAGACTCCATCTATGACAAGTATGTCAGCTGGACCCCAAGATTCCTTTGGAAAACACCTGCCCCTCCTTCTTGATTACACGGCTTGGGGAAGTCAAATCTTGATTCCCCCCTCAGCCAGGCACAGTGCTGCGCACCTGTAATTCCAGCACCTGGGAGGCTGAGACAGGAGGATCATCAGTTCAATGCCAGCCGCAGCAATTTAGCGAGACCTTGTTTCAAAATACAAAACCATAAAAAGGAACTAGGGGTATGTTTTGGAGGTAGCATGACCCTGGGGTCAATCCCTAGTACCACAAAAAATAAAAAAAGAGCTGGGCATGGTGGCACATGCTTGTAATCCCAGTATTTGGGAGGCTGAGATATGATCGCAGGTTTGAGGACAGCCTCAGCAAGTAGTGAGAGTCATCAACCTAGCAAGACCTTGTTTCAAAAGTAAAAGTAAAAAGCCAGGCATTGGTGGGGCACCACCACCAGCATTTGGGAGGCTGAGACAGGAGGATCACAGTTCACAAACAGCCTCAGCTATTTTGTGAGGCCCTTTGCAACTCAGTGAGACACTACTTCAAAATAAAGAATAAAAAAATAGGACTGGGTGTCACTCAGAGGCAGAATGTGCCTGGGTTCAAGCCCCAGTACAAAAAAATAAAAATAGAAATAAAATAGGGCTAGGGATATAGCTCAGAGGTAGAATGCCTCTGGTACAACAAAAATTAATAATATAACATATATGGCCGGGCATGTTTTGGAGGTAGCATGACCCTGGGGTCAATCCCCAGTACCACAAAAAATAAAAAAGAGCTGGGCATGGTGGCGCACGCTTGTAATCCCCGCGCTTGGAAGGCTGAGACAGGAGGATCGCACAGGTTCGAAGCCAGCCTCAGCAACTTAGTGAGACCCTGTTTCCAAATAAAATATAAAATGGGTCTGGGAGTATAGCCCGGAGGTAGAAAGCCTCTGGGTTCCACCCCCAGTACCACCGAAAGATAAAAAAATAAAAAAATAATAACATAATATTTAAAAACTTGGCCTTCAGATCATAAGTGTTTCTAAGCTCTGTGGACCCAGTTAGATGTTCAGGATGGTCCAAATTCTGCCAATAGAGACTGCACTCAACCCAAGGACTGGCATCTATTTAGCAGTACTGAGGATCAGGCCCAGGGCCTCACACAGGGCAGGCAGGCAGGCATTCTAGCACTGATTTATCCTGAACCTACTCTCAGTCTAGGACTTTTTTTTTTTTTTTGAACTGGATATCTGAACCAGGAGCGTTCTACCCCCGAGCTACACCCCCAGCCCTATTTTTAAATTTTGAAACAGGATCTCACTAAGTTGTAGAGGGCTCACAAGTTGCTGAGACTGGCCACGAACCTGCAATCTCCAGTCTCAGCCTCCCAAGTACTGGGATTACGAGTGTGCACCACCGCGCCTGGCTTAAGGACTTTCAATTATTCTATCATAAAAGTACATTCCTTCCTTCACCCTTAACTCCAGATTTAAACCTAGAAGCATGTTGTTCCCAGAATGCTGTCAGACATCTTTTTAACCATGATATGTCAGTGTCACTAGGAATGGACCTGTCACCAAGGGAATACAGAAAGAAACCAAGTTGTGTTCACAGTTTTGCACACTAGATCAAGCCCTGTCTGAAGTTCATTTGGTTACATGAGCTGATATTTTATTTTATTGAAATAGGTTGGTGTGTGTGTGTGTGTGTGTGTGTGTGTTCCTACTTACAACCTAAGAGATCAAGACAGTATTCAGAAATGTATCCTTCCCCTTGGAGAGACTAAGAAGGCTTGGGTGTCCCTGAGAGCCAGGGAGTGGGCGCACGGGCATGCCACCTACCGTGCCTGCTGCTGTGCTCTGCTGCGTCTGGGAGCTCGAGGAAGCCCCTGGGACCTGGCCCGGGGAGGAGCAGGCTCGGGAGCTGGTCAGGGGCTGGACTAGGTCAGGCTCCTGGAGTTGTGGGCCGGAGGCTGTGTAGCCCCCCAGTCTCAAGGTCACCAGGACATGGCCCCGGGATGCCTAGAAAAGAGGAGAAATGACTGTGAGCATCAGGGTCCCCCGAGGGGCAGAGGCAGGTGGCTCTGGAGGCGGGCAGGCGGCAAGATGGGCCACGAGTTCAGGTCCTCATCTAGGCTTCGGATTTCTGCTCTGCCCCAGGTACACCCAACTGCAGGAAATCCCACACGGAAAGTCTTTTTCCTGAAGAGCAGGAGGACCAAGGGCCTGAGGCAGGTAGAGCTGCTCACAGCAGAGGGCTCAGCCGGGGCTCCTATTCAGACCAGGGGTTGAAGGTGCTTCCTAGCACAGGCAGAGAATGCTCAGGCCCCGGGGCCCATGGCGGGTCAGGCGCCACCATTGTGGTCCCCACACTGTTCCCAGCCTCTCTCCCAGGCCAAGCTGGGGATTTTGGGAGGGCAGCTGCACAGGAAATTCAGACTCGGGGCCCTTCCAGAGGTCCTGGCCATTGGAAATCCTTCAGGCCCTTAACTCATTCCTGAGCTCAGGGCTGCTTGGTTTCTTCTTAGCACCATAAAGAGGCATGATGCCGGAGATCCAGAATCGCAGCACGTTTGGGCTGACTGGCCCCGGGAAGTCTCTAGACCAGCCCAGCCCAACAGCACTGGGCAGAGAGGAAAAGGGCCCACGTCTGCGCGCTCCACCCGTGGGGTGCCCTTGGGTTCCCTGCTTGCGTTGACCTGTGGATTGCAGGACCAAGTTTTGTTTCCTTAATTTACAATTGAATTTAAATAGTCACAGGTAGTCACAGGCACCATCTTGGGCAGCACAGCTCTGGAAAAACCCTTGCCCACCTCCCAGCCCCAGTATAGGCAAATACCGAGGACACAGAGCACATGGGGTTTGCGCACGATCCTACAGCAAACAGGCAGCCGAGGCGAATCCAGAAACCAGTTCCTCCAGCTCCCATCCCAGCCCTCCACGGCACCCGCTGCCTTCTTGGGCTGGCCTTGGTTTCCCTGCAGCACACAGCACTGTCACGGAATTTCTTGCTGCCCTGATCCCCACATGGCCACCCTTGAAGGACTCTCTCTCAACTCCCCGCCTAGCCTGCACATCAGCCCCTGGCAGTGGAGCCCCCATGAATGCCCCCGAGGTTGTCTGGGTGGGGGGAAAGATCCCCAGAGAGAAAGTGCCCTAGGCACAGAAGTGGACACTGCAGGATTATCTAAACTAGCAAGTCGCTAGAGCCAGCCTCCTCATCCCACAGTAGAGAGGACAAAAGTGAATCACAGCCCCTCTGCTCCGATGAATATTACTCGGCCATTAAAAATGATAAAGAGTGCCGGGGGTGGTGGCGCACGCTTGTAATCCCTGCGCTTGGAGGCGGAGACAGGAGGGTCGCGCAGGTTTGAAGCCAGGCTTTCTGGCATAAGAGACCCTGTTTCCAAATAAAAATATAAAAAATAGGTGTCTGGGAGTGCCACCTGGAGGTAGAAGGGTTTCTAGGAACCCCAGTACCACCAAAAAAAAAAAAAAAAAAAAGTTAATGGGGACACAGAGCAACACTCCTCTAAGGATACTGAGTTGGGGAAACTGAGGAAGTGGATTAGGGTGGGGCTGAGGTGCAGGGGGCCTGGGGCGCTCCGCTTGCTGGGCCCCCTTGCATGTCACCCTCCCTGAGCTGCAGATTACAGACCCACTTGGCAGGTGGAGGAGCGAGGGCCCTGAGAAGCCACACCCAAGCTTCTGGGGGCCGGGCGGTCCGGGCTGGCACTAGGGTTTCTGACTCCACCACCCCCTACAGCCGGCTCCTCCTGCCAGGGTGGCAGCGACAGATGCCCTTGCGGCTCTGCACCAACGCGATGTACTTAAACACACAGGCTCCCTGAGTGCGGGCACCTTTCTAGTGCTTTATACATGCTAACTCATGTAGTCTGCCCAGCCACCATATGAGGCAGTGATTACTGTTCCCTTTCTTGTTTGGATGGGGAAACTGAGGCATGGGGGGGTCAAGTCACGCGCCGGAGGTCAAGGGCTGCTTCTCCGTTTCCAGCTCTTGGCTGAGTTCCAGTACTGTCCCCCCAGGAAAAGCGCTGGGGCCAGGGAGGGGACATGGTTGTCTGGGCGTAGTGGAAATAGAATGCACTGGGGAGTTTTCTTCCCTCTTTTATTTCATGGAAACTTTTTATAGCGATCGAAAGAAGAAAGCTCGAGAAATAAAACAAATGTATCAAAGGCAAGGTTTTGAAAAAACAAGGATGCACACATAAAATAAAAACTTATCGAATCAAAGCCACTGCGGCATCTAAGAGACCTTGGTTGTGAAATAATCTACCTCCCAGCAGCAAATCTCTCTGGGGCTTTGCTGCCCATTTCCCGACCGGGGCCCACGCCCTCCTGCCTGGGTGAGATGTGCACCCTGGGAGGGCACAGGGGGCCCCTGTGAGGAGCTAAACTTCAATCAACACCTCCCGGGTCCTAGGGCTCTGGGCCCCTCCTGCCGGCAGGACTCCAGCGGCGGGCCAGGGCTGACCTCAGGGCCTCCGCACCTCCAGCCAGGCAGGCCTCAGGTGGAGCAACCGAGGCCCAAAAGGTAGAAGACCTCGCGAGAGCTCACACTGCTACTGAACAGAAAACAGATATGAACATGTGTGTGCCGCCCATGCCTGCGGGGCTTCAGGCCCAGGCACCCTGAGCCGGCATTAAAACCACAGACGATGTCTCACACGTGCACACACACGTGAAATCGTTAGGTCCTTAACTGCCTCAGTGGCCCGATCACATCCTCTGCGGTTCCTCTCGTGTTTCCCTGTGACTTTTTCATTCATTCATAAGATACTTATCAAGTGGTAAGTACACTCTAGGTTTTGGGGTTCACTGGGGTACAAGATGGACAAGTTTGTTGTGAGTACAAAGGATGCAGAGGATAAGCAGGTAAATAAACAGGATTGATTCCAAAGAAACCAGGTCTGGTGGCACGCACCTACAATCCCAACTACGAGGCTAGCCTGGGTGACCTAGAGACACCCTGTCCTAAAATGTTTTTTAAATGGCTAGGAATGTAATTCAGCAGTAGAGCACCCCTGGGTTCAATATCCAGTAATACACACACACACACACACACACACACACACACACGCACGCACGCACACGCACGCACTGGGAGCAGTGGTATGCATCTGTAATCCCAGTACTTGGAAGGCTGAGGCAGGAGGATCCCAGGTTCCAGGCCAATGTGTACTAATTTAGCAAGACTTTCTCGAAAATATTTTTTGCCAAAGGACTAGGGGTGTGGCTCAAAGGTAGCACACCCCTGGGTCCGATCCTCAGGAACACACACACACACACACACACACACACACACACACACACACAGATAACCCCAAACAGCAACAGTTGCAGCAAAAACCTGGGCACCTGCTGGAGTGAGGGGATCCCTGGGACAGGGCTGGGGGGTCGCTCCAGCCGGAAAATCAGGTCAGAGTTCACATGTGAGTCATCAGGGAGGTCATCGAGGCTGCGAGGGGCCGGGCCTGCACCCTGTGCAGTCACTGAGGGGCTGCACCTGGGGCGGGGGGCGCAGCCTGCTCTCTCCAGTTCTCTGGAGCTGCGGAGCCTGTGGGCCGGCTCTCACGAGGCTGGGGGTGCAGGGTGGGGGGTCAGAAGCTTTGGGATGTCTGCTGTAGCGGAACCAACAGCAGTTGGCTGAGTTGGATTCAAGGAGGTGGGGAAGAGAAAGAAAGGGAGGAAACAAAGATGACTCTTAGATATTTAACCACAGGCAGGGACTGCATTCACAGCCTGATGCCCCCCCCAATTAAAAATAACTATTAAAAAATAGGCAGATGCGCTGCCCATGGAGCCGCCCCACCTCCTGACTGAGCCTCACGTTCCCTGGGGGCGCACCCTCCTCCCTGCCCTGTGTCCTGCCCCTGCATGGTGTGTAGGGAGGGGCAGAGACTGGGCCTCCCCCTCGGGCTGACAGGCTGACGGCGACAAGGCTGTCTACAAAGACAGGACCCAGGGGTGCCCTGGCCTGGGGTCCCTGCCTGTTTCTCAGGATGCAGGCATCTCTGCAGAGCGTGGGGAGGGACGGGAAGAGCGGGGGAGAGAGAGCACGAGCTGGGGTTGAGGCCAGCCTGGATCTGAGTCCCGGCCCTGCCCTTGCATCCCGGCCCTGCCCTTGCAGGCCGTGGGGCCCTGAGAATGTTAATTCACTTTCCAAGGCTCTTTTTCCTCATCTTTTTTTGGGGGGGAAGTAGGGTGTTGAGGATTGAATCCAGAGGATTCCACCTCTGAGCTACACTCTTAGTCTTTTTTTTTTTTTTTTTTTTTTGGTACTGGGACAGAACCCAGGGGCGGATATCCTACCTCCGAGCTACACCCCCAGCCCTATATTTTATTCTTTTTATTTTTTGAAACAGGGTCTCACTGAGTTGCAAAGGGCCTCGCTAAGTAGCTGAGGCTGTCCGCACTCCCAAATGCTGGGATTACAAGCATGTGCCACCATGCACAGCTCCCAGTCCTTTTTATTTTTTATTTGGAAACAAGGTCTTGCTAAGTTACTGAGGCTGGTTTTGAAACTGCAATCCTTCTGTCTCAGCCTCCCCACGTCCTGGGACGACGGATGTGTGCCACCATGCCCAGCTCGTTCCTCGTCTTGGCATCAACCACAATCCTCCCACACAAGCTAGGATACAGATCAGTGACACACTCAAGAGCGGGCGTTTATAAGGATCAGCACCCAGTCCCTTTTGTTTTTAGAAAAGGGCTAAAAAGCCCTGAATGTCCCAGGACTGGCTTCGCATCCATTCTAATATGGGATTCTAGAAATGCGACACTGGACACAAGCTTGGGGGGCCAGGGAGGCTCACTCCCAGTCTGGCAGGGACAACTCCAAGGACTGTCCTGGCTCCACCAGCTACAGCAAGACCTCAGGACATTCCTGTGAACCAGGCAGAGAATCATGGCTGGGTGGCTCAGTGGCTCCTTAAATAGCCACGTCTAAGAACACCGGGAGTGGGGTGGATTGGCTCCCCTGGGGAGGATCCTCATGGCACCGGCAGCCCTGGTCCTTGGCGCCACTTGGTTTGGTAGAGATTGGGATGGAGCCTCAAAGTCGGAGCCACCTGGGAAGGGTCACCAGAGAGGCAGGTGCCGTGTTCAAAGGCCTCCGCTTGCCCTGTGACTGGGCAAAGTGGACGAGAGTTACTAGAAAGCGGGTGGCTCCATGAGTGGTGGGCAGAGTGGAGCCACGGCCAGCTGCCCAAGCTCTCTGCTCCGGAGAGCGTGCCCGTCATGACGCGGCTGTCCAGAAGGCAGGGTCCACGTTTCCCGGAGAAACCTCGGGGGGCCTGCAGTCAGGATTTCAGGCCTCTGAGAAAGTGGCCTGGTCTTTATAGCCCCCAGCGTAGAGCCAGGTCCAGTGAGAAAGATCCAGAGACAGATGTCTTTTTACTCTGCAGGAAGTGAACTCCCTCTTCCTACAGGCACCCGAGCAGATGTCTCGGGACCAGGTATATTGGGTGGAGATTTGCACTAAGTGGGGGCAGGTGCTTTCTGCCATGAGTTTCTTTAATTTATTAAGATATGAGTCCAGCTGGACTGTATGGGTCTAAGTGGATGCTACAGACAGCCGAAGGAAGGCCAAGTAGTAGCCAGCAGAGTGGTTATTACTAAGTTTAGAGCACAGAACATTCCCGTCTATTCTCCAAGGTGACTCTTCAGTTCACACCGTGAGGCAGGCAGGGCCAGACGGCTAATCCCACGTAGCAGAAGAGGAAACTGAGGGTTCCGCGGCACCCCAGCCCAGGCGCTCTCCCTGGTCCCTAACTAGGACCCTCTCCTCTCTTATGCCCCAGGTCACCCTGCCACCCCTGCCTGGGAGGAGCAGGAATCTCCCCCTCCACCAGGGCTTCCCCAGCTGCTGATGCAGGTGACACCATCTCTTTGTCCGCCCCCTTGAGCACTGGGAGGGGAAGTCCACCGGGAGGCTCCTCCCTGGGTCCCATGGGCCCTGCTTCTCTCCCCTCCCTCCCCTGGTGGTCTTGCTACAGCCCCTTAAGGTGGTTTCCTCAAACCACATTGGTGTCAAACACTGGGCTTTGCTCCAGAAATAAGCTCAAGAAGGAAGCGCAGGCAGGAACAGTGCACACCTGTCATCCCAGTACATGGAAGGCCAAGACAGGAGGGTCACAGATTTGAGGCCAGCCTCAACAATTTAGTGAGACCCTTAGCAACTTAGCAAAATCCTGTTTGAAAATAAATAAAATAAAATGGGACTGGAGGCACAGCTTAGAGGTAGAATGCCTGGGAGTTTGAGCCCCAGTAGCACAAAAAAGGAGGAAAAGGAAAAAGGGTAGCCCCCCTCCCAGGGCCTGAGGCTGAGCCCCCCTAAGAACTGGGAGAAGTGGCTTCACATCCTGAAACCACACGCAGCACCTTTTCTCTCCTCATTGCTACATGGCGGCTCTGGCCAGGAGAACCAAAGTCCACTTTGTCAGGGCCCCTCCTGACCACCTTCCCCTGCTGCCAGAGGGGCAGGAAGAGGGCATTGGGCAAAAGGCAGGGCATCCCTGGGACTGCTGGGGCTGCCCGGTGGGACGCTGCTTCCCTTTCCCTACTGGCCCTGTGAGCCCAGCCGTCTGGATAATGTTGGGGGCAAGTGGCGGCACCCTGAGGCCGCACAGCCTCAGAGAGACCAAGAGATTAAACTGAACAGAAACAGCTCACAAGAGCCGATCCTGGGTTTGAACCCAGGACCAGCTGGTTGCAAAGATGCAACGCTTTGCCGTGTTCCCGCTGCCTCTGCAGAAGTGTGAGGCTGCTTAGACCAGAGGCCTAGTGAGCAGACGGGTGGGGGCAGAGCGGGCAAGACGGCCACAGGGCAGCGGGGGAAGCTGCCCTTGCCATGCACAGCAGGCCCTGAGTGTAGCCCCTGCGGCCACCTGCCCTCAAACCTGGCCACTAGGGCCCCCGGGGTCCACTTCCAGGTGCCCCGGCCGGAAGAGTCGCCAATCGCTGGGCATGCCATCGACCGCCAGGCTCACCTGCACCCCGCACTCACTGAGAAGACCAGGCCAGATCCCTGCGGGCCAGCCTGCCGCAGGAAGTGGGCAGAGGGGCCAGTGCTGGCTGGGGCAAGGCCACCTGCCCAGGCCTGGCCAGAGGGGCAGCTGCCCAGACTGCCCACCAGCCCTGCAGGTGTCCCCGTGCCTGGCTGGCAGCAGAGGATGTCAGCCCATCCCCAGAGCACACAGCAATAGCCTTCTGACTGAATATTTAAGAAGAAAATCTCTCTTTTTTTTTTTAAGACAGAGAAAGGGAGAGAGGGAAGGAGGAAGTCAGCAAAGCAGGAGGGAAGAAGGGAGGGAGAGACCTACCCCATCACTGCAGTCAAGGTCACGGGCACCGGCGCGGGGCGGGCACAGGCGAGGAGCCTTTAATCTGGGAGTTCAGGCAGAGGAAACTAAACGCTTGAAGCCGGAGTACATTACTGCCCTGAATGATCTGTCGGCTTCTATTAGGCTAAATATCTCTGTATAATGGGGAATTATCCTCTGAAGAGGCAAACTGCCTCCCTCTACGGGGAGGGGGCGGTGGGAGCCTTCTCATCCGAGGGCTCTCCCGTGGTGGTGGTGGGGGCACAACTGAGAAGGGCCCCAGCCCCCGCCCCTCTCCGGAAAGTCACTGCGGCAGCAGCTGCTCCCCCCGTCCCCTCCTCCCCAGGCCCTCCCTTTGCTCCCTCCCTGAGGATCCCAAAGAGGCCAGCTCAGGAGTCCAGGCTGGATAATGCACCTGGCCGGCCCGGTAACCCCAGGGACATCTACGCCTCTCTAAAGCTCTGTGTCTCCATCTATTCGATGGGCCTGATTATGCCCACCCAAGGCTGGCCATGTTGGTGGTGGGTAGAAAGTTGGCACAGGGCTCAGCACACAGCAGGCACCTGAATCTGCCCCCTGGTAAGGACCTCTCTGCCATCCCAGCCCCATGGAGGGCACCTGCAACCAGAGCCCCCCGCTCTGGGCCTGAACTGTCCCAGGGACTTGCTACTGGGACAGTCTCCAGTGGTGGTAGAAGGCACAGCATCGGCATCCACACACGCGGGCCGGAGCACCCGGGACCGTGCACAGATTTGTAGGCTTGAGGGCAGGGACTGGTGGGAACCAGGAGCAGAGATGGTAGCATGCCAGGCAAGGGCTGAGCCCACAGAGGGTGGCATTCAAGAAAGGCAGGCAGCACCTGCAAAGCCAGGCCAGGAAGCCGGGAATCCCAGGACCATAGGGCAGCGGCCAACTCTCTGCCAGACTAGCCAAGCCAGCAGATTGGGATTGAGGCCTGGTCAGAGGAGTGTGGAGAGAGCCTGGGTGCCAGGTCCCAGGCACAAGGCAGTGCAATGGATGGAGCTGCTCGGCCAGGTAAGGTCAGGAGGGGCAGGGCTGACCTGGCATGTGGCGTGAGGGTCAGGAGGCTCTGGCTGGGCAGGGACAGGGCTCCAGGTGGGGAGGTTCTGCAGGCCCAGTCTCCGCCTCTCGGGCTCATCAGCAGCACATCCCTGGGACAGTTCAGGACCCCTGGCTGCAGACGCTGCAGACACTGTTGCAGGGCACATAGCTGAGTCAGGAGCACCAACCTGGGGCACTTCCAGGCAAGATGCCTACAGCCCAGTGGGACACTCAGAAAGGAAGACCCTCCAGGGCAAGTGGAGACACAGTGCACTGCCCGCTTTCCACCGTGGGCCTGAAGGTCCACCCCAGAGTCGTTACAGCCTGGGAAGTTGCTTGTTCATTCATTTATTCATTCAGCAACTGCCTTCTAATGTTTTCTGTGAATTAAAAGTATAAAATGCCAAAATAAAAGTATAAAATGGGGTAGCCAGGCGTGGCGGCACACACTTGTAATCCCAGTACTTGGGAGGCTGAGACAGAAACATCACAGGTTCTCAGCCAGCTTCAGCTACTTAGGGAGGCCCCTCCGCAACTTAGTGAGACCCTGTTTCAAAATAAGGAATAAAAACTCGGGCTGGGGGTATAGCTCGGAAGTAGAATGCCTTGGACTCAATCCCTAGTACTGGAAAAAAAAAATCACTGGGCATGGTGGCACACACCTGTAATCCCAGTACTTGGGAAGCAGAGACAGGACGATCGCAGGTTCAAGGCCAGCCTCAGCAACTTAGTGAGGCCCTCCACAACTTAGTGAGACCCTATTTCAAAATAAAAATAAAAATAGGTCTGGGGGTGTTGCTCAGAAGTAGACTACCCTGGGGTTCCATCCCCAGTACCACCATAAAATGCCCAAGATCCTGTGTCAGGGAACTCACGGCCCAACAGGGACTAGGCGGGAGGCAGGAGGCAGAGACAACAACCCCAGGCCTGGGGGAGTTAGAACCCGAGGGAACATGGGCCATGGGGTGGGGCTTCAACCCAGAGCTGGGTGATGGAAAAGGAACAACCCGGGCAGGTCTCTGAAGGAGTCTTGGAGGAGACCGATGGGTTTGGAAGTGGCAGGGAGGGCACTGCAGGCAGCGCTGAGCCCCTGCCCCCAGGGACTGAAGGGTTAAGCTCTTATCCCAGGAACCATCAGAAGCCTGAAGAGTTTTAAGTGGGGAGTGACAGGGCCCAATTTGTGCTTCAGAAAGATCATCTGCCACTGGTTGAAGGATGGATCACACAGGACACAGGAGAGGACAGGGGGCATGAGCCGAGCCAGCACTGAGGCAGCGTTGGGGGACCAAGGGTCGGGGAGGGGAGAAAGGACTGGAGGGGGGTACACAGGAGATTCGGGGCAATCTGCAGCCGCCGCAGCCGCTGAGCACTGTGGATGCCCGATACCTACACAACGGTCAAACCTGCAAAGCTCTTTCAAGAGCCAGTTACCTTGATCGGCACAAGACTCAGGTGGGACAGACAGGCCCAAAAACGTAGTACTTGATTCATCCAAGCATTTGTAGAAGGTCTACTGTGTTCTAGGCACTTCTGTGGCCTACTCAACATCAGGGAAACTGAGACCCAGAGAGGTTGCCCAAGACCTCCAGGAGGATGGCCTGCTTGGAGATGCCCTCCAGGGCTGGGGGAGAGGTGGGGTGAACAGACTGGACCTAGGGAAAGGGAGGCCTGGCAAGGGGCGGGGTCTCGGGGGGGTGGGACAGGATGAGCCTCAGTCCGGAGGAAAAGCAACTCCTCCCAGACAGGGCAGGAAGCTGGGAGACATCCTGAAGGAGGGAGAGGAGTGGTAGGTGTCCAGATCAGGACCGACAGGGCCATAGGCCCAACAGAGGAGGCCGGCGGACAGGGCCAGAGGGGTCAGGCTGCGCACACAGGAGGACTGGGGCTGGGCCGAGCTGCCTAAGGTGCAGCAGAGAGGGGCGGCGCAGGCAGAGGGCGTCCCTGCAGACAGGAGCGGGGCCCCGGGACCGCGCTAGTGGTCTCAGGCTTCTCTAGGCTTGAGGGGGTCTAGAAGCCAAGAAAGGGAAGAACCTCCTAGGGGCGGCTACCGAGGGCCCGGAGTGTGTTGAGAAAAGCCAAGGACAGCCTTGCTGCCTCCCAAATGCAGCCATGCCGCCATGATGGAGCCGCCAGGATGTGAGTGGACCTGACGGGAGTCACCTGCACACCTGCTTCCGTCAGGCACAGCCCCGTCTGCCCTGGGCATTCACATCCACTGCCAAGGACCCTGAAGCCTCCTCACCTCCCTGGGCCCTACTCTCCTGTGAGCAAATGGGCAGCCTCACAGCCCCATGCCTGGTATACAGTAGGTGCACACTAATGACCATCCCTTGCCCCGCCCTCGTGGAGGAGCCCCCAGGGTCTGGTCCTCACAGCATCCACTAGGTGCTTGATTATCCTGCTGGCTACTAACCAGTGGGTAGAGAGGTGCCCAGGCCGGAATGCTGCCCAGCAATGCCACAAGGATGCCACACACACGCATACTCTCGACAACTCTGGAGCCAGCGTGGGGAGGCTGATGCAGGGCACACCCCAAAAGGCCCCCAGCCTCCTTCACGGCACCCAGAGCCCCACCAGCTGCTCCCTCCAAGTCGCCCTGCTGCACCTGGACAGAAAATGAAATAAGTCAAAGGAAGGAGGGAGGGGGCAGAGCCGGGAAGGCTTCTCAGAGGTGGCGGCTTTTCAATACCTTGAGCCTCACCCAGCCCTTCGGTGAAATGGGCCCATTCTGCCATTATGAGAATGAGCCTTACTACTGGAGTTATTACTCAGAGCTGAAGCTTGCTGGGTGCTTTCGCTGTGGCAGGCTCCTTGTGAGCACTTTATGCACAGAGAGACGTCTTCCTCCTGAGCTGTATCACTGCAGGCATTTTTCAGCATCACTCCAAGTGGCCACTGCTGCTGGACCCGGGTGAGCAGGGAGGGATCTTCTAGAACCAAACCAGAGGCCACACAAGATCAGGTTGGTATGGCGGAGGCAGCAGCCCCACAGCTGAGGTGGCTGGGAGGTTCAGAAGGCAGGGGAGAGAGAGGGAGGTCTCTCTTTTGGCTTCCAGAAGCCTTCTCCACACCCCACCCCTGCCCATCTCCCGGGCAGGTGAGGCACTGGGAGGCCTGATGCTGCCCACAGAGCCCAACAAGGTTTGCACACAGACGGGTTTGGCTGAATGAGACAAAAGCTCGGGCTGGAGCCAGGACGCAGCCCACTGCGGGCCGAGGCTCGTGAAGGGGTCGAGAAGGCCCAAGGGAACAGGTGTCACTGTTTCTATAGCCCCACATTAGGGCCTCATTCCTTGAGTGCCCAAAGCTGCTCGGTCCCCTCCAGGCTCTCGAGCCTGGGAGAGGCGACATCCAGGAGGACTGGCAGTGAGAGGCAGTGCCCTGGGGTCCCGGCCCCTCCTCCACGAGCACTGTGTTTCTGGGCTCAAGAGTCTTGCCCCCTCTGCTCCCCAGTTGTCTGCCAGGTCCAGAGGCTGAGGGTCACCTCGGGGACGGTGGAGATGCCCCAGATAAGCTGCCTCTCCCAGTTCCAAGGGGGAGCTTGGGCGCTGGGGCAGGCCCAGCCCTTCCTGGTGGATCATGAGGCTGAGGCCAGGCACCACAGGCAATCCACCCTCCAGCCCATGAGCTCTGGTGCCTTTAGTTACTACTCCCATTTGGGGAGCTTCCACCACAGGCTGCGTACTTGGAGAGATGCCCGTTGCCTTCTGTATCCTCTCAACAAGGCTGTGATGATGCAGGTATCTGCTATTTGTGTGTGGGGGGGTACCGGGGATGGAACCTAGGGGCATTCTACCTCCGAGCTACACCCCCAGCCTGATTTTTTAATTCATTTTTAAAAAGTTATTTATTTATTTATTATTTTTGGTGGCACTGGGGGTGGAACCCAGGGGCTTTCCTACCTCCAGGCTATACTCCCAGACCTATTTTATACTTTTTTTTTTAATTTGGAAACAGGGTCTCACTAAGTTGCTGAGAGCTTCACTAAGCAGCTGAGGCTGGCTTCGAACCTGTGTGATCCTCTTCTCTCAGCCTCCCATGTGCAGGGATTATAAGCGTGTGCCACCACACCCGGCTTTTATTCTTTATTTTGAAACAGGGTCTCACTAAGTTGCAGATGGCCTCACTAAATAACAGGCTGGTCACAAACCTGAGATCCTTCCTGTCTCAGCCTCCCAAGTACTGGGATTACAAGTATGTACCACCATACCTGGCTTATTTTGTTTTCTTAATTTGGTATTAGGGGTTGAATCCAGGGGCATTTTACCTCTGAGCTAGAACCCCCAGCCTTTTATATTTTATAGTTTGAAACAAGGTCTCCCAAAGTTGCTGAGGGCCTCACTAAGTTGCTAAGACTGGCTTTGAGCCTGTGACCCTCTTGTCTCATTCTTCCAAGCACTGGGACGACAAGCATGTGCCACAGTGCCTGGATAAGCTTCCTAAGGTGAGGAAACTGAACCTCAGACTTGAGAAGGAACATGCCAAGGTGACCAGGAAGCGCTGTGGCCACGCCTGTTTCAGAACGCTGGATAGCGCCTGGAGCTGTCCTGCCTGAGGCCTCCTGATCGGCCCTGGATCCCTGGTTCCCACATACCTGGCCTTTGCCTTTTTCCAATGTGCTCTCCCTACCTGAACACCACCCAGCTCTACCCACTGCCTGGATGCCGGCTCTCTCCAGGGCCCTGGTGCGGCCGTGGTCGGTGCCACACAGCACAGAGACCTGGACCTCAACAGTGCCATTCTTGCTCCCTCGTTCTCTCAGCAGCTCGTTAAGGGTGGGGATCGGGTTCTCACCTCACTATGGC
The DNA here is from genome assembly GCF_963383645.1 of Muscardinus avellanarius. NCBI lineage: Eukaryota > Metazoa > Chordata > Mammalia > Rodentia > Gliridae > Muscardinus > Muscardinus avellanarius. The sequence goes on along the minus strand of NC_137788.1, from coordinate 140,474,574 downwards.
ATGGTCTGGGCACACAACGGGGGCCAGTGGGAATCTGTAGGCCTTAGATCAAGCAGATGTGGATGGGACTGACCTGGGAAGCTCCAGGCCCCTCCCTTTGCCTCAGTGGACTTCAGCTTCCCCAGCGGGAAGCGAGTTACCCGGCCCATCTTGCAGGTCCCCAGGGTTGACACAGGAGAGGGTAGATGAGTCCTTTGTGTCTGCATAGGTTTTCAGTTCCCACTGGGGTTGTGAACCTAGAACAGGGAAGGCCTAGGAACAGTGGCAGTGAAACCCCCTGCTAATAGACTGTGTCTACTCCTCTCTGGACCTCAGTTCCCCCACCTGCAAAATGAGGTGCTCAGGCCTCCAGGAAGGAGGAGAGGGACTCCTCCCACCACTTCCTGCAAGCCAAAGAGGACACACCCGTGTGGATGATGTCAGAGGTGCTGGGAAGGACCCTCCAAAGAGCTCAAGTCCAGGGCCACGTGCCCCTAAGGCCTCTGCTGGGTCTCCTGCTGTCCTTTACCCTCTAACAGAGGGTGAAGCTCAATCCTTGAGTTCTGAGGGGCTCCACAAGCGGCTCTGCCCAGCTCCCAGCTGCTGGGCACAGGCCCTGGAGGAAGGGCTCCTGATCTAGCCTCAGGTCTAGCTGGCCGTCCTTAGCAGCCTCAGTTTCCTAATCTCTAAAATGGCAATAATTCTCACCATCTGGTGGCCCGAGCAGCCCTAACACATGGCAAGTTTTGGAGGAACTACAGAAGCCACGACCAGCTTCCTGGCCAGGTTAAAGCATTTTCTTGTCAAGGCTCAGAATGGGTAGCATCAGCTGCAGGCACCTGACTAACCGGCCCCATGGGGAGTTGCACACAGAGCTCACAGGGAGATGGAAGAGGCAGGGCCTCGGATCTGTTCCAGAGGCCGACACTTAGAGAACCGTGCTGAGTTTGGTCCCCCGTCACACACGGGGTCCTGATCTGGCCTCACAGAGAGCCCCAATCTGAGTCACACAAGCCCTTGTCACAGTCTACAATCATGCATCCATATCTTCATGTACTTTAGGTCTGTCCTGATCCCCAGTGCAATAAAAGCTGTGAGCTCTACAAGAAAAGGAGCCATTGCTGCGGCGCTGGCCCCAACCTCAGCATCTGGCACAGCGCCCCGCTCATAGCAGATGCTCAATAAACAGGAATCCCCAAGGCCCATCACTCAGGGGCAGACTAGAGGGTCCACCTCTCTACTCCTCCGGCTGGTCCCAGAAGCTGCACCCAGAGTCCCACAGGAGAACTTGGCTGGCGTAGACACCCAGATAGACACAGCTTTGCCCTCCGGCCGATGCCCATGGCTGCGGCTGTGCCAGGATGTCAAGGAGACCCCCTGCGGGGCCACTGCAGTCAGGACAGCACAGATGAGGGCCTGCAGCTCCTAGACTGTGCCAGGGGCTGGGTGTTCTTGAAGCAAATCACCTTAGCAGGTGGCAGGTGGCTGGCAGTGGGCAGGAACAGGATGTGCCTGTGTCTTCTGAGAAAGAAAAGAGGAGGAGGAGACAGAGGGGGAGGAAAAAGAGGGGGAGGAAGAGGAGGAGGAGGGAAAGAAAAATAACTCAAGCCAGCTCTTAAAGAGGATTGTGGCCACACTGGTGCAGGGCTCACCCAGGCCCTCTCAGCCCTGGCCCCACCTGCAGCACCTTGGCCAGGCCAGCCCTTCATGGGGCACATGCCCTACAGAAGGCCTGGCTTGGGACAACTGGACTCAGGGTGGGGCTGGCTGGGCAGGGCTGGGCCTCCCACATGGGGCTGGCGGACTCGAAACCAGAATGGAGCCACTGCGACCTCTCCGAATGAACCAGGAGCCAAGGCTTCTGTTCCCTGGCACTGGGGCCCTTGGCATCTCCAGCCTGACCCCCACACCCTTCTCCCCCACACTGGTTCCTCCCAGAAACCCAGATTCTCATCTTCCCACCAGCAGGCCGCAGATGTCCACGCACACCTCTGCTCCCGCTGTTCCCTCGGCCGGAAACGCCCACGCTCCAAAGCCTCTGCCCAAATCCACCCCAAGCAAGTCTCACTTCTTGCAGGAAGCAGCCTTGGACTACCCAGCCCAGGGAGCTGGCCCCAGGCAGTCCTGAGAAGCAGTACCGTGGCCGCCAGGAGAAGGGATGGAGGCGTGGGGCAGGAGCCCCACCAGGCCAGCCCTATGTGGTGAGAGCCCTCCGCCTCCTGCTCCTCGGCTAGGCCTGCCCATCCCTGGCCAGGCCCAGTGGACAGGCTTCAGGGAGAGGCTGGCACAGGAGGCGGTAGCTTCTGCTATTATGCTTCGGTCCTGGGCCAGGCAGGGTCCTTGGCCCTCGGAGCCATTGGCCCCATGAAGGCGCCCCAGCCATGAGGTCTAGCTGTCCCATCCATTCACTGAACACAGCTGGGCTGGCTCAGCAGTGCCAAGGCTCTGGCACCACTAGAGGGACTAAGTCCAGCACTGCTTCCTGCACAACCAGGGGCCCAAGCCTGGATGCAATTCCTTCAAGCTCATCCTTTGGCACGCCAGGTCCTGCACAGCGCACAGGGAGTATGGGAAGAGAGTGCCAGGGGCACGGAGACCCGGCTGGTGGCTCGGGGAGGGCATCTGTGCTGAGCTGCATCGAGCCAACAGATGCTGGGTGGTCAGGGCAGACGGTGACCCACAGGGCCTCCTCACCCAAACTCTCCGCCCACTCCTCCCCACAGGCCTGGGCGGGAGGGACCTCGGCCTTCCCTGTAGCTGTCTTGCCACTGGACGGCCCCAAGAGAGCCAATTTGTGATGTCACTGACATCTCCACATGCCGCCATCCCCTGGCTGTGGCCTAACTAACCAGTGAGTGGGGACCACGGTAGTCCCAGGACCCCATCAGGATGACGAAAACTGAAGAGGTCAGGGGGCAGCACAGGGGTTTTTCCAGCGCAGGACACCCTGCGCCTCTTCTTCCACTCAGCTCCTCCAAAACGTCGTCAGCCTTTGGAGAGGATGGGGCTAGAGGAGCGACCCTGGCCGTACCCATGGTGCTGACCCAGCACGGCCGGGGCAAGGACCACAGGGCAGGAAGCAGCCACCCCTGCAACCACCTCCCCAACACATGCGTGTGCACGCGTGTGTGCGTGCACACACACACACACACGCATGTGCACACAACTCCTGAGCTGAGGCAGGAGGGCAGGGCACAGGGAGGGACACCGCACCCACCGAGTGTCAGCAAGGGACGTTGATGATCCAGTTCTTCACGTCACACGTTCCCCAAAGCGGCCACCAGACCCAGAATGACGCGAGAGGAGAAAGAAGAGGCCTCCACGGCAGCCTCCCCGGGAAGGGGCAGGGATGCGGTTCTCTTCCTACTCTGCCCCGAGGCCGGGCACCCGACCCCTGGGGCCGCAGTCCTTGTTCATCACAACCCTGAGGCAGAGACAACCCTGACCATCTCAGATGAGGAGGCGCTCAGAAGGACCATGTGACCTGCCCACAGTTGTGGCGCCAGGAAGAGAGGGAGCTCACAGTCAGGCTGGCGCTGGGGCGGCACGGATTTTAGATAAATGCCAATTCCCCCAGACGGGTAGAGGAGAACTCTCAACCCCGCCCTTCCTGGGAAGGCTATTGGGCACAAGGGCCTGAGGGCAGAGGACTGGACCTATTGACCTTCAGAGCCCCACCCAGCTGTGCTGTTCTGGGCAAGTTCTTCGGCCTCCAGGAGTGTGAGCTTGGGAAGAGGCATGGAAGGCCCAGATGCCTGGGCACGCTCTGGCTGTTGGGGTCTGCCGGGACACCAGGCAGGGCTGGGTCCCATTCTGAGTCAGCCTGACCTCCTGGGGCCACCAATCTGAGTCCCCAGGCCCCAAGGAAAATGGGCCAGGATGACAGGAGGGTGTTAGGTCCCTCCTAATGACCAAATCAGCCTGCGGTGAGCTTGGTCCTGTGGTTTGACAGCAGCAGCACCAGGTTGTCCAGAATCTCTGTCTTGTGCAAGGTAATTACTGTTTTTCCTGTGTAATGAGATGGTTTTTAAAGGCCATTCAAAAGAAATTTCCTATAATGAGGCGAAGGGGTTTAGGGTGTGAGACATCAAGGTGGCTGGTGACTGGAGCCTCAGACCTGGAGCAAAGCGAAGAGAACCAGTGCATCTAAAGGGGGAGTGAGCCGGGCTTGGTGGTGCACGTACCTCTATACTTGAGAGGCTGACTTGAAGATCATGGGTTCAAGGCCAGCCTCAGCAACTTAGCAAGACCCTGTTTCAAAATAAAAAGGGCTGGGAGTGCAGATTGGAGGTAAGAAGCCCCTGGGTTCAATCTCCAGTATCAAAAATAAATAAGTAAATAAGTAAATAAATAAATAGGCTGAGAAAGAAGAGCAGGATGACAGAAAAAGAGATGGGACAACAACTTGGCTAGAAAAGTTTGTGCAACACCAAAGCCCGGTGTGCCCTGAAGAGGGGACAGGGTGTGGAGAGGCTGGAGCCATGTTGGGTGCTGGAAGCTAAGGGAGCTGGGTCTGGGCTCAGAAGGAAACAAAGTTACTGAGCTGAACAGTACCCCAAATCTTTTTTTTTTTTTTTTTTTTTGGTACTGGGGATGGAACCCAGGGGCATTCTACCTCTGAGAGACACCCCAGCCCTAATTTTTTTGTGGTACTGGGGTTCCTGGAGCCCTTCTACCTCCAGGCTACACTCCCAGACCTATTTTTTTTTAATATTTTTATTTGGAAACAGGGTCTCTTAAGCCAGCGCGGCTGGCTTCAAACCTGCGCGATCCTCCTGTCTCCGCCTCCCAAGCGCGGGGATTACAAGCGTGCGCCACCATGCCCAGCCCAGCCCTAATTCTTTTATTATTTATTTTTGAAACGGGGTCTCACTGAGTTGCGGAGAGCCTCACTAAGTCGCTGAGGCTGTCCGCGAACCGCGATCCTCTGGTCTTCACCTCCGAATGCTAGGATTACAAGCGTGCTCCACCACACCCGGCCTTCCCCCCAAATCTTTGCAGACATAATTAGTTATCTGGCAGGCATACTAGAATAGAGGGGTCTTGACCCAATGACTGGCGTCCTTAGAAGAGAGGGAAATTTGTTCATAGGCACAGGGAGGACACATGAAGGCAGACTCAGAGACCGGCGCGATACATCTGCAAGCCTAAGAGGGCCAAAGATCACCAGCAACCACTGGAAACCTAAGAGGCGAGGAAAGAGCCTTTCCTGGAGCCTTCGGGGACAGTGGCCGGGGCACCACCTTGATTCCAAATGGCGAAGCCTCCAAACCCACGAGGAACAACTTCCATTGTTTAAATCACCGAGTTTGTGGCGATTTGTCAGGACAGCTCCAGGAAACTAAAACAGCGATCATTCTAACAGCTGCAGCTCTCCAGCAATGCAAAAGACAGGAAGACAGCCTGGAGAGGTGGCACGCCCCCGTCTACAGGGGTATCCAAGCCAGGTCGTGTGTCCTCACCCCCCTCGGTAACCTGAACATGACAGAATTATCATCTCTACCCTACCAATCTGGAAACTGAGGCAAACAACTTCCCCAAGACCACAGCGGCCAGTCTGTGGATGGTTCGGGCTCGTCACCCCGTGTCGTCATGCCTTTGCCTCTTCCCTGTCTTACTCAACTGTGGTTCCGTGTCCCAGAAGGCAGAGAAAAATCCAGGCGGCTGGGACCCAGCTCTTCCAGACTGAAGATGACTTCAGTGCTGTGAGGTGTTGTCCAGCATGGCCCCGCGGCCCAGCGCTACTGCAAGCCACTGCTCTGACGCCTGCTCACGCCGCGCTCAGCCAGGAGAGGTGCCGCGCTGGCCGACATGCCCTCCCCGAGTGGCTACCATGGAGGGTGGTGATGAAACCTGGGGGAGGCTCAGGGGTGCCCGCATCTCCTCGGGGACATCCCTTTATCAGGTCACCCAAGCAGACCCTACGGCGAATCCCAGACCAAGTCCAACCTCTGCCTGGGCATCCCATCACCCTTAGGAGGACAGAAGGGGATGGGGTGTGCAGGGGAGTTGGTCCAGGGAGGGCACCTGGTGGCTGGGGTCGGCAGGAGCTGCCTGGGCTGACCCTCCCCGGCCTGTGCACGGCACATAGGTCCTTCCCACATCTGCCAAAAGAGCTACAGACCTTTGGAGAGGCACCAAGTGGAGAAAGAGCTGGAGGCAGGCCTGCCAGCCCAGGCAACCGGGCCCTAAACACGGGCTAATTGGCACCGAGTGGCCGAGGGACGGGAGGAGCAGACTTTGAAGTCACCTGGCGTGACGTGTCCAGCAGGAACAACAGGCCACCCAGCCAGCGGAGTCACGACTCCTTCCAATCAGGTGCCGCTTTGAACAGGGAGGCATCGGCTTTAACAAGGTTTACAGCTCGCTTGCGCGGTGACGTGGCGGGCCGCCTCTGTTCTCTGATCCCAGTTTGATGCCAAAAGCTTGTTCTCTCAATCAAAGTTTCTCCCAAAACTCGACTCTCCTGACACGCCTTGGGTTTGTGCTGGCAGCTGCCGGGCAGCTAAGGCTTCATCTCCATTCCGTCTCTCCGCCAGTGCCAGTGGCGTTTGCTTCCCTGGGGAAGACTGCAGCGGCCCACACAGGAGGCAGGCGGGTTGGAGTGGTCCCACTTTGCAGAGCACCCTGGCTCAAGGTGGGGCGGGGGCTGGCCCACGGAGCCCCGGAAGGCAGGCCCCTCCTACTGGGCTCCAGGCAGCTGGGGTGAGCTGGGCTGCAAAGGATCCAGGGGCATCTGTTCCCAAGATCTAGGGTTCCTGCTCACCGGTCTTTCAAGGACTGAGAAGAGCCAGCCAGTATGGCTGTCTCCTCTGCTCTGGAGGGGCACCCTCTTCCCCAGCCCCCCTCTAGGCCTTTCTTACCTGGCTCCTCCTTCCCCCCACAAGGACATCCCCTGTTTCATTAAACCACCACCGCCCTTCAAAACCCAGCTGCTCCTGCGCCGCCACCCGCCACTGTTGCCAGACCTTTGTTCATTCTCTAAGCGCTCCCAGCCTCAGATCCCGCTTCTGAGAACAAGTGCTCTCGCCCTGTGGTCCATGTTTCAGGTTGCTACTCTCGCTCACGATCTTGTCCTGCCTCCCCTGGAGACGGCGGCCTAAGGACAGGAACAGCGTCACTGGCTGACAATAAAGATCCTACGCTCCTCTGGCATTTTGAGGCCATGGGGAGAGAAGACACATCCTGTCCTCAGTTTCCCTGTCTGCCAAATGGGAGTGAGGCCCTCCTCCTGCTTCCTTCATGGAGCTGCCAGAGCATCCAAGACAACACTGGACTCAAGCATGTGGCTTTTTAATTTTTTGGGGGTGGAGGGAGGTGTGGCAGTGTGTGTAGGAATTCCTGGAAGGATCTGCCTTGAGGCAGGAGTGCAGGCCAGGGCCACTGGAGACTGGACAAAGCACTTCTCCTCCCAAGTCTTAGTTTCCCTATATCCAAACAGGTTTGGTCTCAGGACTCACAGGATGCGTATTAAAACCCACTCAGGACAGGTGCACAGTGCTGGGATTTACTGGCGGTGGTGCATGCTTGGGAGGCTGAGACAGGAGGATTTGTAGGTTGGAAGCCAGCCTCAGCAGTTTAAGGAAGTCCTCAGCAACTCAGCAAGACCCTGTTTCAAAATAAAAAATACAAAGGGCCAGGGTATAGCTCAGAGGCAGAATGCTCCTGGGTTCAATCTCTAGTACCCAAACAAAACACAAAAAATCCCACTTTTACAAATGAAGAAAGGCCCAGGCCTGCAAGTGGAGAAGGCGGTGCTCAAGCCCCAGTGACAGAACCCAGCCTCTTCACCCCACACCTTCTTTCCACCCGCCCCTCCATATTAGGCCGTGGTTAACCTCTCTGGGCCTCTGTCTTTCCATCTGATGGGCAGGCACACAGGGACACTTTAAAGACGATGTCTCCTGGGCCACGGCAGGCTGGCACACACCCATTTCCCGGGTCCCTTTCAGACCTCAGGTCCAAATCCCTCCCACAAAGAGTGTTCCTGCCCCTCGATGCCTACCCTGCCCCATCTGCCCCACAGCTTCCTGGCTGCCTGTCCTCATCGCAGAAGGCTCTGCATCTGTCTCTCTCTGCACTTGGACCCTTGTCTTCCTTCTGATGGCCTCAACCATGCCGGGTGGGGACAGCGCTGGAGCCCTCTGCTCCCCAAGCAGCCACTCCCAGAAGTCCTGGCAGCCTCTCCCCAGATCACACCCCACCCTGGCATCCCACAACTCTAGCCTCCAGCCCTGCCCTGCAGCTCCTCTGCTTCCAATTCCCTCTCCATCCGGGACCTTCACACTCCACCCTCCCTCCCTGTACCCTGCTCTTACCCCCTTTGCCCAGTATGGGGTCCACAGCCATCAGCATAATGAATCCTCAAATTCTCCAGCCCTCCCTTGGCAGAACCTCCATAAAACCCCAGGATAAACCCAACATGCCCCCTCTGGGCCCCCACAGAGGGAAGCAAAATGCTTCTGGAGAAAGGGGCCCTGTGAAGGCCTCTCATCCTCATGAATGCCGGGTCCTCAGCAGCCGGCTGCCAGCGCCAGTCACCCGCCACCCTCGTCCCTCACCAGCAGGGCGCCGGCCCCTTCTCCACACCCTGACCTCCAGTCTCACCGGATCCTCACATCACGTGCCGTCTAATTTCATTTCTGGAGCACTCATAAGCAACAGGCTGGGAATGGAGGTGTCTCCCCGCCCTCCACGTGGCGCTCCCTGCCTCATTCTGCCCAGGGGCCACGCTGGCCATAGAAGCCACCGCTCCCGATGTTGAGCCACCCTTGGAGTCCCCGGGACCCGGCTCCTGTCTGGCCACCTCTGCCATTGCCCATCTTGCTGCCATCACGGGGCTCTACATCCTTCCCGTCAGCAAATAATCACGTGGCGGTGCAGCCTCCCTAGGAACCCCTAATTTAATTATGCTGAGTTAAAAAAAATCAATCTCAGAAGGTTATATGCTGTTTGGTTCTTTTTGTAACACTCAAGAAATAATGAAATCATAGAGACAGAGAACAAAGCCACAGGAAGGGAGGTGGCACAGGGATCCTATGCTGTGCCCAGGGTGGGGTCTCGGCAATGGTGGTAGAGATATGGGCTGTGCCAAGCTGGGTGCGGTGGCGCAGGCCTATAATCCCAGGACTCAGAAGGCTGAGAAAGGAGGATCGCTGGCTTGAGGCTGGCCTCAGCTATTTGGTGAGACCTTCAAGAACTTAGTGAGGCCCCATTTCAAACTACAAAATAAAGAGGGCTGGGGGTGTAGCTCAGAGGTAGGATGACCCTGGGTTCAAACTCCAGTGCAAGAAAAAAAGATAAAAAAATACTGACAAAACTGTACAGAACACACACACACACACACACACACACACACACACACACACACACACACGATGTGTGCCTGTCTTTCTGGTGAAATTGGTACAGGTATGTGGATTTGTGGATTGCCAGTGTCGGTCACCTGGCTTTGATCTTATCTTAGCGGTAGGCAAGGGGCCGCGCTGCAGCGTGTGCAGCCTGGCTCTCCTCGCCTGCATGTGGCACCTTCTTCACATGTGCACGATGGAGCCAGGGCCTAGGCCTGGGCCTCCCTCTCCGGGGGAGCCTGAGCTATGCTAGGTCTCCCTCTCCCTCTCCTTCACTCTCTCTGTGCCAGGGATGGAACCCAGTGCCTCACTCACGCCAGCCAAGCCTATACCGTGGAGCTGCACCCCCACCCCACGACCTTAGAGCATCTCCAGCTGCCGGCTCACGTGCCCCCCGCCCTGAGCTCCAGGCTTGGGGGTGGTCAACACTGAACTCCCATGTGACCCCCAGGCCTGCTCCTCCATTGTTCCTCCCCATCTCAGAAAAGGGCCACTGTGGCTCAGGTCAGGAATCGAGAGGTCCTCCTTCACCTTCTGCCCAGCCCCACTTCTGACATCACAATTAGACTGGAAGCAGCCACCTCTGTCCATCCATCCCAGTACTACTGATTTAACTGGGCCTCCCTCCATCCCTTCTGGCCCACCCCTCCTGCAGGAGGCTGAGATCATTTACCAGCACACGACCATCACCACTCCTGCTGGAGCCACCGAGAGCTCACCACCACCCCTCAGAAAATACCCTGGCCCCAGAGGGCCGCGCACGGCTGCACTTGGTGACCCCACCCCCTCCACTACATGGCAGGGCCCTCACCTGAGGAACCGGGGTCCCCCTGCTCCCCCTCATTGTCCCCCTAGCCTGAGGGAGGTTGCACTATCAGCATCTGGCACACAGTAGGCACAAGTCCTGCTTGCTGGTGACTGGACGGGCTCTCTGCAGCACCCCTCCCTCCCTGGCTGAGGCCAGCCCACCCACGACAGGGGAGGGCGCACATGTCTCTAAACACCCACGCGCTCCTTTCTCCCCCAAACAATAACTGATACCCAGGTGACTCGGCGACGTGATAATTTCCCCCTGTGTTGGCTGGGAGCTGCTAACAGCAGTAAAAGCTGCCTGCTTTATGGCCCAGGAAGACACCCGCCATAACAAGCTAAAATTACCACCAGTGAAGTCATCTGCCGAAATACCCCAGAGGCCAAAGACGCCGGGGCCGAGGGCTCTCGCCCACTGCCCTGGACGTAGCATGCCCAGCTGGCTGGACCAACTGTGCAGGTGCCTGGGCTCCCGTGCAGGATGGGCAGCCGTGCTGCGTCGAGCGGGCAGCAGGCACTGTCTGTCCGTGCCTTGCTTGAGTCTGCAGCCCTACTCAGTGCAGCCACATGGGGCGTGGCTCCGGGGCTTGAGCTGCAGCTTGGCCCACGTACCACGGTTAGAATGAGTGGAATTGTACAGAGGTCACGAACTGTCCTGAGAGGCGGGGAGCTCCCTGTCCCCAGAGGTGTCCAAGCAGGGCGGGACATCCCGGGACCGGCTGCCCCCTCCAGCGCTGCAGTGTGGGAATTTGAACCATAAGTGGAATGGAGTGCCAGGGTCAGACAGACTCCAGTTCAAATCCCACCTCCACTGTGAACAGCCACGGACAAGTCTGCAGCCATGCTTGGAGGCAGTTTCCCTGTCTCCACAAAGAGATGCCTGTGTGCAGCAGGTGCTTACTAAGCAGCCCATCCCCTCCCTGAGCTAGGGCCTGCGATGGCTCCCTACTTCCTTCTGAATCATGTGAACTAGTCCAGCCTCAGAGGCCAGGCGCTGTGCCAGCTTCCTCCAGGAAGCCCCCCTGGCTGCTTCCCCGGTGCCGGCTCCTCCTCAAGGTGTCACACCAGGCGCTTGAGGCTGGTGAGCCTGGAGGTGCACCCAGTAGGTCCCTGGCGTCTCATAGTCAGTCCTTTAAAGGAGGGAACACACCGTGTGTGTGTGTGTGTGTGTGTGTGTGTGTGAGAGAGAGAGAGAGAGAGAGAGAGAGAGAGAGATACAATAATGACCACAAATATTTAACCCTGTATTTGCCACATATCAGGCACTTTATGGGCAACTAACTCATCTACCTGCACAGCACAGTTATGGAGAAGGGATTATTTTCATCTTTATTTCACAGGAGGGAAAAACAAAGACCAGAGAGGTTAAGTGAGTTTTCTAAAGTCACACATCAATAAATGGCAAAACCGGATTTGCACCCAAGCAGCATGGCCCCAGAGTCTCTGCTCCTAACCCCACTCCGCACCACTCGGCTCTCAGTGCAGACTCACCTCCCCACACTGGAGCCCTGTGCAGGCCCGTAGAGGCTGGGAGTCATCCTAGGGGTGGATGGTGGTGATACTCCATGACTCTGGAGGTCAAGACACAGCGCGCGCACACACACACACACACACACACACACACACACACGTGAACACACCCAGACCTATGCCCACATGGGTGAAAAGCCATCTGTCACTAGTCCCATGCCTGAGACGGTCACCTCTCTTCCCTAAGTCATAGGGAGCATGGGGGAGTCTCGGGCACTACCCAATCCTGATGTCAACTCTGTCCTAGAGGTTGAATTCAGTCCACCCATGGGGCAGGGTCCCTTTACATAAGTAGTGACTTCAGTGCTCAGAGAAGATTGGACAGTTCCCTTAGGTCACATAGCCAGTCAGGAGGAAACTGGGCCAACACCCAAGCCCAGGGAAAGCATGACAAGTGTCTCCTTATACCATCCAAGGTCCCCTCAAGAGCCCCCAATTCCAGACTCTCCCTCTAATCCTACTTGCTTTGAGCAGAACAAGAAGATAAAGAAAAAAGAGAAAATGCAAGGGGAAAGAAGGCAGAGACCAGGAGGAGAGGGAGGGCGCGGGCAGGGGCAGCCCGGCTCCAAGCCGCAGGGTTCCTGGCTCAGCAAGCTGCGCCCAGCCCTCGTGCCCCGCGGCAGCCTCTCGGCAGAGGGAGAAGCCAGCGAGGCGGGGGTTAACTCTCTGCCGTGGAGCAGAAAATGAGGTTCCAGTTATTAGTTGATTTATTGCTCTGTCCTCAATCTGCGCTCAGGTCCTGGAAGGAAATGTTCCACTCGAAAGCATTAAGCGTCTTCAAAGAGCAGAGGCATTAAAAATTGAAATCATAAAATAGACACGTAAATACAGTGGAGGTGAGAGGGGCAGCCCCCTAGGCAGGCAAGGTGGGGGGCAGGCCAGGTCCCCACCGGCTGCCGGTTACCAGGCTGCTACATGCATGTAGAGCCAACCACACCTCGGGGGGTGGAGGAGGACTCCTGCCCGGAAATGGCGCCCAGCCCGCAGATGGTGCCCGCAACGCTGCCTTGAGCGCACCTTGTCTAGGCATCAGATGGCCCTGTTTGAATGCAGCTCCTTGGGGTAGAGGGCCAGGAGCTGGGCCCCAGCCTGGCAGGAGCTGGAGAAAGCCTGGGGAAAAAGACAAGCAGATGGGAGATGCCCTGACTTCTAGCAGCCAGTGGTTGGTGGGAGAGGAAGGCAGCCTGGGACCCTCAGGCAGCTCCTAGCACACCTCAGCCTGGTGGACCGGCAGAGGCTTCCCCAGAGCGCCTGGGCCCACAGTTCTACCATGGCGGGGAAGGGCCACCATCTAAGCCCAGCCTCAGAGGAGACGGACAGTGGGTCTCTGCCCTGCCATGGGCACCTCTGGGTGGTAGAGTGATAGAAGTGTAATGTTCCCGGACTGAGGGCAAGGAGCTGGGAGCGGGGGCTACCGCAGGCCCGCAGCAGGGCTTCCAGCATGGGCCAGAGCTCGCACCGCTGACGGGCCCCATCAGACCTCGTCCAGGGCCCCAGGGAGGCCTTACATGTCCCTTAGCTGTACATACAGCCCAAACAGAAAGACACACATGTGAAGAGGTAGGGTCAGCACTGAAGAAGTGTAGCACCCAGACAATCTCACACTCACACGAATATATACGTGTACACAGGAACTGTGTGTGCACCGACATGTGTCCATATGCAGGCATGGATGTGACACAAAGGGATGGGTCCATGCATCTTTACAGAGCTGTATGCCCACTTATGACGGAGGGAAGCCCCAGACCTCGGCATCAGGCCTCAAAGGCACGGGCCAGGAGCCAGTCTGCAGTCCCCTCATGACAGGGAAAGGCTCTAGGGACGTACTATTGGGGTGTACAGGGGCAAAGAAAACACGGCCTGACAGCAGGGAACAGGCTTTATTTAGGAATAAAACTTGGAAGGAGGCATCTTTCTGGAAAGAGAGTCCCTAAGAATCAGGAGCCCCCTTCCTTACAGGCTAGGAGCTCTCTATGGGGTAAGGAAGTGTGTGTGGGGGGGGTACAGGAATAGTCGTGTAAGCCACTGGCTGGTGTGCTAGCATCCAGGTCATCTTGGTGCAGGGCAATGGAAACGGGGCATGTTCCTTTCTTTGTTCTTTGTTCTCAGTCCTGGTCCAGCATGGCCTCATGGCCAGACCTCACCATGCCCATAGCTACAGCATCACTTCCTCTAGTAGTGGGGACCCCCGGCCTTGGCTGTCTTCAGAACCCTCTTTGGTCAGGAGGCCTGGGCTTTGGTCTTTCCTTGCCCTGGGTCAGGACTGTGTGACCTGGACCAGCCCCCTGGCCCTCCAGCCTCACACTCAGTGGCTGCAGGAGGCTCCTGGCTGCATCAGCCTCTTCCTCAGGGGCAGCATAACTGCGGAGTCCCCAGCCTTACTGCCTTGTTTCTAGCAGCAGAGGCTGGGGCAGGGCTGGGGCCCAGGGAGATGGCAGGCCCCACCTGCATCTGGGGGCAGGGAGTAGGTTAGCAGGAGCTGAAGGAAGCCCAAGTCCCCGGCCAATGTGAGTACAGCCAGGAGGGGGCGGCAACAGGGTGGAGGCCCCTTCTCTAATAGCCCCCACTCAAAGAGGAGGAAGGGCATGGGGTCCCATGCCAGGCGCTCTCCCTGCCTCTTCAGAGCATCGCGCACAGCTGTGTCCCAGCCCGAGGGCTGAGCAGGTCCCCAGGACTGGGATGGTTGGGTGTGGATGTGGTAGGGACCCCATCGCCACAGCCTTGCAGAAGGGACGGGAGAAGCTGCTTTCTTTGGGGCCTAAACACCTTTCTCCAGGCAAGACTTGCCCCTTCCTCAACCATCAGGGGCTGCAGCAGACCGAAGCCCCCAGTGGTGCCAGGGCCATGTAGGCCTGGAGTCAGGGGTGGTAACTGCATTGGCCTCGCAGGTCAGGCTGGGGATGAAGATGAGAGAGGAAGGAGGTGTAGGGGAGGGAAGTGGCCCCACTCAGCCGGCCGCCTGCACTGGGCTTCTGATTTCCCTCCCAATTTCAACAGTCTGTGGGCTGAGACTTTTGTAACACTGATTACAACATGCACTCACACACAAACAGGTACACTCATGTTGACATGCATACACTTGCCTATTCATACTTGCACATGTGAACACTTATGCATGAAAACACACAACACACACACATAACACTCTCCCACATGCTCATAGCACACACACACACACCCTCCTCTACACACATACACACTCCGAGTTGCACACATACGTGCATGCACACATCCTTACACAGTCACGCATATATACAGGGCAGACTCTGCCTCTGAGCCACCACTGAGATCTCTGACCAGGGCAGATAAGGAATCAAGGCGGAGAGGTCAAGGTTGCAGGGCGGGTGGTGGCCGAGTTGGTCTCAGAACTCGCTCAGGACCTTCAGGGCTCTCACCCGGCGAGCTGAGCCTGGGCCTGGGCCGCTCTCCTAACACTGCCCCCACTCCCTTTCTCCTAGCATACCTGTCCTTACAGTCTGGATCTGAAATGTCCCCCAAGGGCTCATGTGTTGGGGCATAGTGCCCAAGGGTGGGCCTTGGCTGATCTGTGATGGGTTCATAGTCCAGCGAGCTACTGGGGCTGGTGGACACTGAGGGGCGAGTGTTACTTGGAGGAAGTGGGTCCTTGGGGCACGCTCTCGAAGGCTGTATTTTGGTCCCAGCCTTTTTCTCTCTCCCTCTCCCTCTCTGCTTCCTGGTCACCAAGAGTTAAGAACTCTACTCTACCACACACTCTGCCATGATGTTATACCTCAGCTCAGGCCCCAGGCAACCGTAGACTAAAGCCTCCAGGGCAAATCTTTCCTCCTTTATGCTGATGTCCTCGGGTATCTTGTCACAGCAATAGAAAGCTGACAAAAGCACACACGGACCACCGCCTCCCCCCACCAGGGCCCGCTCTTCCCCCAGCTCCAACCCCTCCATCCCAACACCGCCCCCACCGCCAAGGCCCAGCGTGGCGCCTGCACCCTCCTCTCCAGAAGCACTCCTGGCCCTGGCACCTTCTTCCCCCACACGTAATTTTTCTTAATTGGGAGCTCGTTAATTATCCCTATGCTTTCCAGAGGAAATAAACAGCAATTAGACAAATAAGTGGTATTTTCATTCTCCAGCCGACTCAGCAGCGGCGCCCCAACCCATCCCGCCCCGATGGCCAGTCCACTGCCTGCCTGCCAGGTCCCCTCGCCGGTCCCCTCTGCTCACATCCAGCCCCACACGTGTGGAACCAAGTGCCCGCCACCAGGCCACCCCGGCGGCAGGTCTCCTCTTGGAATCTGCGTGAAGAACCATAAATTGCTGAGAAAGGGCCTCCTTCCCCGTGCAACAGAAGGTTAGAGTGTTTAAAGAGAGCAGAGGAACTGTTTTTATTAATCAGAACTGCTATAAAGAAAGCATTTTAATTAACATAATTATCCCGATTGAGAAAAGCAGTCCTTATCCCATAGATACTTTTCAGACTAAAGATGCAAGCTGTCACAATCAGTCATAATTAAGTAAAGTGAGCTATTTTTTTTCTCTTGCTCCTTTCCCCTCTCAGGCACTGGCTCCTCCCGAGGTTAGATCCCAGAGAAGAGACTGTATGTGTGTGACAGTCTCCCTGAGCCTGCTTTTTTTTTTTTTTTTTTTTTTTTGTGGTGCTGGGGATGGACCTGAGGCATTCTACCTCTGAGCTATACCCCAGCCCTAACTGATTTTTAATTTTAAAACAGGGTCTCACTGAGTTGCAAAGGGCCTCACTAAGTAGCTGAAGCTGTCCATGAACCGCGATCCTCCTGTCTCAGCGCCCCCAAATGCTGGGATTACAAGCGTGCGCCACCACGCCCAGCTACCCACACTCTTGTCCCAGCTGCATCCCAGAAAGGGTTGCCCTGTGCCAGGCTGTGGGACCCTCACACTGCTGCCCTGGCTGCTTCTAAGAGACCAGAGCAGCTGCAGCAGCAAGGCACCCTGCTCCTTTTCCTCCTGACACCTGCAAGACTTTCCCCGGCCAGCAGGTCCAGAGGGGAGACTGGGAAGAAAGAGAGCCCATGGGTAACCTGGACCATCACCCTGGGTCTGAGCCACCAGCCCTCTCCCCTGGAGGCTCACATACCCCAGCCACCTCCACAGGCCATCTTGGAGCCAGATCCAGGCCACCTCCCCAGTGACGGCCAGAAAGCTACGCATACCACAAATGCAAGTCTGGAACCCTGGTGACCCCAGCATTTGGGAGGCTGAGACAGGAGGATTGCAGTTCTCAGCCAGCCTCAGCTACTTAGTGAGGCCCTTTGCAACTCTGTGAAACCCTGTTTTAAAACAAAGAATAAAAAATTGGGCTGGGAGTATAGTTTGGAGGTCAAATGCCCCTGGGTTCCATTCCCAGACCCCCACACAAAAAATATAATAATAATAATAATAATAATAATAATAATAATAATAATGTGGAACCCTCCCACCGCCAGTGAGCCCCCTCTCTGGGCCTCCGGGAGACCTGGCCCCAGCATTCAGCCTTCAGCCAAATCTCCCACCACACCTCCCTGGCCGGCGCCACTCCAACCACACTGAACCGTGGAACCCCCTTGGCTCTGCCACAGGCCCTTATGTGCACCCCCGCCCCGCCTGTGGCACCCGCTTCCTCAGCCGCTGCCTCCCACCCTTCTACACACACACTCCTCTTACAGTGCTCAGGGGCGGGGGAGGACCAGGTCCATCCACTCTTAAATCCTCTCGCATCTGCCCCTCGCTAGTCGGGCGCACCGCAGCCTTCCAACACTGCCATAACTTATTGTACTTTCGTCTCCTCCATTCATTTATAAGCTCCACGAGGCAGCCGGAGACGTTTCTCCTTCTGGTTTGTTTGATCGTCTGATTGTGTTTTTGTTTGTTCGCTAGCGTATTCCCAGCACCTGGCTTGTGCTAAGTCCACGCCTGTCCCAGTCTGGGGAGCGTCTGTTTTGAATTGGGATTCAAACCTCCTCCTTGTGACCCCGTGGGGTCTGGGGCGGCTCAGGATACACAACCCTGGGGCTCTCTGGGCCTCTCTCTCCCTCTGGGCCTCAGCCTCTCCCTCTGGAAAAAGAGCAGCGTAGAGCAGGTAACTTCCTCTGTCGCTCCCACCCGACCCAACCCAACATCTAAAGCCCCCCGAAACGGCAGACCTCCTTCCACCTCCCCCCCGCAGAAGCGACAAACCGGCCTCCTCTCTGGGTACCCGCCACCTTCAGTGGCCACCCAGGAAGGGCGAGGCTGGATGCTCGCTGTTCCCCCCGCCGCCCCCAGCACTGCAGGGTGACACGTGCGTGGGTGATAGCCCGGACGTATTTCACCCGACGCGCTGCAGTTTCCTCCCTGAGAAGGTGCTTATTTTTTAGTACATCTTAAATAGGCGCCTGCAAACTGTGTTGTCAGCGCTTTTTAAATGGCTTGTTAATGCCCCCATAAAGCGCAGCTCGCTGGCTGGACAAGACAGCTTACTCGGGCGGCCGGACTCGAGCTCCGCGCACACTGCCGCGCTGAGCCTCCAGGCTAGACTCCACAAAAAGATGCTCAGAGCCCTCCCAGGGCAGCGTTTGGCAGCCCTGCGGAGGTGGCAAGAGGCAGGCGCGGGCTCCGCCCGGGGAAGAAAGCTTTGTGGTCGGTGAGCCAGCTTCAAAGCCTTGCTCAGCTACTTACTGCTATGTGGCCTCAGGCTGGTGACCAAACCTCTCTGGGCCTCACGATTCTTTCCTTTTCTGTAAGATGGCAATGCTAACTCCTACCTCAAGGTAAATCAGGTATCAGATGCCAAGTCACACTGGATTTTTAAGGTGTGGTATGCTTATGTTTTTATTTTTATTTATTTATTTTGAGGTAGTGAGGATAGAACCCAGGGGCATTCTATGCCCGAGCTATCCCCCCAGCCCAATATTTTATTCTTTATTTTTAAACAGGGTCTCACTGAATTGTAAAGGGCCTCACTAAGTAGTAGCTGAGGCTGTCCATAAACTACAATCCTCCTGTCTCAGCCTCCCAAATGCTGGAATTACAAGCGTGCGCCACCACGGCTTGGTTATGTTTTTAAAAGGGTCCTTATAAAAACAGGGATGGTGGTACATGTAATCCCAGTACTTGAGAGGCTGAGACAGGGGGATCATATGTTCAGAGACAGCCTCAGCAAGTAGTGAGATTCTCATTAACCTAGGGAGACCCTGTTTCAAAACCAAAAAGTTAGCCTGGCATGGTGGCACGCGCTTGTAATCCCAGCATTTGGGAGGCTGAGACAGGAGGATTGTGGTTTGAGGACAGCCTCAGCTACCTTAAGAAACTACAACTCAGTGAGACCCTGTTTCAAAATAATAAATAAAAAGTAGGGCTGGGGGTGTAGCTCAGAGGCAGAATGCCCCTGGGTTCCATCCCCAGTGCCGCAAAAATAAATAAATGAATAAATAAATAAATAAATAAATAAATAATAAAAAAAAAGGGCAGGGAGTGTAGCTTGGAGGTAGAATGCCTCTGGGTTCCATCCCCAGTACCTCACATGCACACAAAGGGCTCCTTATGTCTCAGAGATGTACACTGGAATGGTGGCGGAGGACAGGAGGACAGGGCATGGGGACAGAGGAAGCAAGTCTGTCATGAGTCGATGCTTGTCTGCGGACACACAGGGGTCCATTGAGCAGTCTCTCCACTGCCCCGCGGGCTGACGTCCCTGCAGGCAGCCATCCTGCTCCACACTCTCGGGCCTCGGGAACCTCCTCCCCAGATTCAGACACAGGCAGCGGCAAAGCCACAGAGAGGCCCAGGGAGGGGCCCTCTGAGGGCAGAGCGTTCCCAGGCACCCTGGAGGCGCCCACGCCACAGGAGAGGGGGCGGCTGAGGGGCCCTTACAGCCCAACACCCGCGAGCCCAGAGGGGTCGGCCATCGCCTTCAGGAGCAGATCCCCTGCAGCAGCTGTGTGACCTGAGGACCAGCGCTTTCCCTCTCAGCCTCCTCAAGGAGATTGTGTGAGGACCATCTACCACCTGAAGCTTTGTCACTGGGAGAGCCCTGCTGCCAGAATGGAGACCTGGAAGGCCCATCTGCCTTCCTGAGGCCCGGTGAGGGGAAAGCCATTTTTTGTGGCCAGGAACAGAGTGGGAGCACAGGGGCTGCGAGGGGGAGCACAGGGGCCGCAGGTTTTGATGTGCCTGGCACCGGTTCCGCTCTTCCTGACCTCTCAGGCAGGAAAATGTCTAACTACCCCCTGTTCAGTTGAGGAAACTCAGACTGCAGCGTGGATCAGGCCGGTGCAGGGCCGCATCCTGGAGGGTTGCCTAGCCCCAGGCCCTCTGGGGCAGGGAGAGGCTGCCTCCCCCGGCTGGGCACACAGGGACAGCCGTGGAAAGTACAAATAAGCCCTCCCCTGGCCTCAGTTTCCCCACCTGTGAAAGGGTGGCGGCGAGGCTCCTGCCCCAGCGGGTGGGCACGGGGAAATGTGGTGGTGGAGGAGGGTGCCACAGCCCGAGGCTCCAGGCGGAGGAGCAGAGGCGCTGTGAGGTAAGTCGGGGCGCGGGGGCGGAGGCGAGAGAAGAGACAGATCTCTTGGGCGCGGCTCGGCGTTGTGATATTTTTCCTGGTTGTATTTTTAGATGGACTACTTTCTCTCCCCTCCCCCTGCCTCGGTAGGAGGAGGAACACAGAAATAGCCGCGTGTGCTTGTCTGAGCTGGGCTATGTATAGTGGGCACCGAACCCGGTCATGGCTTCTCCCACTCACTGCCCGGCGCAGCGCTGAGGAAGGGCGGGGAGGGCCCGTTTCACGATCCACTTGCCTGGACCTGCCTGCTTGGACCGCTCCCTTCAGGCCCCGACCCTGCACAAGATGTACCATGGCTGGTCCCTCCCTGCTGACCCGGGCCCAGGGCCCTCAGCCCGCAGGGAGGGTGGGCAGGGAGGCGGCTTTCAAAAGCCAAAGGTGGGAAGACTCTGGGCCTGAGCTACATGGTCATGACCTGAGCCTCCTCTGTCTCTGGGTACCTGACCCTTCAGCCTCTTTAGCAGGGGTACTGAGCGTTAAGCACCTTCCCCCAAATGCATCTGTCTGAGCCCTGACAGTTCAGATAGGGAAACTGGGTGGGGCCCGGGCAGGGGTCCCCAGGCCATCTGTGGCAGAGCCACTTTCTAGCTGCTGCCTCTGGACTCTGAGCTCAGTTGCCTGGTCTGGGAAGCAAGGCTAAGGCCAGCACCACTGTCCTGGGCCACAGTGAGGATCAGAGAGGTGAACCCGGGACTCTGATGGTGGCGTCTGTAACTGGGAAAAAGGGACGTGCCTGTGACCGCCCTTGGCCAGAGCCACTGACGGCCAGGGCTCCACACACCGCCTACCCTGGCAAGAAGCCCCCGCCAGATCGGCAGACCCGACCCATGGTGACATCGGCAACTGCTTCCTGATGGCCAGTGGACCCTGTCATTACCCACCCCAGAGAGGCTGATATGAAGGTGGGAGACACCCCCTGGTTTGGGTATGGCTGGCCAGGAGGCAGCTCCCTGCACCAAGACCTAGGGAGGACAGAGCCTTGGTTGGGGAACTCAGCTGTGTGAGCGTGGGGTATCTGTCTCCCCGTCTCTACTGACTCCCTACAGAAGGATTTAGATTTATCGTCTTGTTTAACCTTCACAAGCTCTGGTGAGAGGACACCAACAGTCATTACAGATGGAGAAACTGAGGCCCCGGAAAAGGCCTGCCCAGGCCACTCGGAATGTGCCAGGCAGAGCCTGTTAACCCCCCGGCTCCGGGGTCGGCCTTGTTCACAAGTGGAGCCGAAGTCTGCCAGACCCAAAAAAGCTAGGTTCCCCTCTGGAAAATTCCTGAACACAAGCCCCCGAGGGCACTGGTCTGAGCGGGCGTGGCTCAGCACTGTTTGGGGGGGCAGGGAGTGGCCCCTGCTCGGCAGCCCGCCCCTGGCATTTGAGTTTTTGAGCCCACGTACAGAAAGTAGTTTTTCCAGCCATAAAGTTCCATTTGGTTTGGGGGGTTTTAGCCCAGAGGTCCTGTCAGCTGAGCACCAAGGTGAGACTTGCCTCTCTTTGGCACACATGGGACTCTGCTCCTCATCTGGCAGGAGGAAGCCACAGCCCCAGATGCCCACTGAGGCCTTCCTCCACAGGCCAATGTCCAGGGCCGCTCTGAGGGTGCTGGCCCTGCACAAGTCCTCCCAGGTCTCTGCCTGCCTCCGAGCTCATGAGCCCTCCTGGAGGCCCCACAGCAGTGGAGAGGGGCAGGGAGGAAGCCCGCCTCCCAGCTGCGTGCACGCTACTCCACAAGTACCCAGCCCTGCCTGGTCCAGGGAGGAAGAAGGGCTCAGTCAGAGCAGCAGCCGCCTCCCAGGAGAGCAGGAGCTTGCACTCGAAGCTGCTGGTCAGTTGCTGGGTTTCCACAGGCCAAAGAAGGAAGCTGGACCCTTACCTCACACCATAGACAAAATAACTCAAAATAGATCAAAGACCAAAACATAAGACCTTGTACGTGTACAGAACTTGAAGGAAACACAGGGGAGAAGATCCTTTACGCTGGACTTGGCCATGGCGTCTCAGACATGTCACCACTAGCACAGGTAACAGAGGCAAAAGTGGACAAATGGGGATGCAGGCCATTTCAAAGCAGCTCAGCAAAGGAATAGTAAAAAGGTGACCTACAGCCGGGCATGGCGGCGCACACTTGTCATCCCCGCGCTTGGGAGGCGGAGACAGGAGGATCGCACAGGTTCGAAGTCAGCCGCGCGTGCTGGCTTAGGAGACCCCGTTTCCATATAAAAATGTAAAAATAGGTCTGGGAGTGTAGCCCGGAGGTAGAAGGGCTTCCAGGAACCCCAGTACCACCAAAAAAAAAAAAAAAAAAAAAAAAAAAAAAGGTGACCTACAGGAAGCAAGGGTGTGTGGACAAACCAAAGGTGTAAAAGGGATTAATGTAAAGAATATATAAAGAGCTCCCACAACTCAACAACAAAAATATTCTGGTGGAGGGCTGAAAAGCAATCTTTGAATCGCAAAAGGTGTATGTGTGTGTGTGTGGGGGGGGGGTCTCATTGGGGATTGAACCCAGGGGAATTCTACCTCCAAGCTATACCTCAGGCCCTACATTATTTTTATTTTGAAACAGGGTCTCACTAGGTTGAGGAGAGCCTCACTACTTGCTGAGGCTGACCTCGGGCCTATAGTCCTCCTCAGCCTCCCAAGTACTGGGATCACAGATAGGGGTCACCACATCCAGCTTGAATGGCAAAAGATTTCAATAGATATTTTTCCAAAGATATACAAACAGCCAACAAGCACATGAAAACATGCTCAACATGGCTGGCTAATCATCAGAAAAACCCAAACCACAACCACAATGAGATATCACTGTACACCCACTAAAATGGCTACTCTTAAAAAAAAAAAAGCAGCAAGTGTTGACAAGAATTTGGAGAAATCCAAGCCCTGTATACTGCTGATGGGAACCTAAAGTGGTACAGCCCCTAGAAAAACAGGATGAAGGCTCCTCAGACAATTAAAAATAGAATTGCCATATGATCCAGCAATCTCACTTCTGGGTATAGATCCAAAAAAATTGAAAACAGGATGGCAAAGAGATATTTGCATACTCATGCTCATGGTGGCATTATTCACAATGGCCAAGAGGTGGGAGCAAGCCAAAGGACTCTCAAGAGATGAGCAGACAGGCCAATAGGGTATACACATATGATGGAATATTAGTCAGCCTTTAAGAAGGAAGGAAATCCTGTTATTGGCCCCTGTTTGGATGAGCCTTAAAGACATTAATGCTAAGTGAAATAAGCCAGTCACAAAAAGGGCAAATGTATATGGTTCCACTTACATGGGGGATCTCAGGTGGTCACATTCTTAGAAAGTTGGATGGAGGGTACCAGGGTCTGGGAGAGGTGATCGGACAGTTGCTGTTCAGTGGGTACAGAGGTTTAGTCATGCAAGGTAGAAAGTTCTAGGGATCTGCCATACAAGAAAGTGCGTAGAGCCTGGCGTGATGGTGCACGCTTGTGATCCCAGTACTTGGGAGGCTGAGACAGTAGGATCATGGGTTCAAAGCCAGCCTCAACAATTTAGCAAGGCCCTTCACAACCTAGTGAGACTCTGTTTCCATATAAGACATAAAAAATCAGGCTGGAGCCGGGCGTGGTGGCGCACGCTTGTAATCCCCACGCTAGGGAGGCAGAGACAGGAGGATAGCGCAGGTTTGAAGCCAGCCGCGTGCGCTGGCTTAGGAGACCCTGTTTCCAAATAAAAATGTAAAAATAGGTCTGGGAGTGTAGCCCAGAGGTAGAAGGGCTTCCAGGAACCCCAGTACCACCAAAAAAAAAAAAAAAAATCAGGCTGGAGGTTTAGCTCAGAGGTAAAATGCCTCTGGGTTCAATCCCCAGTGCCACACACACACACACACACACACACACACACACACACACACAGAAAGTGCATAGAGTTAACACTGCTCTACTATATACTTAGAAATAACTAGGATGGTAAATATTATGTGTGTTTTTTTAACAACCATAAAAAAAGAAAGGAATAATGAGCCTCATTCCCATCCTACGGATGAAGAACCCAGCACTCAGAAAGGTGGAGTCACTTCCCCAGCCTGCAGTGAGGATTCCAGCCTTTTAGCCTGGCTCCTGAGGCCACGCACGGTCCTGAGAAGGGCGAGTCTCATCATGTGTCCTGCAACAGGGCTTTGTGACAAACCAAGGGCTGTCCCTGGAAGGAGAGGAGGACGCCCCGCAAGGATCCTGCTCAGGGAACCCCAGGCCAGGGCCGTCTTCCCTCAGACCTGGCCTCCTCCCTGCCTGCCTGGCTAGATGGCCGCTGAACACCCTCAGCCTCTCAGTGTGGCCAGGCCTGGTGGTGCCAGAGTGTCAGCTGCCCCCTACCCTTGGCCATGGAATTAACACTCAGCCTGAGGTACTGGGCATCGCAGCTGTGCCAGGGCCCGCCCGGCCCCAGCCGGAAAGCTTTGAAAGCCCATGAAGGCTGTAGATGGGGGCCCCAGCCCGGGGCTCAAGCGATGGCCACCACCAGAAAAGAGCTTTCTGCAGCCCCTCCAGGAGGAAGGGCCCGAGGGTGGCTCGGGCTCCAGCTTCGGGATCTGTGGGGCTCACAGGACCCCTTCCTTGCCCACCCCCTCCCAGCTGTGACTCTGGGCCCCTGACCCTCATGGGTGTCACCCTACTTTCTCAGCCGCCCTAGGGAGAAACCTGGGAGACAAAAGCCTGAACTGTAATGGCGGCATCCTAAGCGGCAGGCCCCTGCCTTCTGAGTCTAGACTGTCTGGTTCAAGCCCCCATTCCACCTCTTACAGACAGTGTGATTCTGGGCAAGTGACTTAGCCTCTCTGCTTCGGCTTGTCTGTAAAATCAATACACAGGCTGTAGTGAGGATTCGGGGTTAAGTAACTGAGAATCTGAGGAACGCCCAGAGCCACCTGTGGAAGCCTGAGCTGCTACTGCTGCCGCTGAGCTGTTTCACAAGGCTGTTCTGAGGTCTGGACTTAGCCAAGTACGGGTAAGATATTCTGAAACTGGAAAACCCACTGGCTGTGCCTGCTGAATACCTGTTCTCTTTACCCCTCCTTCCCTGAGAGCTGTCCCCTAGAGCCCAGGAGGGAGGCAGGGAAGGCTCTGATCTTAAGCCTTTGCGGGGCCCGGGGGTTGGCGGGGCAGATGCAGCTGGCTCACCACATCAGCCAGCACCCCAAGGCTAAGACAGGCTCAGACTCAGAGCCCAGCAGCCCGGCGCGGGAGCTGCGGTCCCCACCAGGCCTCGAGGAGACACAGGCTTCCTGAGGAGGGAGCGGGCCAGGCGGAGCTGGCTTCAGCCCCAGGCCTGCGAACATGCACACACAGCTGGACAGGAGAGGCCGGAGCCTGGAGGGCTGGGGACTGGGGGGCAAGCGCTGCCCCACGCCTTCAAGCCAGATGGCCTTTGCCTGTGCAGGAAGGGGTCCTTCTGCCTGGAGCTAGCCAGACCCCTGAGCTAGATTAGTCCTGTGACCTCTATCCTCCCAACTCTGAGCGGCCAGGAGCTGCAGGGGAGGCTGGGCAGATTTCAACCCTAGCCTCGGGCTGGCCCAGATCTTGAAAGGAGACAGCGCCATACTTCTCCCACCTCGAGGGGGCCAGACAGGCCGGAGTCCAGCCTGGCTCTGCGGCCCTGACCAAGGTACTCAATCTCCTGGAGCAGGAAGGGTCGTGTGCACCCACAGGGTGTAAGGAGCAGTGGATAACAACCTTGAAACGCCCACCTGGGCCTGTTTCCCCACCTGTAAAATGAAAGGGCTGGAAGAGATGGTCTGTTAAGGCCCCCTCACCTGAGCCCAGCCCGGGGGTGGAAGGGTCCCCAGCAGCAGACCCCAGCCCCCCGCATCTGCCCTGCCTCGCTCGCCAGGCCGTGTCTCCAGGCCCTGGGTCAGGTGCAATGACCAGACTGACATAGCGCCAGCGTTCTTGCTCACCTCCAACCAAGAACCCCAGGCTTCCCATCTTCACCCCGGGCTGCAACGTAAACCTCTGGCCTCATGGTCCAGGCTGTCAGAGGCGGGTGGTCAGGAGGAGCACCCCACAGTGTCTCTTCCCTAAAATACCACTCCTCAGGAACTCTGTGCTGCTTTGCTCCTCCGGGCAATGTGCACCTCATTACCTATTTCCCTTTTCCCTCTGGCCACCAGGAATCATGCAGCCAGATATGCCTGGGGCCCAACATGAGACCCTACCTGTCCATGCTCCAACACTTCCCGAGTCTTTCCTGTTACATTTTACTCTTCCCCGCCCTGGATTAAGTCTGAGTGTCACACATTTGCAATGGAGGCCTTCACAAATTCATCACAAATCCATCATGACGTAGGATGGGTATAATCATATAAATATGAGCATATAGAATGGCAATACCCATCCCCCATCCCACTGCTACACCCTGCTCCTCAGGTGAGGCGATTTTTGGGGCCCGAGTGTTGGGGTGGACGGGGGAGAGCGGAGGCGGGCTCCAGCCCGGTCCCTTTTGGCTCTGGTGTCTAGTTGCACATAGGGGCCGAGCTGGTCTCTGCTCTCACCCTACAGCACCCTACAGCCTGCTCGTCGCAACACTGATAACTCTGACTAGAATTAATTGAGTGCCTATTACATGCCAAGCCTCACTTCAGCACAACTCATGACTACTCATTTCACCCCGGCCGCGGCTGGAATGCATCCGCAAGGTTCCTGTGTTGGAAACTTAATTCCCAACGCAGCAGCCTTGAAAAGTGGAGACCTTTAAGAAACGATTAGGTCACGAGGGCGCTCCCCTCATGAATGGATTCATGCTGTTATCCCAGAGAGGGTTCATTATCACAGGGGCGGGTTCATCATCTCCGGAGTTTGCTAAATAAGCATCTTTGGGCTCCCCACCCCCTCTCTTGCACATGCGCTCTCTCAGGCCCTTTGCCCTCCAGGAAGAGAGAGATGACTCCCGGAGAGGGCCTCCCTCCAGGAGAGGGCCTCCCCAGAGGCGGCTCCCTTGGGCTTCCCTACACTGAACTGGGCGTGGTGGCGCACGCAGTAATCCTAGCATTCAGGAGACTGAAACAGGAGGATGGAAGGTAGCCTCAGCTACTTAGTGGGGCCCTTTGCAACTCAGTGAGACCCCATTTCAAAATAATCAAAAGTAGGGCTGGGGTGTAGCTTGGAGATAGAATGCCCCTGGGTTCCACCCCTAGTACTGCAAAAAAAAAAAAAAAAAAAAAAAGAGAGAAAAAAAATAAAAAAAGAATAGCTAGCCGGTCTTCTATTACAGTGTCTCAGCAGGCTAAGACTGAAGAGGGATAACAAGCCAGGCAGGGTGGCACACACCCGTAACCCCAGCACTTGGGAGGCCGAGGCAGGAGGATTGCAAATGAGAGACAGGCGCACAGTAACTTAGTGAGACTTCTGCCTAAGGGGGAGTAGCTCAGTGGTAAAATGCCCTGGGTTCAATTCCCAGCAACACACACACACACACACACACACACACACCCTGATGCCAGAGAGGTGGGGTGTTGCTCTAACAAGCACCTGAAAACGGTGGCAGTGGCCTTGGAAGCGGGTAGCAGGCAGAGGCTGTCCGAGCTGGGAGGAGCCGGCCAGAAAAGGCTGGTGCTGCTGTGAATGGAGAAGCGGGGACGTGCTGGAGCTCAGAGACAGCTGTGGGCAGCGTGGCACGTCTCAGAGCCACTGCAGGGTCAGGACTGGTGCGCTGGTGGGAGGCAACACTGACGCCATTCTGACGAGGCCCCACAGGGAAGGGGAACGCGGCCCTGCGCGCGGGGTGGAGGCTACCCTGGCACGCAGCCACAGTGAGCCAGGGAAGGGGAGCACGGCCCTGCGCGCGGGGTGGAGGCTATCCTGGTACGCAGACACAGTGAGCCAGGGTGTCTGGCAGAAAGTTGGAAGCAAAAGCTCGATGTGGTACGTGGCTGCTTCCAGTAAAACGAGAGACGCGAGAGATGATTCAAATACGAAATGAAGCCGGGAGTGGCAGCGCACACACACCCGCAATCCCAGTACCTGGGAGGCTGAGACACAAGGATCGCAGGTTCAAAGGCAACCTCGGCAACGTGGTGAGACTCTGCTTAGAAACATATTTAATAAAATATGAAATAAAAGGACTGAGGTGTAGCTCCAAGGTAGGATGCCCTGGGTTTGATTCCCAGTACCACAAAAAAAAAAATAATAATAATAATCCCAGGCGTGGTAGCGCACGCTTGTAATCCCAGTACTTGGGAGGCTGAGACAGGAGGATTGCGCAGGTTCAAAGCCAGCCTCAGTTACTTAGTGAGGCTCTCAGCTGCTTAGTGAGACCCTGTTTCCAAATAAAATATAAAATAGGTCTGAGAATAAAGCCTGGAGGTAGAAGGCCCCTGGACTCCATCCCCAGTACCACAGAAAAAAGTAATAATAACAAATAAACAATAAAAATAAAATAAGACGTGGTATAACTCAGAGGCAGAATGTGCCTGGGTTCTGTTAGGTCGGAGGGTGCGTGGGACCCAGCGAGCTAATAATGCAGGGCAATCTGTCCCAGTCTAAGGAGCAGTTACCAAAAACAAGAAAACAGTCACAAGGGGAACATCCCGGCCCTAACCAAAAACAAGAAAACAGTCACAAGGGGAACATCCCGGCCCTAACCATGAAGGTCAGCCCCCTCCACCTATGAGCAACCGAGTCCTGCTGTTCCCGAAACCAGCACTACTCCTTCCTTTGCACTCCTCCGCGCTGCTCTCCTGAGCGAGACAGCCGGGCCTAAACCTTGCCTGCAATAAACATTCCCTAATTGGCCTGGCCTCCGGGGTCTCTAGTCTCTTGGGTCGCACCAATCACCTTATAGGTTCAATGCCCAATACCAAAGGAAAAAAAAAGTGGGAGAAGCAGATGTGGCCAAGCGACCGGCTGCTGGAGAGGTTGGTCTGGGTGGACCTGGACCAATTAAAAGGCAAGGTCTCTGCTCCCTAGATTCTAGCGCAGAGCCCCTTGCCTGTCCCAGCTGTGGCCCCAGCCAGCCCAGGGCAGCTCAGCCTGCTGCTCCAGACGGTATAGACGTGGGCAGATGCGCCTAGTGCTGATTCTGCGGGCCTGAGAATGCAAAGCCAAAGAGGCCTCCACCTACGTTCCAAAGAATGCTGCAGACGCCTGGGGGCCCAGGCAAGAGGTCTGTCTCACAGCCGTAGATAACCCCCATTAGAGCAATGCCTGCTGGAGCTGTGGGACTGAGGCCCCAGGCTCAGGACCGTAGGCCCTCCCATGCACAATGCCAGCCCGGGACACTGCAGGCATGGCACTCTGACCTGCGAGGGCTCCCCTGGCGTGCCCGGGATGTGGGACGTGGTGCTAAGGGAGGTTGTTTCCCAGGTTTAAAGCTAGTGTTGTTGCCAGGTGTGGTGGCGCACGCCCGTAATCCCAGCATTTGGGAGGCCAAAACTGGAGGATCGCAGTTTGCAGCCAGCCTCAGCTCTTAGTGAGGCCCTTAGTAACTCAGTGAGACTCTGTTTCAAAATAAATAATAAAACAGGCTGGGGTGTATCTCGGAGGTAAAATGCCCCTGGGTTCCATCCCCAGTACCACAGAAAAATAAAAAATAAAAAAGGGCTAGTGTTGATTTCCCTATTTGGGGGGACTTACTTGGACCGGTCTCCCCTTGGGGATGAAGGGCAGGTTGTCCCAACGGGCCCCACTGCACTCTGGAAATGGTGTCGATACCTGTGAACCTGAAGGGCTCACAGCTAAGGGGTTTGCCCAGAGTCTCCCCCATATGTGACTTAGGTGAGACTCTGAGTCGGTGCTGGCACAGTTAAGACTAGGTCTACTGGGGCGGACTGGATGTGTTTTGCACATGAAAAGGACGTGCACTTTGGGAGCCAGGGCGGAATGGCTTATGTGTGTCCCCAAACGGGGAAATTAGTCCCCTAGGCCACATGCCTGGATTCATGTTACTGCAGGAATGGGTTTCTACTGAGAGACTGGGTTCTTTATGAACGTGAGCGCCTCTTCCTGTCTCTCTTGCCAGTTCTTGATCTTTACCGCTATTCTACTTTAAGAGAAAGCTCTAGCAATCACCTAGTCTGGTGTTCTGAATGTCCCGGTCCACCAAGACACTGCTCCAGCAGCCCGGCAAGCCGGCCTCTGATCACTCTCCCATTACAGATGGAGAACCAACGCTCAAGTCACAGATCTAAGGTCACACGCGGGGGAGCGTTGAAGCTGGGCTTTACACCAGGCTGTCTGAGGCCACAAACCCGGTTCCTAACAGCTCCCACGCTGCCTGGGGACTTGGGAAGTAGAGAGGACATTTGGCTGGGAGGCAGGGGCTGGTGGGGACTCCACACGACTTCCCAGGCCTGAGACAGAGAGCTCCGGCCCTTCACCCACCCACAGGCACTGGGGCTGCCCTGCCTCTCCGCTCCTGTGCCCAGCTCTCCTTCTGGTCTGGGTGCAGGAGCAGGCTTTAGGGTCTAGGGTTGGGGCAGGGCACACATCCCCAAGCAGCGAGGGCTGGGGGGTGTCACCAGACATTCGGTAGCAACAGAGCTGGGGAATAAATGCCGGACTTTGGCACTAGAGTGGCCGGGGACCCTTCTCGGTGTCAGCTTGCACATCTGTTACACAGGAACAGAAGAGGCCCGCCGGAGGCTCCATGAGAATACCATGTGTCCACCGCCCCCACCCCACCCCAGGCCTGGAAAATGGCTGCTGCAGCAGGATCCTAACTCCTTGGGACTTCAGGGGCCATCTTGAGACTGGGCACTGGGCAAACCCAGAGCTGGTCCCCACAGGCCCCTCCCTGCCACCCGGGTCATAAGCCTCCCCCCAGCCTGGTGCAGTGGTGCACTCCTGGAATCCCAGTACCTGGGAGGCTGAGACAGAAGGATTGCAGGTTTGAGGCCAGCCTTGGCAACTTAGACTGTTTCCAAATAAAAAGGACTGGGGTGTATAGCTCAGAGGTAGAACCCTCCTGGGTTCAATTCCCAGTACACACACACACACACACACACACACACACACACACACACACAGAGAGAGAAAATCCTGCCCCACATCCCTGCCTGTGTGACCTTGGGCAGGTCACTCTACCTCACTGGCCTCAATGTCCTCTGCTTCATAATGAAAATAAGAGCGACCGTGATCGTTTACCATGCCTGACACACGATGTCTTTTATTATCCTAGGGCATCTCGCAGCCACCCCGGGCCACGCTTCCTCCAGGCAGGCAGGTGGCTTAGGGCAGTCACAGGAGGCATGTGCAGGAGAGGCGAGCCCATGGCAAGGGGCCCCCTTCTAGGTTGGGCTAATAGAGGTGAAAATCCAACAAAGCAGAGCAGCACGCAAAGCAGACACACTAAAAGCCTTTAAAGCTAAAAATCTAGGACACCGGCCTGACCCCCACCAGTTGCTCCAGTTCCCTGTTCTGGAAGCCAGGGCAGCTCCAGCCTGGGCATCTCGGGTCCACGGGAAAAGTCAGACCAGTGAACTCAGGCGGCGACAAGAGGGTAGGGTGGCGGTGGCAGCGAGTGTCCAGCAAACCCACTCATCCAGGCCTCCCGGGCCATGCTGGGTGGACCCAGTTCTCCCTCACACTTTGGTCCCCGCAGACTGGTGTCCACCCCTTGGTGCCCACATGTGGCTTCACTGTACGCCCAGCATCCGGCCGAGGCTGGCCACGGCCCATGCCCGGTCTTGACTGCAGATGGAGCCCGCGTGGCCCAGAGTGACCCACGCCTCCTCGGCTGCCCGCCAACAGCTACTGTTGTTACTACCACGGCTCCCAGGTTTGCATTATGGCTCCTTCCGGGGCTCCCTGGGCCCCGGCACATGAGCCCAGGCTCTGCGCCAATGCACAGGTTTCTTCTGTTCGAAAGATTTTGCGGGGCCTTCCCACAAGTCATAAATAACTGAACGTGATCAGAAGCTGGATCCAGTGTGAACCTGCCCTTCTGCCCTCCGGCCCTGAGCGGCTTCCCTGCCACGGGACCCTGCGTCCTTCCTTGGCTCCCAGGAACCAAGTGGGGCAGGGCCTGCTCAGCACCCATGGACCGCCGAGGGTGATTCCTTATGGGAGGCTCTCAGAGGGGCTGCTGGACCCCAGCACGGAGGACAGGGAAGTGGGGAAAGTGGGTCACGTCCAGGAGGGACAGATGGACTCAGAGACCGGCCAGTCCCTTGCATCACTACCGGCCCAAGGCGACCTCCAGTTCCCAGCCCGGAGGACATGGCGGCCTGGCCCACGGCCCCTCAGGAGGCCCAGGTGCGGGGGGTGGAGCAGGATGGGGACATCCTCTATAGAATGTGAGTGGAGACCCAGGCCCACCCAACCTCACCACCAGGTGTATCCTCACCTGCCAGCCTCTGCCTCCCCGCCTCTAAGAAGGACACACACTGCGCCCTCTCACCGGCTGCTGTGGTGAAGATTAATGAGCTAATTACGAGACAGAATAGGTTTCTTGAAGACTTAAAAAAAGAGGTGATAAACTATGGAAATTAATAACAACTGATACCCTCCTCCAGGTGGGCTGCGTGGATTGGCTCGGCCTAGCCCGTTCCTCAGGCGGGAAGGCTGTGCTGGGCCCAGGGCTGCGCTCCTCCTCAGATCTCTACGTCCTTCAGACTCCCCCAGGCCTCTGCTGCTAAATAACTACATTTGACTTTTTTTTTTTTTTTAAGGTACTGGGGATGGAACCCAGGGCGTATTCTACCTCCAAGCTACACCCTCAGGCTGACTTTTTGTTCTTTATTTTAAAACAGGTTCTCGCTGAGTTGCAAAGGGCCACTCTAAGTAGCTGAGGCTGTCTGTGAATCACCATCCTCCTGTCTCAGCCTCTCGAATGCTGAGATTAAAAGCATGTGCTGCCACGACCGGCTTGTGCTTGACATTTATTGGGCACCAACGGTGTACCTGACCTTCTTTCTATACACGGCACAGTGGCCGCACAACGCCAGGAGGGTGCACTCTGAGGAGCCCCTTTTATACACAACAAAAGCAGGACGGCAGTGCAGCCAGAGCTCTACCTCACGATGCCGGTCACCTCTGTCCTGCGGGAAGAGAGGTGGAGGACCGAAGCCCTATGCCCGAATCCTCCACTGCTCCCGTGTGGGCCCCCAGGCTTGGGGGACACTCGCCAGCCCCCATCATGGCACCCTCTGCTCCCTCCTGTGTGCAGAGATAAGAGCAACTCAGCAGACATGCTTGTGCCCCATGGCATATGAAAACCCTAAGTCCTTGCAGAAATCATCCTTCTGCAAAGCCCCTTGGACTGCAGTCAGCGGAGACCCCAGTTTCCCAGAAGCCGGGAAGGGAAGCTGTTTGCTGGAGGCCTGCCGGGGTCAGCCTTGCCTCCTCCAACAGTGCTCTCCAGACATGGCATCAGGGGCACATCTCAGGGTACCATCAGGCCCTCCAGGCCAGGGCCCAACTACCCAAAGACTCCCTGACCTCAAAGGATGCCCTGGCCTGCCCCACGGAAGCCCCAGCTCACCCGGGCAGCCATAGCTCTGCTCTCTCCTTAATAAGGGACCTCACTCGGGCTCGCGTCCGGGCGAGGCACCCACACAGCTGTTCCCCAAGGCCCCTTAGCTCCCCAACCCTGGCCCTGCCACTGAACTGATGCCCAAGGCTCACTCTCCTTGGCCCAAGGGCTCCACGTGCCCCCCGGCATGCCTGCAGGAAGGGAAGTGGAAGACAGGAGCACAGGGTGGCAGAGAGGACTGAGTAAGGAGCCCGCGCCCTGGGAAACACCCCACACCCCACGCACCTCGGGCATCGGCCACCGACATGGACAGCGCAGCTCTCCTCCCTCGCACGCCTCAGGGCTCAGGGCTCTCAGCGGACACCTGCAGAGACAGTGGAGAAGGGGTGAGAGGACAGTCAGGGGCCTGCTGACCCTGGGTCCTGCAGCCACAGCACCCTGGGGCAGATGGAGCACCCGAACCCTGCCCTCCCGAAGCTCCCAGGCAGCCCCAAGATGCTAGACTCCTCGCGCAGAGTCGAGATGGCAATTTCTGTAAAGTAAGTCTGGGGCTGCAGCTGGCTGGCATCCGAGAGGCTCCCGTGGTAGGCTCACAGACGTGCCCAAGAGTGGGCCCCAAGACCATGCGACCCAGACCAGAAAGCAGAGGTGACAGCTCTCCGACCTCAGGAGCTCTTCCCTGGGCGAGATGTAGCTCAGGTCCCAAGGAGCCCAGAGGAGCAGCAGGAAGGGCCCCGCACCCTCTCCTCCCCCTCTGCTGGCACCTTGATCTCTGCTTGGTCACTGCCTCACTCCGGGACCCAGGCAGTCCTTTCCCTTTACGGTGCCCTGATTTCCCCGTCAGCACAAGTAGGTGCATCTGAGCTGCCAGGAGGACTTGTACAAACAGTCTTCCCTCCCTGCTTCTGAACAGCATGTCAGGCTGGAGCCTGAGAATCTGCATTTCCTGAAAGTGCTTGGGTGCTGCTGCTTGGAATTGCATCTGAAGAACCACTAGCTTGCCAGGCATGGCAATCCCATACTTGGGAGACTGAGACTGGAGGATCATAGGTTTGATGATCAGCAACTTAGCAAGACTATTTAAAAAATAAAAAGGGCTAGGGGTATAGCTGGGTGGTAGAACGCCCCTTGGTTCTATCCCCAGTATCCCCCCCCCAAAAAAAAATCACTCTCTTGAGCTGGGAGTGTACTTCAGTGGTAGCACGCTGGCCTAGCATATGTGAGGCCCTGGGTTCCAAACCCAGTAACACACACACACACACACACACACACACACACACACACACACACACACCTGGTGTTGGAGATGTGTCTAGCCCACAAAGCACACAGCCCACACCTTCTGGGAGTTCATAGGCTAACTGGGGACACGCGTGCACATGCAATCACACACAGAGGTGCACACACACACATCTGCTGCAAAGCAGCCAGAAACAGGGCTTCTGAACATTAAGGGTGGGCCGCAGGCTGGCGCAGTCACGCAAGGCTTCCTGCAGGGTAGACCACACTCCTAGCCTATTTTATTTTTTATTTCTGAAAGTGTCTCGCTGAGTTTCAGAGGACCTTGCTGAGTTGCTGAGGCTGGCGGTGAACTCGCGATCCCCTTGACCCTCCTGTCTTAGCCTTTCCCAAGTGCTGGCATTATAAGCGTGAACCATCACACACACACACACACACACCCGTGTGTGTGTGGTACTGGAGGTGAAGCCCAGGGGCTTTTCTACCTCCAGGCTACACTCCCAGACCTATTTTATACTTTATTTGGAAACAGGGTCTAAGTTGCTGAGAGCCTCACCGAGTAACTGAGGCTGGTTTCGAACCTGTAGGATCCTCCTGTCTCAGCCTCCCAAGCCCAGGGATTTCAAGCCTGCGCCACCACACCCAGCTAGGTGTTCTCTTTTTTAAGGGCTTCAAATACAGAAGTCCTAATGGAAACACTTGGGGTGGCCTGCCAAGGTGCTCCCCACCATTTTAGGGGTGGAGCCTCCCTTTGCATCTGTACACTGTGTGTCCGTTCAGAGGGTGCACACAGCGCACGCAGCGTCTGTGGGGGTGCACAGCTGGGCTCCTCACCTGGCAACGGGTTACCGAGACCTTCCACCGTTCCTATGTAGCAGCGATCACTGCTTACATTCACTGAGTACCTACTATGCGCCAAATATCGTGTTGAGCACTTTGGCTATTAACCCACCTCAGCTTCAGAACACGCCCCTCACATGGGTGCTGCTTTGGTCCTGCCTGTTTTTGTAGAGGAGGAAGCTGAGGTGCTGCAGTGCAGAGTGGGGCTTAGTAAGCCGCCAACCCACGGGGTGGGGAGAGGCTGGGCCTAGGTTTGGCCTCAGGTGAGCTCTGTGCGGTGCCACACTGGACTCCTCCACATGGGGGCGCACCTGCTTAACAGGGTCCCAGGGAGTGTTCTGATCTTATCTCCAACACGGAGGCGTGGGGGGCCAGGGATCCTGCCTTAGCATACTGTGCGAGTAGTCTCTGGGTGCATTCCTAAAGGGT
Organism: Muscardinus avellanarius; assembly: GCF_963383645.1. NCBI lineage: Eukaryota > Metazoa > Chordata > Mammalia > Rodentia > Gliridae > Muscardinus > Muscardinus avellanarius. Next base: position 140,438,431 of record NC_137788.1, on the reverse strand, counting down.
AAGTCAAAGGGCATACACGCTTTAATTTTTGAGTCTTGCTGTCAAAATGTCCTCTGTTTCCCCCTGAAAGCTACGCAAAGTAGTCCCCATGCGCTGAGCGCTTGTTATGCGCCGGATCCTGGAACATTTGTGTTATCATCTCCATTTTCCAGAAGAGGAAACCGAGGCTCAGAAAGGTAAAGTTATTTTCCCAAGGTCACAGAGCATTCCAGTCTGCCCCATGTCAGGAAAAGCAGAGGGAAGGAGGAGAGGAGGAAGGGATGGAAATCCCTTGACTCCACACGTCCTTCTATTTTTCCACTCCCTTTAATAGCAAAACTCAAAACCTGTCTCGCCGTCTCTACTGCCTGACCAGTCGAGCTCTGTGCTTACCAGGCTGCTCTTATCAGGGCCCCCAGAAACCCCGACGGTCACCCACTGCGCCCCTGATCCCGAGCCCTCAGGTAGGAGAGACTGACAAGGCCGATCGCCTCCTCTGCAGGGCGGGGGTCTACCTTCCAGCCTGGCCTCTCCTGGCTGTCCTCCACACCCTCCTCCCCTCCCTGGCCTCCTGTCCACTCCTGGGCCAGCGCTGCCCAGAGGCCCATTTGTCATCTCCGCTCGCTCCTCCGATGACCAGCCCAACACAAGCTCTTCATTTTTATCCCCAAATTACTTCTCCCATGGGCCGACCTCTTTCTCCCTCAGCTCACACTCAAGCACCAGCCAGCACTGTGTCAATTATGCCCCAAATACACCCAGAGCCCAGCCTGGCCCCAGGCCCCTGCTGGGCTGGTGGGCCCCTGCTGGATCATCTCCACAGCCTCCCACTGTCGCCGCGGGTGCCCAAACTCCCACAGCAGCTAGACGCTGCCAGCACAGATCAGGCCCTGTCACCCCCACCCACCCCTGCTATACTTCTTGGACCTCACCTCCGTGACCGAGGTCACCTGCCTCCCGCCCTGGCCAGTCTCAGGGGCTTTGTCTGTGTCGAAATGTCCTCCCCTGACCCCCCAGGCATCTTGCATTTATCCAAATGAGACCTCATTTGGTTGCCCAGGGACCTCGAGGCCCCTGTGTAAAGCACCCCTGTGCACCCCAATATCTTCTGCTTTGCACAGTATGTACCCCACCAACATCTCGCCTATGTATGTGTGTCCTTGGTCCTTGCCTGTCTCCTGATCTTAACACAGGCCCTTCAGGCAGGGAGGGACCGCGTCCCCCTTGCTCCTCTGCGTTTGCCTCTGTACTGCGTGCAGCGCCTGGTGCCCAGGGGATGCTCAGGAAATACTTAACCAAATGAATGAATGAATTAATAAGCCAATGAACAGAGCCAGTTCCAAAGCCGGCGCTCTTGCTCCTACAGAAGCTGCCACCCAAGCCCAGCAGTGGGAAGGAGCGGGGGTGGGGGCAGTCCCCTGGGATGGGCCACTGAGCACCAGCTGGTGGCAGACCAGGCTGGTGAGGCCAGCGGCAGTATTGGGGCCACGCTGAACACCAGGGTTACCTGGGTCTCCCTCAGGTGCTGCGCCCAGCAGCCCTGGCCCAGGGGCTCTGGGGCTCTCACACCTGCCAGCCTGTCCCACTGAGGAGAGAGCTTCGGGGGCAGCTGGCAGCTGAGCGCGACTGGCAGGGGGCCAGGATGCCTGCCAACAGCTGGCGCTGCTGCCAGGCAGCCAAGTAATCGTGTTAGCCAGCGGAAATCGGTCCAGGGAGTTTTTTTCCCTTCGCCTCCCATTTTCTTTCTCTTCCCTTCCCCCCTCAGAGCTGCAAGCCTCGGAAGATTGATCTTTGCCTGAAACGGAGGAGATAACTCGATATAATGAACTCCACTGTCCCTCTTGCTGTTTGGAGCTTTTAAAAAATTTAAAAGGGCTGGGGACAGGGGGGAAAAAAAGCTGTCCTCGGGGCTCTGGGGCTGGTCCTCCCCTGGAAGCCCCTGGCCTGCTCTAGTGCCCCTCTCCCAGCTCCCCATCTGCCTCCTTCCCTCCTCTCTCTCTCTCTCGGGATGCCTTGATGGAACAAAGGTTAAAAATATCCCCTTTCTCTTGCAGGTTTTAAAAATAATGTTGGTGAGGTCAGGGCCAGGCCTCCCAGTCGCTGCCTCCTGTGGCCCCAGCCCTGTGGCCTCTCCTACCCTCAGAGTCACCAGGCAGCCTGGGGGACAGGTGCCCAGTCAGCCTGCCTGTTCACAGAGCATTTCCAGAGAGGAGCGGGAGGCCACCCTGCTCCTCTGCAAACAGCTCCCTAAGGAGCCACCTACTACTAATACACAAAGGAGCACAGCTCAGCCCCCAACCAGGGTGCCCACCTCACTGAGGACCCGTTGCCAGGCAGCCCAAAGCCTGGCACCCCGTATGTAGTCATACGGTCCTTTATTGAGCACCAACTCTGTGCTGGGCACTGGGGCTAGAAGCCAGCGACCCAGGGCACCACCAAACCCTCTTATTCTTAACCCCAACGGTCTTAAACACTGATGGCGGACGCAGTCACCAGTGGTCACACTTAGGTGGGGCATGCTGAGAACTTTAAAGGAAAGGCCGGGGAGGCCCAAGAACCCAGACAGTGGCCAAGGGGGGCTTCCCTGAGGAAGTGTCCTTGGAGCAAGATCTGGAGCCAAGAATGAGACTCCCGGGCGAGGAGGAGGGTGGAGTGCTCCAGGGACTGTGGGAGGGGGTCTGTTCTCAGGAGCCCTCCCCTGGTGCTCTCTGCCTGCAGAGAGGGGCCAGATCCCAAAACCACTTGCCTGGCATTCAAGGCCTTTCCTCGCCTGGCCTCTGCCCCCAGGACCCTCTTGACTCCAGCTTCCCCATTCAAGGCGCAGCTCCCATGGTGCCCCAGGTGAGCAATGTTGCCCCCTCTGGGCCCTACAGCACTGGGCTCTTTCAAGGCCCCTCAAGGGCCCCTCTGGCTTTGCTGGATGGTTGCAACAGGCTGGTCCTCCCACAGGGGTGGAGCTGCGCAGTCTCTGAGTGCTGGGTGCCCCGCGAGCAGCCAGGCCCATGTCGAGGAGAAATAAACGACTGGGAAGACCGCAGGAGGCTTCTACTCGCGTCCCAGGTGCTGGCGACGCAAGCAGAGCTTTCTGCAGAGGTGGGTCTGAGCACTGGAAAACAAGGATTTGAATAAGGAGTCTACCGGTCCGGGGAAGGAGGACGGGGGGCTCGGGAGAGGCCTGAGGAGGGGGCCAGCCATTGACTGAGGCATGCCCCAGAAGACTCGCCGGAGAGGGGGAACTGAGGCTCAGAGGAGGCAGCGCTGTGCAGGGCGGCAGCAGCCTTGATCCTGACCTGACGGTCGCCATCCTCTTGAGCCATTTCCTGGGGCTCAGGCACTCTCAGCCGCCCCTGCACCCCAGAAGAGCTCACGAACCCGAAGCCAGGTTGCTGCCATGGCCAAGGGAGCCAGGGCTGGAGGAGGAGCCTGCGCCAGAGGCACGGGACATGGTTCTCCAAGAAAGAGGCCTCTCCGGGGCTAGGAGAAGCACCTCGGGTGCTCAGGCAGCGAGCACAGCCCCTGATGTCTGCCCTCTAATTTGCCTTTTCTCTTCCTCCTCCTCTTTCTTCTTTTTCTTCTTCTCATTTGGTAATAGGGATTGAACTCAGGGGTGTTCTACCTCTGAGCTATACCCCCAGCCCTATTTTTATTTTTTTACTTTGAAACAGAGTCTCTCAGTAAGTTGCTGAGGCTGGCCTCAAACCTGTGATCTGCCTTTCCCAGCCTCCCAAGTACTAGGATAATAGGCGAGCGCCAAGGTGCCAAGCTTGGATTTGCTTTTTACACTCCTGGCTTCTGGCCTGGCTGAGCTCCTGCGAACGTGGAGCCTGGGCCTTTAAGGAGCCAACTCCAGTCTGGCCCACACTGCGTTGTTCTGAGCGCTGTCTGGGAAACTCCTGGAAGCTTCTCTGGCCAGGATCTGGTTTTCCATCCTCAGTCTTCAGGTCCTGAGGACCAAGATCGCCCTCACCACCTCCCCTGCCACCTTGGGTCAAGGGTGCAGTGGAGACTAAGAGCTCTGGCCCCAGAAGGGACCCTGACTGCCATTCCAGAGGGCTTTAGCCCAGGCCCCAGCATCTCCAAGAGCGACCCAGAAAACAGGGCCTGGCCACCTGGAGGCAGTGGGGGCGGCCACTGCGGCCAGCCTCTCTCCCCAGGGCCCTGCCAGCGAGAAACGAAACAGCCTGACCTTGCGGTTCTGCAGGCAAGCAGCTTCCCACCCAAGCTTCCCCACGGCCGCCCCCTGGGGCTGCGGGCTCTGTGGGCCCCCGGGCTAGTCAAAGGCTCAGGAAGCTCAGTGTGCCGGCCCTGCCCTGCTTCTGGGCACCGAAGCCTAGCCTCCATGCACAGCTACAAAGGCCCACCTAGAATCAAAACACCAGAGCTAAGCGTGTGCCTGTGATCCCGGTACTTGGGAGGCTGAGACAGGAGAATTGTAGGTTCAAGGCCAGCCTTAGCAACTTAGCTAGACCCTATTTCAAAATAAAAAGGGCTGGGGGATTCAGCTTGGAGGTAAACTTCCCCTGGTTAAATCCCCAGTACAAAAAACACATCCCGAAACTCAACTGAAGCCAGAGAGGACAGTAGCCCAAAGGAGACTGGGGGTCAAGGGGAGCTGTCCCTAATGGCTTTCCAACTCCAGGCAGATGGTGTTGGCAACAGCTCAGTACCCAGTAGCTCCATGAGTCCATCCGGTCACAAGAGGGTTCTTCAGCCAGTTGTGGGTAAGATGGGAGACTGGACAGAGGGGATGTTCTGTCCAGCCCCCATGCCCAGCTCAGGCCAGGCCAGAGGTGCTGCTGGGGGGCCTGTGTGGGGCTGAAGGTTCTTTTTGAAACCTCTGGAGGGAGGCTTAGCCTGCCTCAGCCTGCCCCCAGCACACCCGCAGCCGCCTTCCCCTTGGCCCAGGAAGGCCGTCCTATAGGCCGCCGTGCAGTGCCAGGGGCCAGCGCTGCCGGAGCCCAGCACGTGAGCGTCCCGCTCTCCCTGCAGCTGAGGTGGGCATCTGTATCCTCCCTTAAAAGGGGGAAACTAAGGCTTTGGGGCTAGCAAATGCCGGAGCAAGGTTGGCACCCGGATCTGGACGAATCCATAGAGCTGGACAAGACAGAAGCAGCCAGCTGCCTTGGGGTGGAAGCCACAGGGGAGCCTGCCCCCAGCAGGATCGCCTGCAAAATCCTAACCCATCCAGCCTCCAGAGAGTGAAGTCACAGGGAGCCAAATCCAAGCACTGTCTGAGGGGGATGAGCGACGGTGAAGGTTCTAGGCGGCTGAGCCAGGGCAGCCCTGGCAGACCCAGACACGGGGAGGCCATCCGCAACCCCCCAGGCCCCACAAGGCCCAAGGCCCAGGAGAATGGAGGAGGGTACCAAGCAAACCCCAAGCCCACCGCCAGACTCGCCTATGGAGACAGACTTCATGCGGAAGTGGGACGGACGGTGGGAGGGTGTGGGCCCTGGGCCTCCCCCTGTGCTGGCCCTCTTGACCAGTCCCCTGTCCCCACCCTGCCTGTCCTGCCAGCAGGCACTCACTGGAGAACTAGGGGCGGCCGCTGCTCCCTGCTGGGCCCCCTCCCTCCCCACCTCCTCCCCACAGCCGTGCGCAGCCCTAGCCCACCTCACCATGCACCCACCTGTACTAGGCACAAGCACCCGGCCTTCCCGGGGCCAGGCGAGGGGACGAGAGCAGTGGGGCCCCACGGGCTCCATACACTGTGACTCCTGCCCCCACCCGGAGGGGCCAGAGGCTGACAGGGGCCCACAACCTTGGGGGCCAAGGGCACAGCCCAGGCTTGCCGACTTCAGGCCTGTGCCCTCCTAAAGGACAGGCGGGCCCCAGGGAGCCCCAGTCTAAAGAGTGTTGGAATTTGCCCATCCTTGTGAAGACAGAAGCCACTCTGTTCATTTTTCCCAGTCAGATTACAGTTCAATATAAGAGCTGAGCAAAGGCGTGGGGTCCAGGGAGGCCAGGAGGCCGGCGGAATGGATGCAGAGGGACGTGGCAGGGAGGCGGGGTGCATGCAAAGTGGACCAGAACGCTGCTTCCAGGAGATAGCTGGTGGGGGGCATCACAGGGCTGGAGGGGTGCTGCTGGGAGTCAGAGTTGGGGTCCTCCCAAACAGGCACAGAAGATGGGGTTTTGATGGGTTCGTGCAGCACTGGGAGCAGCAGAGCAGCCCTCCTCCCTTGACTTATCAACCCACCCATCTGTCCAATCAACAAGTGTTTCCTGAGCACCGAGCATGTGCCAGGCTCTCTGAGTCCTCAATGGATCCCTAGGTGAGGGAAACAGGGTCTCCCTAAGTTGTAGAGTCAAACTAATTAGCTACACCCCCAGCCCTATTTTTATTCTTTATTTTGAAACAGGGTCTCACTGAGTTGCAAAGGGCCTCACTAAGTAGTAGCTGAAGCAGTCCATGAACCGCAATCCTCCTGTCTCAGCCTCCCGAGTACTGGGATTATAAGTGGGTGCCACCATGCCTGGCTAAGAGCTAACTTTTAAAAACAATTACTAGCTAGGCGTGATGGCATACACTTAAAAACCCAGGGCTGGAGGTATAGCTCAGAGGTAAAATGCCCCTGGGTTCCATCCCCAGTACCACAAAATAAAAATACATACATACATACATACATACATACATACATACATACGTACAATCACTATCACAGGCATGGATCACTGAGCCCTGCTACTATTACTCTTCTTTCTACCTGTCCAGTTCCTGCCCAGCTAATTTGTTTTAGGTTCAAAGCCAGTACTGTCTCTTCCTCTAAGAAGCTATCCTGATTGCCCCAGAGGATTCTGAACCTGCAGCCTGGCTGGGGACTGAAGCAGACAGGACAGGCATCAAGGCCCCCCCTGCCACCTGGGACAAAGGGCAGTCAGGTGCAGGAGCATGCCGCAGGGGGAGGGAGCCGCCTGGAGGATAACAAGACCCCACCCTGCAGGACGCCCTGGCGGGAGCTAGCTGCACCCGCTGGCAGTGAGGCTAACATGATGGATGGCACCATTCAGCAAGAAATAAATCCCGAGGCTGGTGTGCCAGGTGAACTGGGGGGGTGTATCCATCTTAGGGAAGCTTAATGAACATGCTGGCCGCAGCAGCGGCGGCACACAAATCTGCCTCCCCAGCCCATCCTGCTCCTATGACTCCAGGGAGCACCCCCTCCCCTAGCATGCCTTTTTAGAACCAGGGATAAAGGATGCTGAAGGGGCCCAGTGATTAGTTGGTCCAAGTCAAAGCCCCCATTGTACAGATAGCAAAACTGAGGCCTGGAGAGGGCAAGAACCGACACAAAGTCATAGGGAATCACTTGCAGATGCTGGACAAGCACCCAGGCCTCCAGCCCGCAGGGCCTCTCCTTGGGACTCCCCGCCTATAGCTCTGGTGAGTCCTCCATGAAGAGGCCCTGACCACCTCGCCCCCTGGTCCAGGACTTCTTCTTCAGTGTCCCTCTGCCGCCCCCAGGCCATGTCTCCTCCCCTCTGCCTCTGACATCACGGAGAAGACATGGCTGACACCCATGATTGGGGCAGTCCCAGCAGGACCGAGTGGACCGGGGCACTGTAGTCACTGCGTGTCACTGAGGTGCAAGCAGGTCCTCAGGGGCTGCTAAGGACCACAGAGGAGCCATCACACGCAGCCTGCCCCGCCCTGGACCAGCCTCACGGTCTTCCCCACACGGTCAGGCTCTCCCCCCACAAGCCTGTTCACTGTCCAAGAAGAGGAGTCCAGCTAGCCCCGCCTGCATCGAAAGCCCACCAACTCCCAGGCTAGGCCGGGCGAGAGCTGTGCAGCCCTGGAGGAGAGGAGCGAGACGGGGGCCAGAATACGTGGCCGCACAGGACTCGGAGCCGGGCCAGCCCCCACCCACCATCTCCCAGAGCTGTGAGCTGTCACCGTGCCTGAAATGTCGCCGTTAAAGAGGAACATCGTTTGTCAGATTTGGAGGCATTAAAGTCTCTTGTTAAAGTGAGACTAGGAGAGAAATGGCGCCCTCAGTCAGTACCTCCTCCACAGTCACAGAGGGGGCGGGGACACCAGCGCCTGCTGCGTGGCCCCTGGTGGCAGCGATGCGGGCGCGGCATGGGGAGAAGCGCTGGCCAGTGATCTCTGAAGCCCGGATTTGAACCTGGTTCATCTAAACCCAAAGCCACACTCTCCTTCTACAGGACTGCAGACAGGGCCTGGGGGCAGCCCCGAGCCCTGCTTGGTCGGGGTGGGACACGGGTCACTGCTGAGCCCCTGAGGTTTAAACCAGGACCGGAAGCCCTCCTGGCCAGGAGCTGCCCCCAGGTCTTGCGTCTCCTTCTAGATCTCCTGGGAACAAGCCTCCCCGCTGCCCGGCCCCTGGAGTGCCGTGAGAAAACGATGTCTTTGGCATCAAGTGATACAAATCCTAATGCTGTCCCTGAACTTCTCTGGGCCCCAGTGCCCACATCTGTAGAGTGGGTCTGGGCACCCACCTGCTGCTGCCCAGACGCCCAGCACAGGAGTCTCCTCACTGCCCATAGAGCCAGCCCTCAGGAAGGATCTGGAACCCTGAAGTGGCTGTGGCCAGAGGAGGGCTCAGCACAGTGGACGTTAGGAGGGTGTGAGAAGAAGCAAAGAAAGGCTGGTGTCCATGCCTGACCTCCCACCAGCCTGGCTGCAGGGAGCCCCCACACACACACAGCCTCAAGCCGCGGGTCCTAGGAAGGGGTTAGGCCTGCATGCCTGCCTGCCCTGCTCCACAGCCACTCTGAAGGGCCACATAGGGCGGCATCAGGAGCAAGCCCAGTGCCACCCCGGCTGGCCCCGGAGCATCCAACAACCCATCCTGGGAACAGAGGACCCAGCTCCCCACCTTCTTCCCCCAGGCACCAACATGGACGCAACTATGCGGGCCCGGCCTATGGTCCCTTCTTAGGAAGGCAACTCCTTCACCTACTCCCACAGCTGCCCAGAGATCACTCTGCTGGCTCGGGCGACCTCCCTGTGCCCCCCTGACATCCTACCGCCAGACTCACCCCACAGCCCAGACCTCCAGCTGCCACCACAGCCTGGTCCTGAAACAGGGGGCAGAACCCACTCACCTATTGGCCATCCAGTTCCTCAGTCACTTGTCTCTGCCAATGAGCTGAGGCCTGGCTAGGTGCTCCAGAGTCCCGGGAACCCAGCCTAGTGGCTGGCTTGGGGTGGGTGAGAGGAACCCCGTCTTGCCTACAGCCCTGGGGAGGGTCCGCCATGCCCACTTTACTAGGAAGTGAGCCCCTCCCAGGTCCGGCCACATGGCCCGGCTCGGGTTTAAACCTGGGTCTGCCTGGCTCTGAGGCTGATCTCTGCTTCCCACACCTCACACCCCAACTGCCAGGTAAATGTGAGCATTTAAACCCTGGAGACAAAGCTGGGCCCCCTTAAAGCAGCCTTGTGGGTGGCGACCTTCTGCCCCAGGGTCTGAAGTAGGTGGAGGCTGGCCCCAGGGTGGGGGTGCCTGCTGCCTCCCTGGGGGGCTGGCTCCCTCTCTCCCTCTCTCCCACTCTCACTAGCAAATGAGTAAGAAGAAGAGAATTACTGTTTGGCTACACAAGACACAGAATTAGCAGGATTAAATATAAATAGCTATTAAAAGTGCCTTATAATTAAATTCATTTTCCAGTTATTTGTTTTACACACACACATACACACACACCCACCCACACACGAGCACACACGCACGCGCTCCGGTCCCCAGCGCCACTCAGAGTGGGTGTCAGGGCCCCCAGTGGCTGCCCAGCTCCACCCTGCAGCCACCTCTCCCTTGGAGGTCTGGCGTCCGCCTCTTTCTCTGTCTCTCCCTGCTCCCTGGCCCCGCTTCTGTCCATCCACCCAACCCATCCCTAAAGAACGGCTGCCAGCAGTGACTACTACTGTTTCCATGTGCTGAGCCAAACGCTTGACACTCCTCACCTCTGTTATTCCACTCAAAAGATTTTTTTTCACTCAATAAATATTTGGTTGTGTGCCAAGCACTTAATACGCCTGGTATCATTCAATCCACGCAATGTCATTCATTCCTCTGTTAAACAAGTCTTAGCTGAGCACCTACTACGTGCCAGGGCTTGGCACCCTGAAGGATGCCCAGTCAGAGACAGGGCCAGTCCAAGGGGCGGACTGCCACCTCCGAGTAGGTCAGGGGAAGCCTGCAGGCATCCACATTGGAGTGGGATTCTGCTCCTTGAGGGCCCAAGGGTGCTCCATCTCTCTCCATGTCTGGGACAAGCCGCAGAATAGACACAACATTTGTGACTGTTAGCTGGGTGTGAATCTGCCATTACTCACGCAACGCCTTCAAGCCGTCCTTTCTCCTCTTCTGGCCTCAGTGTCCTTCTCTATAAAATGAGAGTCAACCTGACGTGTCTGCCTAGCCCTGGGGAGGCAACATGCACGGGGTGACTCGGCTGGGCCTGGCACTCAGCAAGTGCTTGGTAAAGTCGGCTGCTTCATTACTACTGCCGTTCCTGACCATCGCTCTGACTGGCCCGCCTCCCTGCAGAGCCCCCACACAGATGCCAGAGAACCTGGAGTAGAGAGAAGGGAGTGACCCTGACGGGGGGTCAGATAAGAGGGAACACCCCTGTGGTCCCTGGGGAGGGGCCAGAGCTCAGGCTTCTCTGTCCAGCCGCTCCCCTGACCACGTGGCCTGGTCCTCAGGCCCTTCACACGGGGCCATGGCTGGTGCAGGCAGCAGAGCCCGCACTGCAGGGACGGGGCGCTTTACACACTTCAGCCTTCGGATCCAGCCATGTACGCAGCCCTGCTGCCTGCTTGGCCTTGGCAGAGAGGAGGAAGACCTGGCCCTTCTGTGGGGTCACACAGCTGGACGGTGGGGAGCATGTGCCCAGGACAAACGGGGCCTGAGACAAGGATGAATCCCAGCCGGGGACAGAGGCCACCGACTGTCCTAAGTGCCTGCTGTGTGACAAGCACTGCTCCACCCTCTCACTCAAGCCCAGCAGCAGCCCTTTCCTCCAAAGGAGGCCATGCCTCATCCTCCAAAGGAGGCCACCTGCAACCCAGAGGGCCAGCTGGGTCCTGCCCAAGCTCGCAAAGCCTGCGGGTGGCAGGGGCCGGGATGGTCTCCGTCCTTCAAGGCCTTCACAGAAAGACCCTGCTGAGGACAGAGCCCCAAGGCCACAGCGTGCCTAGAAGCTCCTGCGTGCCTCAGCCCCTCCTGTCCTACCTCACCCCAGCGCAGGCCCCACCCACTGGCTCCCCGAGGAGCCCCACCACTCAGCCAACACCAGGAACCCCGCAGTAAAGACTGTCTTCCTAAACGAAGGCCGCTGAGCTAATTAGCAGAGCCTCTTTCTTCTCCTTGGTGAGGACATTATTTCATTATCTAAAGCCAAACACTGCCCCGTGGTGTCCAGCAAGCTGGCCCCGGCGGCTGGCAAAAGCGACGCAAATCAATGGGCAGCGAGAGGCCGCTCTGGTCTGGCCTCCCCACAGGACTCAGGGGCTCTGTCCTGTCTCTTTGACAAATGTCAGGGAAGAGAAAGGAGCCTGTGTTGGATGGGAAAGAGTACCGGCTGAGCGATAAGGCACACGGCCCCTCGCCAGCCAGGGCCCATTGTCACTTGTAGAGAAGCCGGCAGACCCCAGGTAAGGCAAGGAGGGAGAGGTGAAACGGGGTCTGGCACCAGGCCGGGCCACAGCACGGGACAGCGGGGGGACCCCATGATGCCCACGCGCTGGCCCTGCCTCAGCAGGACACTGACCTGGCTGCCGGCTGCCCTTGGCCACCTATGGGCTGCTCCCCATCCCCTGCACCAGCGGCCTCATTGCAGCCTCCTCTGGTGACTACAGCCTTTCTGCCACTCCAGGCTCAGGGCCACCTCCCTGAGACAGCTTCCTGGCTGCTCCCTCCCGCACGAACCTGCTCTGCCTCGTCTCTCTAGCACTATAGGAGCGTTCGCCAAGTCCTGCTCTCTCGCTGGGGCCGGGCCATCGTTTTGTGGGTTTCGTGTTCTAGAGAGGTGAGATCTGACACCTCCATCTCTGCCCCATCGATAAGCTTGGTACAGAGTCAAGCACATGGAAGGTAGGCAGACTCCTGAGGCTGCATTCAGCTGGAAGGAGCTGCAGGTTCAAGCCTGGTTGGGTGCTGTCCGTGGTGCTGAATTAGGGCTGGCCCTCGGCAGGCCAGTGGGCAGGCAAGACAGAGGATGGGGGCTGGGAGAAAGGAAGCAGCTGAGAAAGACAATTTATTTAGCTGGCTGGTTCTGGGCACTGCCAGGGACTGTTGGCACAGGGGCCACATGCCCGGGCTGATGGAGGAGGTTCAGCCTCAGCCATTAGGGAACTGATGTTCTAGCCAAAGACCCAGAGCCACATGAGAACACAGTCTGATGGAAGTGGGGCTGGAAGCACATGCAAACTATGAATACATGTGTGCACACACACATGCGCACACACACACACACAATGTTTACATTAATAACGTGTGTCCTAGCCTCGCAGGCTTGGAGCGTGCATCACCGTGCTGATTCTCCCACACCCAGTAGGCACAGGCAGCCCTATGGGCCCATTTGGCAGAAGGGGACAGCGAGGCTCTGTTCCTGGCTCCATCTCCCAGTCAATGTGTGAGAAGCTACCGCCCAATCCCCTTCTCCAAACCGCGCCAGATGCCTGTCTTCGTGAGAGATGAGACAAAGCAGGCATTTGCTGTAGAGAAGCAGGCAGCAGGCCCAGAGCTGGGAGAGAGATGGGAGAGGGAGAGATGAGAGATGGGAGGAGGGGGAAAGGAGACAAAGAAGAAAGAAGGGAGGGATGGGAGGAGGGAGAGGAAGTGGGGAGGGAGAGAGGAGAGGAGGGAGGGAAGGAAGTGAGGAAGGAAGGAAAGAAGGTAGGTCCCTCTGTAATTGAGGAGCAGATCTTGGCAGGGCCCTGTGCTGGCCCAGCCACCATCCGCTCTCGAGTAATTTCTCCAGCAAAAACTCCATAATTATGGGTAATAACATTCACTGTGATTTGCATGTATTGGCGCACCTTTCAGCAGAAGATCTCCAAGCATTTTGCCAACATTAATTAATACATTAGGCACACCCACCTCCCCAGAATGGGGTAACTAACATGATGCCCCACCCAGCACAGCACAGCTGGCTGTGGGGTACGCAGCAGGTGTCAGTCTAAGAACGGGCTGTGTGGGTATCCTGGGGAGAGTGGCTCCGAGGAGGAGGAGTCTGCAGACACACCTATCTGTGCCCCACAGTAGAGCTGCCCGGCTCTGCCCTAGCCATGCCAGGCCTGGTCAGAAGAGAGAAGACAGTCTGGCCCAGCTCTGCCCTTAGCCACCAGGAACCTCTGGAAATTCAAAGGCTTCCATGAAACTCAGTTTCTAAAGAATGAGGCATTGGGATCTCCAGCTCCCAATGTGGCTGCAAAGCTTGAAGCAGACAAGGTGAATGGGGAGCACTCAGCGCTGCCCAGGCTGTGTGCCAGGAAGGCTCAGCTTCCCTCTACCACTGGGCCCGGGAAAAGGAGACCAGGCCATGTACAGAGGCACAAACTCTCCCTTGAGGCCAGACCCCTCCTTCTAGGACCAGACTTGGCCACAGCCAGGCCCCGGCCAGTCCCTTGGGGAGCATGAAGATGCCCCTCAGTGCAAAGGGCTCTCAATCCTGCCCTTGATGGCCAACCCTGGCAGGGCCCACAGCAGCCAGGAGAAGGAGGAAGAGGCTCCAGGGATCCAATAGGAAAGAAGGAAGTTCCCAAAAGGTCAGGTTCAGAATCCCATTCAGAAAAGGGAACTTGAATCATCAGCCTCCAGCCCCAGAGCAGGCCCCAAGACTTGCAGAGAGTGGCTAAACCCAAAGCCATCTCCTCCGTGGTCTTATGGTGCAGATGGAGAAATGGGAGTACGGAGGGAGAAGCACGAGCTTTGAAGTCAGATCTGGAATCCGGTCCTAGTCCCACCATTTATTTGTGCCATCACCCGAGCGGGTCACCACCTCCCTGAGCCTCCGTGTCTTCATCCACAAAACAAAATAATTCCCTTGGATATGTGCAAAATGGCAGGCATGGCGCTGCCCGCACTGCTGGGGCTTAACGAATGGAGCTGCTATCATTAATTATGTTATAGTCGCACTTTCTATTTAACACCTTCCCGAAGGTCACATGGAAAATTCCCTAACTGGTTTCATTTCACAAAATATTTACTGAGCATCTGTGATGTGCCGCGCATCCCACAACCACCTCTCTGGCTCCTGTCCACCGCAAGGACCCTCTGCACCTGCCGACTGGCTCCCGCCCCACCTCCTGCACGCTCCTCCCTTTTTCCCCTGATGCCAACAGTTACCTCAGTGGCTCCTCCCCGAGGCTGCCCTCCTTCTTCCCCTCTGCTAAACCAATCTTCTGAGTCCTGATCCAGCCCTGGCTCTTCCAGGAGCCATCTGAGGGCTCCAGGGGGGCTTACCAGTCCACTGTTGCCCTGTTCCTCAGCCTGACACCTGGCTGGGACCGGGCTCTCCTACAGGGCTGGGGCTGAGGCTCCTCCCCATCCTGTAAGAACAGTGTGGCTAACCAAAGGCCAACCTCCGGAGCAGAGCCTCAGCCACAAGGACTTGCAAGCTCCCGTGTGCGCAGCAGGGCCAGGGCAGGCCCACGAGACACCTGCCCCACCCAGTGCTTTGCTCTCTGCAGGGCGCTGATCTCTGCACCCCTCCTGCGATGGCAGCAGTGGCCCTGCACTTGTGGACAATGCTTTGCAGGTTGGGGCCACAGCTGCCTTAGGTCCACAGGGACGTGGGGCCCACGGGGCTCGGACACTTGAATTTCACTCCCACACATGGTCACACCCACACAAGGGATGGACACAATGACACAGGCGTGGATGCCCATGGCATAGTTATGACAAAATACAAGTGGTGGGGTGCACCTGTCATCCCAGCGACTCAGGAGGCTGAGGCGGGAGGATCGCAGGTTCAAGGCCTGCCCGGCGATTTAGCCAGATCCTGTCTCAAAAGGGTCAGGGGTGTGGCTCAGAGGTAGAGTGCCCTGGGTTCATCCCAGTACCACAAAATAAGACAGACAGACACTTGGGGACCCGTGCTCACACACAGCTCCACAACGCACACGCGGACACACAGTGACAACCACACGCACACACTCTCCTGTGCGCAGGTAACATAAACCTACGTTCACAAACACTACCAGGGGAAGGCCCAGGTTCAGCACCCCTGGCTGGTGAGGAAGTAAACACAACCATTTCCCTATCTGAGCTTCTCCTCGCCGGCTTTCCATTACTGTGCCCGCACATTCATCACAGCTTTAAGAGCCCTGTGTCAACACGCTAACTTGAAAGCCAATCACCAAGGCACCACAGAAAGAGAACACAGGGGAATTGCTCCCCACTCCCGTTCCGCCTACACCCCCTCCACAGAGGGCACTGGGTGCCTCCATGTGTGTGCACACACCCAACTCCACCGCCGGGGATCACCGGCCCGCCACCGTGCAGGTCTTCCCAGCCACACACACCCTCGGCCCTTCCGCCTGCAGGACGGGAGAGAACAGAAAACAAAACCCAAGTCTGGGGAGGCGTCCATAGCCCTGGGGCCAGGTGAGATGCGGGGCGTCCCTGCCACCTCGCTCCTTGGCCAAGCCACCCCCACTTCCCCCGTCTCCCCAGTGTCCCTGACTCAAGGGCCACGTCCTGCAGGAGGCCCCACTGGCTCCTCAAGAACCACCTGGTTTGGTGTTTGGGACTACGTCTTTGAGAAGGGTCTTCTTGTGCGGTCTTCCTAAGGCATCCCGGCTCTTGTCCAACAAGAGGGTGTACCCAGGCCCCCAAAACAAGAGGGCCCAGGGCTGGGCTCCTCCTCATTGACCACTGATCCATGGTCACAGCATCCCCGGGTGGGGAGATACAGTCAACCACAGTGAAACCAAGGGGTTGCCCCCCGCCAAGCCCTACAAGGGTCACTTTGCATCTCTGCCTCAGCTTCCTCATCAGTCAATAGGGATCTGGTGAAGACCTAGTCAAGGTGTCTTTGATCTGAGAACACCAGACAGGCATTAGGATCTCACTGCTGGTTTGTTTTTTCTACAGAGTTCTATTCCCTGAGCCACAGAGGTGTCACCTCAAGTCTCAGAGGAGAAAAGACAAGGTGTGGAGAGAGAGTAAAGAGAGTTGCAAGGGGCGGAGTTTGCTTTAAGAGATAGAGGTCAGGCGTGGTGGCGCACGCTTGTAATCCCAGCATTCGGGAGGCTGAGACTGGAAGATCGCAGTTCTCAGACAGCCTAAGCTACTTAGTGAGGCCCTTTGCAACTCAGTAAGACCCTGTCTCAAAATAAAGAAAAAAATAGGGCTGGAGGTGTAGCTTAGAGGTAGAATGCCCCTGGGTTCCAACCCCAATACCACACACACAAAAAAAAAGATAAAAGAGAGCCGGGCGTGTAATCCCCGTGCTTGGGAGGTGGAGACAGGAGGATCCCGCAGGTTCAAAGCCAACCGCGCTGGCTTAAGAGACCCTGTTTCCAAAAATAAAAATAGGTCTGGGAGTGTAGCCCGGAGGTAGAAGGGTTTCCAGGAACCCCAGTACCACCAAAAAAAAAAAAAAAAAGATAAGAGAGAAAGATGGATAAGAGAGGCAGGAGGCCTCGGGCCTCCTCCACCCTGCAGGGCTGGCCGTAACTCCCCGAGCAGAGCATGGGGCTCAGCCCCTCACCTGACAGGCCCGGGCCCCCGCAAAGAGCCCACCCTCCCATCACCGACACTGCTCGTTAATCACCGCCGGCCGTCTCTCCCTGCCTGGGCTGTGTCAGGCCATAATAATATATGAAGAACACTCACTTATTCACCAACTTCCCACTCAAGGAAAGACATATGACACCGTAGGAGCAGGTTTATCCCGACACCCAGTTTTCAGCCAAGTGAGGCTAATTTAAACATTTAAGTCAATGGCTCGCCCCTCCCCACGCCTCCCAATTTTATTTTTTAATGGTGGGAAAGTGAACGATAGGAGGGATGGTTGGAAATGTACCAGCCTGCAGGGGTCAGAGGTTGGAGCAAAGAGGAGGAAAGGGGTGCTTAGTGGGGTGCCCCTCTGGCTCCTCCCGTACCACCCCCTCCAGACCAAGTCTGCAATGAAATCAGTGTAGCAAGTGTGTGCAGCAGAAAGAGCCCCAGACAGGGGTCAGACTCCCGCTTCACACCCACACGGTGCACCCCGTGCAGTCTGCTCCCCGTCTCTGGGCCATTTCCTTGTCTATCAAGGTCTAGCAAACAAGACGCTGTCATCCTCGCCAGATCCCAGGCTGGTTCTTTTGTCCTATCTAGGCAATGCCTCCTGCTTGCATGCTCTTAAAGGGAAACAAAAGGAGAGCCACTCTGCAAGAGAGAGGCAGCTGGAGTCCTGTGCAGTGGCAGTGCGCGCCCGTCATTCTAGGACTTGGCAAGCAGAGACAGAAGGATCAAAGGTTCGAGACCAGCCTCAGCAACTTAGTAAGACCCTGTTTCAAAAATAAAGAATAAAAAATAGGGCTAGGGGTATAGCTCAGAGGTAGAATGTCCCTTGGTTCCATCCCCAGTACTGAAAAGGAAAAAAAACACTGAAAAGCTTGGCATGGTGGCACATGTCTGTAATACCAGTACTTAGGAGGTGGAAACAGGAGGATTGCAGGTTTGAGGCCAAGCCTCAGAACTTAGCAAGACTCTGTTTCAAAATAACAAATAAAAAGGGTATAGTTCAGAGGTAGAATGCCCCTGGGTTCCATCCCTGCACCAAAAAAATTTTTTAATTAAAAAAAAAAAGGCATTTGGGGGGTTGAGACAGGAGGATCGCGGTTCGTGGACAGCCTCAGCTACTTAGTGAGGCCCTCTGCAACTCTGTGAGACCCTGTTTCAAAATAAAAATAAAAAATAGGGCTGGGGGTGTAGCTCGAAGGTATATTGCCCCTGGGTTCCATCCTCAGTACCACAAAAAAATAAAATGACAGAATTTTTAAAAGGGAGGCTGGTAGTGTAGCTCTGAAGTAGAATGTCTCTGGGTTTAATTCCCACTACCAAAAAGAGAGAGACAGCTGAGCCTAGTGCAGTCAGGGCCGGCAGGGTGGGGTCCACGCACAGCGCGGCCGGTAGGCCAGGCTTGAGTTGGCAGGAGCTCACTCTCAGGCCTGCTCCATGCCTGGCCCCGCTTCCCATTTACTCTGCTTGCCGCCTTCTCCACAGCTCAGCTTCCTCATCTAAACATGGCCATGAGTGCGGCTCCCCCTCTGGAGTCTTTGAAAGGCTGGATGCGCCTCCATCCATGAAAAGGCCCCGGGCCACGCCTGGCACAGAGGAACGAACTGGGCAACATGGGCGTCCCGTCATCCAGGGGCCGGAAGGCCAGGAGGGAAGGCCAGGGAGGTTGACCCGACCTGACTCTCCCCAGTGCTTGGTCCTCTTCAGCCCGGGGAGGGCCTATTCGGCACACCGGAGTCCACTAGCCCCACAACGAGGCTGCAAGATTTCTCTAAGCTCCAGGCTGAGCAAACCGCCCCATCCTCCATGATAGGAAGGGAACGAAGCCAGAGCCTTCGCTGAAGACCTGCAGCCCTGCGGGGCAGGCAAGGAAGGGGCGGCACCCGAGGGCAGGCATGAGGCTGGGGTACTCGACACCCATGTACGCACGCACGCGCACACACACCTTCCACCTGGCTTCTCCCTTAACTGGCCTCTGACCTGAGGTTAGAGCCTTCAGAGCCCCGGCACCCTGGGGCCCGAGAGTGGGTGATGCAGATGAGGTACAGACTAGAAAGGCACTGCCCAGATCAAAGGCTGGAGGGCAGCCGGAGGGAGGGTGACCCCGCAAGGCCTGCTCAGCCCAGACTGCAGAGCCAGGAGGCCTGGGGCAGGGGCCATAGGCAAGTTATTCCTGAAGACTCAGCTTCCTCCTGGAAAAAATTAAGCCAATTACACAGACCTCCCATAAGCAGGGTGTGGTGGTGCACACCTGGAATCCAGTGCTTGGAGGCTTAAAACAGAAGAATCACAGGTCCAAGGCCAGCCTTGGCAACTTAGCAAGGCTTTCAAATTAAGAAATAAAAGGGCTGGGGAGGTTTAGCTTGCCCCTGGATTCAATCTCCAGTACCAAAAAAAAAAAAAAAAAAAAAATGAGGTCATATACTGAAGCTCCTCGCCCGGTGCCTGCATACAGCAGGCACTCAGCAAATGTCCACTCTCCTCGATGCCCACCTCCTACTTTCAGAGGCGCAGAAGAGCGGAAAGAAGCGTTCGTCTTGTGCCCAGCTAAGAACAGGAGACCATGCTAGACACGACAGACGGGAGCAGCGACGGGGAGGAAAGTGCCTATTTGTGTGGGGGCGCCCGCATCTCTGTAAATCTTTCTCTAATTGAGTGTCCTATTAAAGCACGTCAGTTGGCAACACAGTCGTTTTAATAAAAGAGTTCCTGTGTTATTTTTAAAGTCCTAACTGAGCAAACATGCCAAGCCCTCTGTCCCAGCCACAGCCATGGGGAACTGGGGCCCACTGCTCACTGGTGCCAGCCAGTGCCCAGCCGGAGGGGGCCTGCCCAAGAAAGTAACTGCCAGGTCTCAGGGGCAGTTAGCTACCCAGGGGCTGGGGTGGCAAGTCAAAGGAAGCAGCGCCTAAAAAGGGAGTGTGGTGGTGACTCACACCTGTTTGCCAAGCAGCCCAGTTTCACTTGATGGCTCCCCCCACCCTCTGTGAAGAGAGGAGGGGGACACCTGACGGTCCAGGCTGGGTGCACGGGGTCTCCCAGACCAGCCTCCTCCTCCGACAGTGTCCTGGGCCCAGTCTGCCAGCCCAGTTCCACTGGGCTTCGGCGCCTGTGTGTAAAAGCAAGGGCTTGGCCCAGATGCAGGGGTTACCAACTGAGCAACAGACTGTTTCGTTTGGCCTGCTCGGTGGTTTTTAAAAGATTAGACTCGGTTGCCAACTTACAAATCACTTGGAAATCTGGGTTTCTGGTCTCTCCTGGGAAAATCTGATCTGGCCACCCAGGGCCTGCGTTTCTTTATAGTAACGATCACTTGAGGTTGGCAGGTGCCCCACGGTCCCGAGTCCCTACCAGCCGACTCGGCCATCCCACCCCCTGCCTGGCTCCTAGGACATTTGAGTTTGCGAGCCCTGGGCCAGAGGCTCACTGAGGGCCAGCCTTCAGCTCTGGGGTTCCAAGTCTATACTGAGTGCCTGTTACCTGCCTGGGGCTGGGGAACTGTGGCCAGGAAGAAGAGAGAGAGCCCCTGGGAAAGAGAAAGGGGTGGCGTAACAGGGCTCATAGCCAGGCCCAACTTGGGAATGCAACCAGAGTCACAGGCTCGCAGAAATTCTATAAATGGTTTTATTTTGTTGTTAACAAGCATCATTTTAAAATTCAAGCCATTCTACCTAACCAAAAATTTGCTCTGGTGCTTTGGGTGGGGAGAGGCAGGGACCTGCCACTGTGAGGGACAGGCCTCAGGCAAAGGACCACCCTCAAGTGAAGGCTGTCCCAGGGGTCCTGCTGACACACAGGATCTGGGATGGATGCTTCCCGCTTTCATACCCGGGGACGTAGTAGCCAGTGTAAAAGGTTGTGGGATAATTGTGCAAACACGCATAATGGGCTAAAAGCTTTTTCTGCCACGATTGTGCTCTTTCAAGTTAAGATGCCTGGACTCTAGAAATGCCATTAATCAGGTCCAGGTCAGGTACAGCACATTCCAGGTAAACAATCTCCCACCATAATTAAATGCTTGAAGGAGAGAGTAGACGGTTCTCAGGCAGAAGGGCACAGAGACCTGGAACCAGTGGCTTCCTGACTTCAGGGGCACAGAGGGGAGTCTACTCACTACGCCTGCAGCCCCCTCACCCAAGATTTCTCCCAAGGGAGAGGTGTGGGGAAAGATGACCTAGAGGAAGCACGAGGCCCTGCCACAGGCCCGGCCCCTAGAGCCCCCAGCCCTGGCACACAGCCTCCAGAGCCCTAAGTCCCTGTCCTGGGCCCTGGGCCCTAACTCCTGGCTATGTGGCCCTAGACCAGACTCTGACCCTCTCTGATCTCATGTCCCCATCTGAAAATGGGGCTTTTGAGTCTGAGAGTTTGATGACCCAGCTCTGAATTCACCCTAGCAAGTCTGGCTGCAGCCAGCCAGCCTGAGGCCCACTGGGGAGGGAGAGGACAAGCAGGGCCAGGCACACCAGGCAGCCCTGCTGGGGGAAGACGGGACTGAGGAGAGGACAGAGCAGCATGATAGCAGTGAGCGCAGGCCAGTTTGGGGTTTTTTCCCTTTTTCTTTTTGGTATTGGGAATTGAACCCAGGAGCTATCTACCTCTGAGCTATACCCCCAGCCCTTTGTATTTTTCATTTTGAAAAAGGTCTTCCTAAAATGCCTAGGCTGGCCTCAACCCTGCAATCCCCCCCATCCGCCTCCAGCGTAGCTGGGAGTACATGTGCACGCCATCGTGCCTGGATACACACCAGTCTTTTAGGACCCTGCTATGGTGGTCAGGCCCTGATGCTGGGGCCAGCGCAGGCACCAAGCCTCTCCCTGCACCAACATGGGTTATCAATGGCCTCCCACAGGTCCAGATGCTCCCTGGGGGACGGGGTCAGTCACCCAGCCCCAGAGGGCAGATGGTGCCTGGCACATGGTAAGTGCTTGGCAGCCATCCGCGGGATGAGTGAGGAGCGCTGGACCAGAGGCAAGGCGCTCTGGGAGAACCACCCAGAAGGGGCGGTGCCGCCCCGCCCTCGCCCGGCTGGTGAAAGCTGCAGAATTAAGCACAAGTTATAATTAAGACGGGATGTTTGAAGAGAAACATAATCCCCGTTTCCGTGGGATCCGCGGGCACAACAGTAATTAACGTCTCATTAACATTCGCCTAATTAAGCAGTTTATGAAAGTGTATGGATTTGCATACCACCACGCCAGCCTTGCTCAGCGGCATCAGAATTAACTCCTCGGGTCCCAGAAGGCCCAAAGGAGAAGACAGGCCTGGCCTGCAGAGGAGAGACATGTGACCAGTCGGCAGAGGCTGGGGATCAATGGGACACCCCACCCCAGACCTGGCACCCCCCCCAAGCCCCGCCACAGGCCCCCTCCCTCCATTCACTGGGCCAAGGCCAGCTTCTCAAAAAGAACCTTTGGTTAGCCAGGCACGGTGGCACACACTTGTAATTCCAGTACTCCAGAGGCTGAGACAGGAGGGTTGCAGGTTCGATGCCAGGCTCAGCAACTTAGTGAGGCCCTGCTTCAAAATTAAAAATAAGCCAGGCGTGGTGGCACACACCTATAATCCCAATATTTGGGAAACTGAGACGGGAAGATTCACAGCCAGCCTCAGCAACTTAGCAAGGCCCTCTCAACTTAGCAAGACCCTGTTCCAAAATAAAAAATAAACTCATGTAGCACGCCAGACCTCTGGAGAAGCTGGGCACAGTAAGACGCTGGGTCCCGGGCAGGGGTTGCGCGGGGCACACCAGCCGGGGCCCGGGTCGCGGGACTCTGGGCCCCGGGCCGGACCGCGCGTAGCACGCCAGACCCCTGGAGAAACCGGGCCCAGTAAGACCCTGGGTCCCGGGCAGGGGTCAGGTGGGGCACGCTGGACCCCGGAACAGCCAGGGCCCGGGTCGCAGGACTTTGGGCCCCAGGCGGAGTAGTGAGGAACATGCTGGACCCATGGGGAAACCGACCGGGTCACAGTGCTACTGAGTGCCTGATCCCACTACCTCCTCAAACCACATATACTATCTTCTCTTATTAAAAAAAAAAAAAGGAAAAGAAAAAGAAAAAGAATAAGGAAAAGGAAAAATATCGGAGAGGGGGTAAGAAAGCCGTGGCGGATGCCAGGACACTGGAGATGCAGATAAAACTTATCCAAATGCACTGGAACTTATGGAAAAATTCCCCATGAAGGAGGACTGCTGTTTCTCTATATTGCTAAGAATCTTGGACATCACCTGTAAGGAGAGAGTTTAGCAGAGACCAAGGAGAAAGGCAGTGTTGAAAGAGGTCTCCGCAATGGCAGTGGAGACTTGTATTCAGGAGAAGCAGAAATCGGATCCTACCAACCTTATTTTTTTGGAGAAATTACACCAAATGTCGAATGCTACCGTCACGCATGCTTAGGAACACTGGACAACATTCAGAGTGGAAAAAGAGCTTGGGAAGGATTTGAAATGGTGGACGCAGTGGCAACGGCAGTGGCCAGTACTCAGGGGAGGCAGAGATCTGATGCATTACACCTGGAACCTTTGAAATAATAACCCCAGAGGCAGAATGTTACCACCACGCACCCTTGAGAACGTGGGACAATTGGTTGGGCGAAGAGGGTGCTCGGATTGGAGCCTGCCGAGGGGTGAGGCCGGCGATGGACACAGCAAAGCTGAGATTGGAGCCTGCCATGAGGCAAGGCCAGTGCTGGAGCCTCCAAGGCCAGGATCGGAGCCTGCCGAGGGGTTAGGCCGGTGCTGGGGTCAGTGAGGCCAGGATCGGAGCCTGCCGTGAGGCAAGTCCAGTGCTGGGGCCTTCGAGGCCAAGTTTGGGGCCTGCCGTGAGGCAAGTCCGGAGCTGGAGCCTTCGAGGCCAGGTTCAGAGCCTTCCGAGGGATTAGGCCAGTGCCGGGGCCAGCAAGGCTGGGATCGGAGCCTGCTGTGAGGCAAGGCCGGTGTTAGAGCTTCGAGACAGTGATCGGAGCCTGCTGAGGGGTTAGGCCGGTGCTGGGGCCAATGGCCGACATCAGAACCTGCCATGAGGCAAGGCCACTACTGGTGCCTCCAAGGCCAAGATTGGAGCCTGCCGGGGGTTAGGCCGATGCTGGGGCCAGTGAGGCCGGGATCGGAGCCAGCCGTGAGGCAAGGCCGGCACTGGGGCCTTCAAGGCCGGGATCAGAACCTGCCGAGGGGTTAGGCTGGTGCCAGGGCCAGCGGCCGGCATCAGAGCCTTCCGTGAGGCAAGGCCGCTACTGAGGACTCTGAGGCCGGGATTGGAGCCTGCCAAGGGGTTAGGCCTGTGCTGGGGCCAGTGAGGCTGGCATCGGAGCCTGCCGCGAGGCAAGTCCGGTGCTGGGGCCTTCGAGGCCAGGTTCGGAGCCTTCCGAGGGGTTAGGCCGGTGCCGGGGCCAGCAAGGCCAGGATCGAAGCTCACTGTGAGGAAAGGCCAGTGCTGGGGCCTCCAAGGCCTGGATTGGGGCCTGCTGAGGGGTTAGGCCGGTGCTGGGGCCATCGGCCAGCATCGGAGCCTTCCATGAGGCAAGGCCGCTACTGAGGCCTCCGAGGCCAGGATCGGAGCCTGCCAAGAGGTTAGGCCGGTGCTGGGGCCAGCGAGGCCGGCATCGGAGTCTGCCATGAGGCATGGCCGGTGCTGGGGCCTCCGAGGCCAGGATAAGAGCCTGTCAAGG
The DNA here is from genome assembly GCF_963383645.1 of Muscardinus avellanarius. Taxonomy (NCBI): domain Eukaryota; kingdom Metazoa; phylum Chordata; class Mammalia; order Rodentia; family Gliridae; genus Muscardinus; species Muscardinus avellanarius. The sequence goes on along the minus strand of NC_137788.1, from coordinate 140,414,087 downwards.
GGTTAGGTCAATGCCGGGGCCAGCGGCCAGCATCAGAGCCTGCCGTGAGGCAAGGCCAGTGCTGGGGCCTCTGAGACTGGGATCGGAGCCTGATAAGGGGTTAGGCTGATGCCGGGGCCAGCGGCCAGCATCAGAGCCTGCAGTGAGGCAAGGCCAGTGCTGGGGCCTCCGAGGCCGGGATAAGAGCCTGCCGAGGGGTTAGGCCGGTGCCGGGGCCAGCGGCCGGCATTGGAGCCTTCTGTGAGGCAAGGTCGCTACTGAGGCCTCCGAGGCCAGGATCAGAGCCTGCCAAGAGGATAGGCCTGTGCTGGAGCCAGCAAGGCCAGCATTGGAGTCTGCCATGAGGCAAGGCCAGTGCTGGGGCCTCCGAGGCCAGGATAAGAGCCTGTCGAGGGGTTAGACTGGTGCCGGGGCCAATGGCCGGTATCAGAGCCGTGAGGCAAGGCCACTACTTGGGCCTCCGAGGCTGGGATCGGAGCCTGCCAAGGGGTTAGGTCGATGCCGGGGCCAGCGGCCAGCATCAGAGCCTGCCATGAGACAAGGCCAGTGCTGGGGCTTCCAAGGCTGGGATAAGAGCCTGCTGAGGGGTTAGACTGGTGCCGGGGCCAATGGCCGGCATCAGAACCGTGAGGCAAGACCACTACTGGGGCCTCCGAGGCTGGGATCGGAGCCTGCCAAGGGGTTAGGTTGATGCTGGGGCCAGCGGCCAGCATCAGAACCTGCCGTGAGGCAAGGCCAGTGCTGGGGTCTCCGAGGCTGGGATAAGAGCCTGCTGAGGGGTTAGGCTGGTGCCAGGGCCAATGGCTGACATCGGAGCCTGCCGTGAGGCAAGGCCGCAACTGAGGCCTCCGAGACTGGGATCGGAGCCTGCCAAGTGGTTAGACCAATGCTGGGGCCAGCGGCCAGCATCGGAGCCTGCCGTGAGGCAAGACCGGTTGTGGGGCCTCCGAGGCTGGGATCGGAGCCTACCAAGGGGTTAGGCCAGTGCCGGGGCCAATGGCCAGCATCAGAGCCTTCCATGAGGCAAGGCTGCTACTGAGGCCTCCGAGACTGGGATCGGAGCCTGCCAAGGGGTTAGACTGATGCCGGGTACAGCGGCCAGCATCGGAGCCTGCCGTGAGGCAAGACTGGTGCTGGGGCCTCCAAGGCTGGGATTGGAGCCTACCAAGGGGTTAGGCCAGTGCCGGGGCCAGCGGCCAGCATCGGAGCCTGCCGTGAGGTAAGACCGGTGCTGGGGCCTCTGAGGCCTGCTGAGGGGTTAGGCCAATGCCAAGGCCAACGTGGCCGGGATCGGAGCTCACCGTGAGGCAGGACCAGTGCTGGGGCCTCCGAGGCTGGGATCGGAGCCTGCCAAGCAGTTAGGCCAATACTGAGGCCAGCGGCTGGCATCGGAGCCTTCCATGAGGCAAGGCTGCTACTGAGGCCTCCGAGGCCGGGATCGGAGCCTGCCAAGGGGTTAGGCCAGTGCTGGGGCCAGTGAGGCCAGCATTGGAGTCTGCCATGAGGCATGGCTGGTGCTGGGGCCTCCGAGGCCAGGATAAGAGCCTGCCGAGGGGTTAGGCCAGTGCTGGGGCCAATGGCTGGCATCGGAGCCTGCCGTGAGGCAAGGGCACTACTGGGGCCTCTGAGGCTGGGATCGGAGCCTGCCAAGGGGTTAGGCCAATGCTAGGGCCAGTGGCCAGCGGCCAGCATCGGAGCCTGCCGTGAGGCAAGGCCAGTGCTGGGGCCTCTAAGGCCGGGATAACAGCCTGCCAAGGGGTTAGGCCAGTGCTGGGGCCAGCAAGGCCGGGATTGGAGCCTGCCATAAGGCTAAGCCGGTGCTGGGGCCTCCAAGGCCGGGATCAGAGCCTGCCGAGGGATTAGGCCAGTGCCGGGGCCAGCAAGGCTGGGATCAGAGCTCACTGTGAGCCAAGGCCGGTGCCGGGGCCTCCGAGGCTGGGATCAGAGCCTGCCGAGGGGTTAGGCCAATGCCAGGGCCAACGGCTGGCATCGGAGCCTGCCGTGAGGCAAGGCCGCTACTGGGGCCTCCGAGGCTGGGATCGGAGCCTGCCAAGGGGTTAGGCCAATGCTGGGGCCAGCAGCCAGCATTGGAGCCTGCCGTGAGGCAAGGCTGGTGCTGGGGCCTCTGAGGCCGGGATAACAGCCTGCCAAGGGGTTAGGCCAGTGCTGGGGCCTCCGAGGCCGGGATCAGAGCCTGCTGAGGGGTTAGGCCGGTGCCGGGGCCAGCAAGGCTGGGATCAGAGCTCACCATGAGCCAAGGCCGGTGCTGGGGCCTCCAAGGCTGGGATTGGAGCCTGCCGAGGGGTAAGGCCAGTGCCGGGGCCAATGGCCGGCATTGGAGCCTGCCGTGAGGCAAGGCCACTACTGGGGCCTCCGAGGCCAGGATTGGAGCCAGCTAAGGGGTTAGGCTGGTGTCGGGGCCAGCGAGACCAGAATCGGGGCCTCCCATGAGGCAAGGCCGCTGCTTGAGCCAACGAGATCTGGATCAGTCCACCAGGTAGCCAGGCCACTACTGGGGCCATCAAGAGTGGGATCGGTACTTGCAATGTGGCATGCACAGAGAAATATCGCAGAAAATAAAAATCAGATGCTTCCCCTAATCAACAACAACAGGAAGAGGTCGAGCTATAGAAAGGGCCCTATAGTGAAGCAACTAAGGTGACCAATCAAAGGGTATGGAATAGGGGAGGATGGAGCCTCTTTAAAATGCAGGAGGTACATAAACAAATGTATCAAAGTTAATCACCAAACAAGCATGGGCTGGAGGGAGGGGGAGGGAATGGATGGGGACTGGATGAGGGCTAATTGGATGATGCGTGCTTGTATATCCTCTCAAGTCTTGTACTCCGATGTGATGTATGATTACAATGCACCAATTAAAAAATAATAAAAATAATAAAAATAAAAAATAAATAAACTCAGAGCTGGGCGTGGTGGCGCACGCTTGTAATCCCCACGCTTGGGAGGCAGAGACAGGATGATCGCACAGGTTCTAAGCCAGCCACGTGCGCTGGCTTAGGAGACTCTGTTTCCAAATAATAATCTAAAAATAGGTCTGGGAGTATAGCCCGAAGGTAGAAGGGCTTCCAGGAACCCCAGTACCACCAAATAAATAAATAAATAAATAAATAAATAAATAAATAAATAAATAAAATAAACTCAGCACGGTGGCACATGCTTATAATCCCAGTACTTAAGAGGCTGAGACAGGAAGATCGCAGGTTTGTCCTCACAGCCAGCCATAGGTATTTAGTGAGGCCCTCTACAACTTAAGAAGACCCTGTTTCAAAATAAAGAATAAAATAGGGCTGGGGGTATACCTCGGAGGTACAGTGCCCCTGAGTTTAATTCCCAGTGCCACAAAAAATAAAATTAAAATAAAATAAAAAATAAAGCCAGGCATGGTGGCGCATGCTTGTAATCCCAGCACTTGGGAGGCTGAGACAGGAAGAACGCGCAGGTTCGAAGCCAGCCTCAGCTACTTAGTGAGGCCCTTTGCAACTCAGTGAGACCCTGTTTCAAAATAAAGAAAAAAAATAGGGCTGGAGGTATTGCTCGGAAAGAAAAAAAAATGGGGCTGGGGGTGTCACTTGGAGGTAGAACGCCCCTGGGTTCCATCCCCAGTATCGCAAATAAATAAATAAATAAATAAAGTAGTGCTGGGGGTGCAGTTCAGAAGTAGAACACCCCTGGATACCATCCCCAGCACCAAAAATAAAAGGACTTTTGGCAAGGATGAGGGCTCTGGTCCCACCCCACCAGCACCTCTGGCTTTGCCCACACCCCACTGATGGCCCGGTGTCTCCTGGCACAGTCTGGGCACCATCCCTTCCCCTAGTCTCCTGGGGAAGCTCTTCCTCCTGAGGGCTGCTTTGTAGCTTCGATGGGCCTGTGTCACCGAGTCCCGCAGCTCCCTGAGGGCTGAGAGTAACACTCACGTCCACGCAGGAGAGAGGCTCGAGAGGTCCAGAGCTTGCCCCAGCTCACAGCGCTGGTGAGAGGTAGAACCCAGGGCTCTGGGACCCCACATCCCCTCCCTCTCCCCCAGGCAGCAGGGCTTGGGAGGCAGAACACGCCACCATCAGCCGCTTCCCCCGTGGGAAAAGGAGGCTGTTTCTTCTCACTTTCCCCTGGACACTAATTAGCCACCCTCCCCAGAGCGCCTCGGAGCCTTCCAGCCCAGCCACCACCGCAGGAGCTGAGCAGGAATCAAAGTCACCTGTGACCGCCCCACGGGGACAGGCCCCAGCTCTCCAAAGGAGAACAAAGAACGGGGTCTCAGAGGATGATGTCAAGAATTGAGTAAAGCATTCCCCTCTAAAGGACTCTGAAGCCTCGAGCGTGCGTGCGCAGGCGCTTTTAATTACCTTGCCCCCCAGGTCCCCACTTCCCCGGTATTCACCCAGGATGCCTGCTGCCCCTCTGCCCATTCCAAGGGCAAATTAGGACAACTTTTCTCAGTGATAACCTAGCAATGCACATCAAGAGCCTTAAAATGCTCGTTCCCAACAAGCTATAAAAAGCGAAAGCCACAAAGGTGAGAAATTTAACTTTGTTCCCATTTAAATCATCTCTGCAACAAAAGACAGCACAAAGGGAAGAGACAAGCCACTGGAGGACCAGAAGGATGTGCGCGGCACACACAGCTGACCAAAAGAGACCTGTCTCTAAGCTCTATAAAGAACTCTGCAAATCAATAATAATAAAAAAGACAAATAGCACACATGTTTTTTTAGAAGGCAAAGAACAAGAACAGGCAATTGCTAGATGAGGAGACCTGAAGGACCAATAACAAGGCTGAGCGGTCTCAAGAAATGCCGAGGAAAAGAACCAGATCCGATTCCGATTCCGCACTGGAGCAGCCGGGCTGGTGGACACCTGCAGAGCAGGCGCAGTGGGGGAAGCTGGGGAAGTGGAAGTTGCTCCAGAGATCTGGGGAGAAGGCGTGGCCTCATCTTGTAAAGCTGAAGAGGCACAGGCCACCAAGCAATTCTGCTCTGAGATGCTCTCCCACACTTGCCCATGGTGTCCCACACTCGTCCCTGAGGCCGGGCTTACGGCAGCCTTGTTTCTGAGAGTGAAGGGCAGAGGCCATACTCCCAGCCAGCAGAAGAATGGGCCACCATGGACTGTATCAGACGAACCATGGCCAACTCAGCATGCCCGCATTGACCTCCATTCCCTTACAAAGCCCCCTACAAGAAAGGGCATTTTTTGTGCTGAGACTTGAACCCACTACCTCTGAGCTCCACCCACAGCCCTATTTTATTTTTTTGTTTTGTTTTTTGGGCTTTTTTTTTTATGACGCTGGGGATTTAACTCAGGGGCATTCTACCTCCAAGCTACACTCCCAGCCCTATTTTATTCTTTAATTTGAAACAGGATCTCACTAAGTTGTAGAGTGCCTCACAGGTGGCTGCGAACCTGCAATCCTCCTTTCTCAGCCTCCCAAGTACTGGGATTACAAGCACGCACAACCATGCTCGGCTTTTTTTTTTTTTTAACAGGATCTTGGCAGGGCATGGTAGCGCACGCTTGTAATCCCAGCATTGGAGAGGCTGAGACGGGAGGATCTGGGTTCGCGAACAGCCTCAGCTACTCAGTGAGGCCCTTTGTAACTCAGTGAGACCCTGTTTCAAAATAAAGAATAAAAAATAGGGCTGAGGGTGTATAGCTCAGAGGTAGAATGCCCCTGGGTTCCATCCCCAGTACCGAAAAAAAAAAAAAAAAAAAGGATCTTGCTAGGTTGACAGGTGTAGCTACTTGCTGCAGGTGTCCTCAAACCCACCATCCTCCTGTCTCAGCCTCCCAAGTACTGTGCTTACAGGCCTGTGCCACCACGCCTGGCTTAAAGGATCTTTTTTGCATCTAAATCCACAAGGACTAAGAGTGGAAGAAGATGCAACAGTGGCACAATTTTGGAAGGTGGAGAGCAGATGGGTGAGTAATTGAGAAAACCAAATCCTCGGTCCCTGTGCAGGCAGAGGGCAGGCCCAAGGACCGGCCGCCCCAGTGCCCCTGGACAGAGGAACGAGGGCTGGTGGGAAGTCTGTGGAGAAAGCAGGCAGGCCCCATGGAGCCCCCTCCAACAACTCTGCCCCAACTGCTGGCTATATCCCACCCCAGGGAAGATAGGGCTAAGGGTCTCTAGGCTAGGAGACCCCAGACTGGGTGGAGGGTGCAGGACCTACTGAAACTGAAGGGGCAGGTGAAATCTTGAAATCTTGTGTGCTGAGTCCTCTCCCACTCAGCCCCAGGGAGAGACTCTGTCATTGAGCCTTCCCCCCATCTCCCAGGAACCAGCCCAGGCAGGAGACCAGCCTCAGGGAAGCCTTAGGTGACAAGCTCTCCCAGGCATCGGGAACACCAGACGTTAGGCCCCTCCTAAACAGGCCCAGCCCACCAAACACCACCAGAAGCCCGGGAGTTGGATCCATCGCTCAGAAACTTTTGACCACCTTTTCAGGATTAAAGAACGGGGTATGGGTTGGAAGCAGAACACCCCTGGGTTCAATCTCTAGTACTGCAATAAATAAAAATGTAAATAAATAAATAAGTCAAACTGAAGTGGGTCAGGTCAAACAAGGCTCAGGGGAAGGTTTCTTCAAGAAGACAGACTGGCCGGGTGTGGTGGCGCATGCTTGTAATACCAGCGCTTGGGAGGCCGAGACAGGAGGATCACACAGGTTCGAAGCCAGTGAGACCCTGTTTCCAAATAAAATATAAAATAGGTCTGGGAGTATAGCCCGGAGGTAGAAAGCCTCTAGGTTCCACCCCCAATACCACAGAAAAGAAGAAGGAGAGGAGGAGAAGGAGGAGGAGGAAGAGGAGGAGGAGGCGGCAGAGAAGGAGGAAGAGGAGGAAGAGGAGGAGGAGGAGAAGGAAGAGGAGGAGGAGAAGGAAGAGGAGGAGGAGGAGAAGGAGGAGAAGGAAGAGGAGGAGGAGGAGAAGGAAGAGGAGGAGGAGGAGAAGGAGGAGAAGGAAGAGGAGAAGGAGGAGGAGAAGGAAGAGGAGGAGAAGGAAGAGGAGGAGGAGGAGGAGAGACAACGACGACAGACTGGATGCAGCACATCATGTGTCTAGCTAAGCTGAAAGGAGGTGTCAAGTTGGGAACCACATTAATAATAATAATAAGCCGGGCGTGGTGGCGCACGCTTGTAATCCCCGCGCTTGGGAGGCGGAGACAGGAGGATCGCGCAGGTTCGAAGCCAGCCGCGCTGGCGTAAGAGACCCTGTTTCAAAAATATAAAATAGGTCTGGGAGCGTAGCCCGGAGGTAGAAGGGCTTCCAGGAACCCCAGTACCACCAAATAATAATAATAATAATAATAATAATAATAATAATAATAATAATAATGGTGGTTAACTCCAGGGAAGACAGAGTTGTCCAGAAAGGGAGGGTCATCGGCGCACCCTGCAGGCGCAGTCGGAGGCAGCGGAAACGCAAGGCTCAGTCTCATCTTAGAGTGGCGCATCCAGAGCTAATGCCTGACACTGTGATATCAAGGAGCAATATAAACCCATCGTTGGGAAGCAGGGGAGTAAGCCACAAACAACACAAAAAAAGGGGTTGAAAGAGGCCGTTCCAGAGGTTAGCAGGGAAGGACAGAAGGCTGGGGTTTGTCTCCCAGCAACTCAAGTGGCCTCCTTCCTCTCAGTGCGGCCACCTCTACCTCCCAACACGCTCTCCCCGCCCCAACCCCACCCACCAGGACCCTCTGCCTTCACCCCTGCTGGGTATCAGGAACAGGGAGCCTCCCTCCCACTGAGGGGTCCCCTGGGCAGAGAAGGGAAACCTTGGCCTCTTCCTGCACTTCTTGGTTGGAAGCTCCAGGGGTAGGGGTGGGGGTTGGCCCAAGCTGGAAGTCTTCTAAGTCTTCCTTTCTTTCTTTTTCCTCCTCCTCCTCCTCTTCTCCTTCTCCTTCTTCTTCTTCTTCTCCTTCTCCTTCTTTTCTGTACTAGGGATAGATTCTAACTCTGAGCTACACTCCAAGCTCATTCTTTTATTCATTATTTTAAATAAAAAAATAAGTTGCAGAGGACCTCACTAAGTAGCTGAAGCTGGCCACAAACCTGCGATATTCCCCCTCTCTCTCTCTCTCTCTCTCTCTCTCTCTCTCTCTCTCTCTCTCTCTCTGTGTGTGTGTGTGTGTGTGGTACTGAGGCTGGAATCCAGCGGCATTCTACCTATGAGCTACTACACCCCTAGCCCCTATTTTTTATTCTTTATTTTGAAACAGGTTCTCACTGTTGCAAAGGGCCTCACTAAGTTGCTGCTCCTCCTGTCTCAGCCTCCCAAACACAGGCATTACAAGCATGCACCACCACACCCAACTCTTCTTCCTCTCTTTTATGTAACAAATTATTTACTGCCCTCTCCTCTGTCCCAGGCACTGGGGACCAGGCTGTGAATGAGGCACCTGCAGCCCTTGGCCTCACAATAAGCAAATAAAGCAACAAGTTATAAGGAGAGCCATGAAGCTTAAGGAGAAGCAGGTTTGTGAAAAACTAGCCCAGTTTTCTCCATGGGGATGCTGAGGGGCAGGCGGGGTGGTGACAGGGACCCAGGGTCAGGGCTGGAAGGAGGGAGGAAGGAACAGATGCAGAACAGACTGAGGGTCCCCACCTAGCCTCGCACCCATCCCCGCTCCCCACCCTTCCACTGAGCAAGCCCAGGACCTGGCCTGCCTGTCAGAGGACCGCGGGGGCAGCGAGTTGCAACCCAGCCCTTTAGTGGGAATCGATGCCCGCTGGCCAGGGTGATCTACACCCACAATGCGTTCCTTGCTCAGGTCAAATGAGGTGATGCCGCCCTGGGGAAGGGGGCAGCAAGTGTGCACGCCCTCTGCCAGGGATTTCTCTGCCTGCTGCAGCGCTCTCACTACAGGTCTCTGAAACCCCCGCCATCATCCAGACCTCCACTGCTTAATATCCTTCAATGTCTCCCACTGCCCTCAGGGACAACCAATGGGCCCTGCTACGCAGGCTCCACCTGAGCCTCTGGCCTCACTAGCCCAGACCCCAGCTATGGCCAGGGCCAGGCCAGGCCCAGGGCCACAGAGCTAAGCTGGGGACAGATGGCCATTCAGCACCCTCCTCCAGTGGGGCCGTGTGAAAGGCAGAGTTGGGGGAAGCTGAGCCTCGAATGAACCCCAGAAAGATGCAAAGCCCACTTGGTCCCCAAGCTTGGCTCCTGCTGAGCACCTGCCTCAAGGTTCCTCCTTCCCCTAACTCACATGAACCTTCTTCAAGTCCCCCTGAGCCTGCTGTGACGTCTCCCTGGTCTGCCCTCACACCCCTGGGGAGGTGTGGTGGCCCACAGAGTGGCCAGAGTCAGCCCAGAGAGGGGAGGGGAGTCTCCATGGGAAGGGCTGACAGAGGCTTGTCCCACACCTCAGGGGTGAGGGGCTGAAGAGAGAAGGGGAAGACAAGCAAACATGTCACCCCTCCCCTGGAGTCAGTGGCCCACGCTGGACGGCTGTCTCCACTTACCTGGTACTCCTCCCCACCGGGGAAACTGCCATCATAAGCACGCGCCACCTAGATACCAGACACTTCACCCAGACCTGCAATGATTCGATCCTCTGGGCGGTAACGAGGTTCCCCCAAGCCGCACCCAGTGCGCAGCATGTATGGGCTCACTCCCCAGAGAGGAGGCAGTGACTGACACCTGCCTCTCTCCCAGGGGTGAGCCTGGGGACACCGTGGGGCCCCTGCTGCCGCTGAGAGCACCAAGGGTCGTTCGCTTCCTGGGACGTGTTTGTCTCCAGATTCTGGTCTCACCACTTGGTTCTGACAGGTTAAGGGCTCTCCCAGGCCATGCATTAGGAGTGGATTATTCAAATCCAAGCCAACCCCAGATACAGATGCAGGAAATCGTCTTCATTCCTCAACAGGCCCTTCTGGAGCCCCAGACTGGCCAGAGACAACGGAGCTCCCAGTCCGGCAGAGCATCTGCCTCCCAGAGGGCACCCAGACACCCACCCCTTCCCACCTCCTGCCTGGGCCAGTCAGGGAAATGGGGCCCAAAGGAATAGGGGCCGTCTTCAGGACCTCACGTGATGACTGTGACCCTTTTCAGGCTCAAGTCTCCCAGGAGGAAGCCCTACTTCCCACCCTCAGACATCAGCACCTCAGGGTGAGACAGACAGACTCAGGGTGAGACACGGAGACACTCCTTCCCACCTCCTGGACTCACAAGGACCCCAGACCTCCAAAGGCCAACGATTCTGATATGACATGATCCTAGGAAGTGTGTGTGTGGGGGGGGTGGTACTTGGAATTGAACCCAAGGGTATTCTACCCGAGCTACATCTCCAGACCTGTTTTGTTTTTTATTTTGAAACAGGGTCTTGCTAGGTGGCTGAGAGCCTCACTGAGTTGCTGAGCCTGGCCTTGACCTGAGATACTCCTGACTCAGCCTCCCTAGTGCTGGGATGACCAATGTGCTCCACCACGCTGGGCTGATTCGGAGAATTTTATATATGCAGTCACTTTTGAGCACCAACTACACATGCAGCGTCAATGGCATCTAATTTATGTCATTGTTGCCCCAGCAGAAGGGGGCGCTGTTAACCCATTTGTCTTTTTGTGTGCGTGAAACTGGTCATGGAACCCAGGGGCATCCTACCTCTGAGCTACACCCCCAGCACCATTTTTTTCCCTTTATTTTGAAGCAGGGTCTCACTGAGTTGCAGAGGGCCTCACTAAGTAGTAGCTGAGGCTGTCCATGAACTGTGATCCTCCTGTCTCAGCCTCTCAAATGCTGGGATTACCATGTGCCCGGCTCCTTTAACCCATTTTCCTGATGAGAGAATGGGGGCTTTTCAAGGTCCCCGGTGCTGAGGAGCAGGGTTGGGCTCTGACTGGACACTGCTGGACACTGACCTCAGGCAGGGTAGGGGAGATAGAGTGAAGAGCTACCATAGATTCCGCTGATCTAGGAGGTCGAGGGTCTGAGAGCCAGTGAACCTCAGTCCTCAGATTCTCCTTGCCCGTGCTCAGCTGTCTGGAAGGAAGCCCCACCTTGGCCCGGCCTCCAAGCCCCCTCCACGCTCTGCAGTTGAGAATCGCCAGTGTTCCTGGAACCCCGAGGAGGAGCAGCCTCTGGACGCTGGGCCAGGGATTCAGGGCAGGAGCCAGGGCCAACGGGGGACTCCGGCAGTTTGATGTCAGATAACCAGGTCTCAAATCCCATCCGCCAACCCTTGCAATTCCAGCAATTTGGGGGAAGGTCTTTTAACTCCCCACAACTTCAGTTTCCTCATCTATAAACAGAATCCACGAGCATCGCCCTTCAGAACCCCCAGAGTGTGAAGGGGGGTGTGCAGCAAAAACTGCAGCCCCCAGGGTGGGAATTCCCACTGGCCTCCGGGAAGGCGGCCTGCCCCCAGGTCCCGCCAGGCCGACGCCCCGGCCTCCGCACGCGATGCCCTAAACCAACAGACTCCAGGTGAGGGGGGTCTGCAGTTTAAAATGAAGTGGAATTTGCCTCTCATTAAAATGAAGTTTGTCACCTCTATCATGAATTGTCCTTCTCGGCTGTAGAAAAGGGTCCATTAACACATTTTTCCCCTTCTACAAATGAGGCGAGAGTGGGTAGGTATAAAAATCCCTGTGGACAATAAAAAAGCCAGGAAAGCCCCCCCCCCCTGAAAAAAATTCTCCCCAGCAGCCGAAAAATCGTCGTAATTATCTGCCTGGGAGCAGGCTCCAGGAGAATGCCTTAGCATGGTTCGTTAAGGCGCTAATTAGTAGGAATCGCTTCGGCTCTGGGGACTGGGGGGCTGGGGAGTGGGCGTCTGTCTCTCTCCCCTCTGCCACCCCCAACCTTCCACCCACACAGCTTCGCCCAGCTGGTGGGCGTGTGCTCTCAGTGACACTTGGTCAGGAGCTAAGGAGGGCGTCCCTGTGGCTCTGGCTCCTGAACTGAGAGGTTAGGGTTAGGTGGAGAGGCCAGGGCGAGGCTGCATCAGTGGGGGCTTAGCATCCAGGTTGCCATGGCAGCCCTATCCTCTAAGGCCTCAGTCTCCACATCTGAGCAACGGGAAGCTGGACGATGACTGCTGAAGGCCCCCAGGGCCCAGAGGCTCTGCCACCAAAGCAGAATGGACAGCGCGGGGCAGCGGCTGCGGGGAGGGGTAGCCCGGAGCGCTGAGCACTGCAGCTTCTAATGGTAAAACAGTGAAAGCAGCTTTAACGAGCACCACGTATGTGCGGGGCTTGAGCAAATTAGCTCTTTTAACCTTGACACAGCAGCCCCACCACAGAGACACAATTCCCCCTTTACAGATGTGGAGGCTGGCGAAGCTGGAAGGTGAAACCTGAACGGAAGCAGGCAGCCTGCACCCCATCCCTGCAGCCCATCCACCCAGCCCCAGACCCCTCAGCACAAGGAAAGCAGGTGTGACTCTCCTGGCACCGGGGGGCCTGGGACTGAGCCCACTGCACAGACACAGCGGGGCCACAGCCTGGGAGAGCCAGGGTTTCTGGGGCAGGGCTCTCCTTGTCATCCAAACAGCCCTGCGAACTCAGCCCCCAGAGGCCCTGCCCAGAGAGTCTTGCCAAGGAGCAGCTGCCCCATCCATCCTGCCTACTGGGGGCCTCCAGGCTTCCCACACGTCCCTTAAGTCCTGAGAACCCCTCCAGCTCCCAGCAGCCCTCACAAACTCCTCCCTCTGTGACCCCACACGGCTCCCCACACGTCTCCAAAGGGGACTTTTTTTTTTTTTTTTTTTTCAGTACTGGAGATGGAACTCAGGGGCATTCTATCTCTGAACTACACTCCCAGCCCTACTTTTTTTTATTCTTTATTTTGAAACAGGGTCTCACTGAGTTGCAAGGGGCCTCACTAAATAGCTGAGGTTGTCTGCAAAACGCGATCCTCCTGTCTCAGCCTCCCAGATGCTGGGATTACAAGTGTGCGCCACCACACCCAGCTCCAAAGGGGACTCTGAGTCAGGAGTTCTGGGAGCAGAGACCCCCAGTGGGGAGCCCCAGCTCCCATGGAGCAGACTCAGGCTCAGGTCCTGCTCTGCCAGGCCTTCTGGGAACCACAGGCCTCCCCGTGCCCTCTCTGGGGACAATGGGCCAGGGGGCTGGGGGGCCCTGCAACCTCCCCCAGCAGAAAGTGTACAAGGAGGGTGCCTCACTGTCCTGAATACTCCCTCGGAACCTTGGCCGAGCGGCCGAGTGTCACCCGCGCCACGCAAAACGCTGAGCTGGCCCAGCTTTGCCCAGCTACCTGATATCCATTGTCTCCAGCCGGCTCCACCTCAGCTCCAGCCCTCTGTGCACCTCACCCAGGCCCTGCTGGACCTTGAGCACATTCCACTTAGATTGCCCCCCAAAATGGAGGTGCAGATGCCCCCAATTCCACTCACACCTTCCCTGATGCCAGAGGCTGGGGTGGGGCTCCCACCCCCCATGGGATCAGGGAGGCTTGTCACACTCAATGCTCACACTCACGCATAATCCCAGGCATCTGGCCCTGAGCCGGGGGTCCACACCAACCCGTTGTCCATGTGCTAGTAAGTTTAAGGGCTGGTGGCCACCCAGCAGAGTTGGCAGTAAAGGGGTTTCCTGACCCCACACTGGCCCCCCATCCTGCCATGGGGGTCACCAGCAGTGCTCCTGGATTTCTAGGCTTTCTATGACCCCGGTCTGTCCATCTGGAGAGGGAAGCAGCCAGGAGGAGCTGGAGTCTGTGCCCAGTGGCGGTGCCCAAGGGCTGGCTCCTCCTCTGTGCCCGCACTCACTGTCTCAGTGCTCCTGAGCCTGCACCAGGGCTGCAACTGAAATCACACAGCAAGTCGGGGCTCAGGTAGGACTGGAACCCAGGTCTCCCATCGCTTGGGGCTGCAGTAAGGAGAGCCCAGTGCTGTGTCAAGGATCCTCATATCTCCTAGAACCAAGGCCGGCGTGCATTGGGCCTGGGACCCTAAGCTGCCCCTCTCTCCACCAGGAATTCTTCCTTCAGCCTCCTGGGCCACGGCTTGCAAGTCCATGTTTGCAAAGTTCTGAAGACAGAAAGCTCACCACCACCCAAGGCAGCCCTATCTATAGCTTTAAATGAGATCCCCTCCGTGGGCCTGGCTCTGCCCTCGGGGCAGCGGGTGCCCACTGCAGGCCAGGGTGTGGGGAAGGGTTCCAGCCCCTTGAGATTGATTTCTAGACAGCAACGTAGCTAAATGCAGCACTGCCCTGCCATCTTCCAGGTTGCCCACCCTGCCTGCCGACTCGGGCCCGTGTCCCCGTGGGCCTGGGGTGGCTGAGCCCGGGCAGCAACTGGCTGGTGGCTGAAAGCCAGTTCCATGCTCTCTCTGAAATGAGAAAACTTAGGTGAGTTTCTGACCCAAGTGGCTCCGGCCACGTGGGCCCACGACCACCAGCTGTAGACCGTCCTTCATCTGGACGCCTTTCTCCTTGTGGTGCAGCCTGCCGCCTGCACCGAGGCTCTCCAGCACGCCTTCCCACGTCTGCGTCTCTAGGCCCAGACCACTGCTGTGGGAGCCGGTCTTCTGTTGCCCACTGCTAAAGGGTTAGTTTCCTAACTCCAAATATCTCTCAAGGTTGACCCCAAGTCCCAGGCCAGAGGCTAGGAGCGTCAGCAGACACCCCACTGTCCCCCAGATGCCCAGTTCCAGGCCTTTGTCCCTCCCTCAACATTCCCACCGTACCCTCGTTAGCACAGCGGCTGCCCCTGAGCCCCAGGCCTGGCGACTTACAGCCCACCCACCCTCCCAACGTCCTTCCTCACGGCCGCCTCTGTGGGCCCATATCACAGCGTTCACATCTGTCAGCCTGTGGCCGTCACCGCCACCGCTGTTTCCAGGGAGACAGACTCCATTTATGACATTATCAAAAAGTCCAGCCCCTCCCTCCCCCTCCCTTTATGGGGACAGAGATTTGGGCTGTAAATATCACAGCACCTTCCCTGCCGATCCTCACAGATCCTGAGTACGTTGCTGTTCCAGAGGTCGCTGTAGCCACAGCTGCTTGGGCACACGGGCCTTGCTCACACCACCCCTCTGGGCAGCCCTGTCACGCCCAGGACCACCCTCCACCCCCACCGTGCAGTCCCTCCGGCCCGCCAGCCCCCAGACAGAATCTGCTCACAAAGTGGTGCCCTGAGGGCAGCTCACCTGATGGAAGATTCACAGGAGGAGAGAAGGGAGCTGACCCTGGTTGAGGCCCCCACTTGGGGGCCCCAGCATGCCAGGCCCCTTGCACATGAGCCACCAAGTCCTCGGCACCGCTGCATAAGGAGCTGGTGTTACAGTGGAGAAAAACAAGCCACCGCCCGAGGTGGGCAACAAGATGCAAACCCGAATCCCTGGACTGCAGAGCCGTGGTCTGCCACAGTTCTGGGCCCCTAAGGCCTCGGGGGGGAAGAGCTCAGGCAATCTAGGTATTTTACATGGAAGAACTTAAGCCTTACAGTGACTCCATAAGGTCAGCCTGTAAATACACCCAATTTACAGACCAGGCACTGAGGTATAACAAGCCACTCAGCTTGCAGGTGGAGAGCCAGGATTCAAAGCCAAGCAGGCCAGCCCCAAAGCCCAGCACCAAGGGCTCTACTGAGAGCGCCCAATACCCTGGCCGGGTGCAACATTCCCTCTCCTTGGCAGGACTAGGCCCCTTCCTGGAGGTTGCCCTGCAGAGGCCCTCTTTCCTGAGGCCTAATCCAGCGGCAGGCCTGGATTAGGGCTGGGATATCCTATCCGTGGGAGCCATTATGTAGACTACTATGGTCACCAGCTACCTCCTGGACAAGAAACAGACAGGACAAGCTTCATGTGGTCACAGCTGAGTGCCTGGTGCCCCTTAGTGCAGGTGCACACCCCAGCCTTCCCTACCCCCAACCCTTATTTACAGCGAGAAGAATGAGGATCAAGTGTTTGTGGTTTGTGGGGGCCGAGCATACACGGTGGTATTGTTTATTATTACTGTTCTAGGTGTTATCATGGTAGCGGCTGACCTCGGCACTCTAGGCCTTGACTTCACACTCCACAGGACAGGCACACGCGCTCCCCAGGGCCCCGGGGACACTGAGAAAGTTTGCTCTGCTCTATGTCCATGCCACTGTATCAGTGTCCCACAGCTGCTAAAACAAGTCACCACAAACTTGGCGGTTTAAAAACTACAGAAATTGCTGGGCGTGGTGACACAAACAGGTAATCCCAGCATTTGGGAGGCTGAGACGGGAGGATCGCTGTTCGTGGCCAGCCTCAGCTACTTAGTGAGGCCCTTTGCAACTCGGTGAGACCCTGTTTCAAAATAAAGAATAAAAATCGGGTTGGGAGCCGGGCGTGGTGGCGCACGCTTGTAATCCCCGCGCTTGGGAAGCGGAGACAAGAGGATCGCGCAGGTTCGAAGCCAGCCACGTGCACTGGCTTAGGAGACCCTGTTTCCAAATAAAAATGTAAAAATAGGTCTGGGAGTGTAGCCCGGAGGTAGAAGGGCTTCCAGGAACCCCAGTACCACAAAAAAAAAAAAAAAAAAATCGGGTTGGGGGTGTAGCTCGGAGGTAGAATGTCCCTAGGTTCCATCCCCAATACTGAAAGAAAAAAAAAAAACCAGAAATTTTTTCTCTCCCACTTCCGGAGGCCAGATGTCTAAAATGATTTTCCCTGTCCAAAGCCCCGGTGTCAGGAGAGCTGGTTCCCTCCACAAGCTCTAGGAGAGCATCCGTTCTTGGCCTCTTCTAGCTTTTGGTGGTTTCTGACATTCTTTGGCTTGTGGACACATCTCAGCCTCCCTGGTCCTGCCGCCTTCCCTTCGTCCATAGTCAGGCCTCCCTCTGCCTCCTCTTAAAATATGGACTCTAGGAAATGCACCTAGGTCCACCTGGCCAGGCAGGCATGCTCTTCCCATCTCAAGGTCCTGAGCTCGATCATGTGTACAGAGCCGTTCCATTCAAGGTCACCTTCACAAGTGCCAGGATTACGGCCTGGATATCCTTGGGAGCCAGTGTGTAGCCCACCAGGGTCACCAGCTACCTCCAGGACAACCAGCAGGCATAGGGAGCTTCACATGGTCACAGCTGAGGGCCTTGTCCCCCCACACCTGCTGGCCGTCTCAGGTGGGAGCGGCCAGACTTCCAGCTGCCAAACGCTGTGGGGTCAGCCCTGAACACCTCCACCGCCCCCACTGCTGACCCTCCATCAGCAGATCCTGCGGCTTCAGCTTCACCAGCTGTCCGGCGCCAGGCACTTCAGCCCACACTCTCCTGGTCAGGGAAGGGGAGACTGGTCTCCTAGACGTTTTCCTTTTTTGTGGTACTTAAAAACTTTTTTTTTTAAATTTGGCATATTGGAATTACCCATGGTACTAAGGCTCAGAAGGTCACAAACACCTTGAACATGGCTTTGCGACAGCCTCCCCACTGGGCTTCCCGCTTCTGCCCTTCCCTCCTGGCGTCCTCCACGCAGCAGCAGGAGGGACCCTGAAAGCCCACATCAGAGCTCCTCGCTCCTGTCAAACCCCGCAGCGACCTCATCCCACTCAGAGCAGAGGAGTTCTGGCCACGCTTGGGACTAGGCCTCCTTAGCCCTGGGCCTGGCGACCCTTCCTCACACAGGTCGGGCCCCTCCCACCAGGGTGGGGTCGCGGCCTCTGCCTCCAGTGCTGTCCCCGGGTGTGCAAGGCTCACTCCCCTCCTCCAGGTCCTTACCTACAGTCACCTTCTCCATGCACCCCCCCCTTTTCTTCCTGCTGTCATTTTTCTCCTTGACTTTATCACTTTCTAACACTGTATGGATTTTTCTTAGCCATCTTGTTTACTGTGTCTCCGCCAGCAGAGCGTAAGCTTCATGATGACAGCCTCCTAGACCCCGACATAGTGCCTGGGGCACAAGTGTCCACTAGCTGCCTGCTTGCTCGCCCCACAGGCACAATGGAGCCCCAGGGGTGGAGACACAGCCCCTGGCGAGGACCCAGGACCATCCCAGCAGCCAACCAGAAAGCCTGCGTGCCGGGGAGTTGGTGGGGGGGCAGCCAAGCAAGCTGAAGAGGCCCTTCCAGGACAGTCAGCTCCGTACCTGGTGAGGAGCCAGCTTCACACCTGGCAGGAAGAACCATAGGTTCAAAAACCAGGAACGAGATGGTACCGGGCCTGGGGAGCCACCGGGGCTCAGGTCTCCATGGCAATAATAATTACACACCTGTAATAATCCTAGTACTTGGGAGGCTGAGACAGAAGGATTGTAGGTTCAAGGACAGCCTCAGCAACTTAGTGAGGATCTCACTAAGTTTAAGACCCTATTTCAGAATAAAAAATAAAAAGGCCTAGGGTGTAGGGGGTGGGTAGCTTGAAAGTAGAATACCCAAGTTGAATCCCCAGTACCCAAAAAAAAAAAAAAAAAAAAAAAGAACAGATACCAGATATTCTCTCTGTGAGAACACAGCAAGAGATGGTCATCTGAGATATCTGTATGCCAGGAGGAAAACACCCACCAGAACTCAAGGGCACTGGCATCTTGATCTCAGACGAGGCCCCACAAATGGTGGGGAAATAAATGTCTGCTGTGCAAGGCCCCCACTCTGGGGTGTTTGAGGGGGGGGGGCAGCCCGAGTGGACTAAGATGGAAGGAAAAGTCAAGGAGTTTCCTGAAGACCAGCTTTGGGCCGTGCCAGGGTGGGAGACAGGTCCTGGCTGACCCCGCCTGCCACAGCTTGAGCTCTGGCCAAGGCCCACCCTTCACTGGCCTGCAAACCCACACCTGTCTCTTTGGAATTTAATAGCTCTGCTGTGGAACAGAGAGGCGGCCGCCAGCTGATCCCTTCGCCTCTTCCCTAAGTCCAGCCAGATCCCTGGAGGCAGGGTGGTGGGGAGGGGCATTTCAGGGGGAATGAAAGCTGGAGTCCAGCTCTGCAGGCTGCCACCATCAGAAGTACCTGGGCCTGGCCAGAGTCGCTGGGAGCTGCAAAGGCCTCCCGACCCGGCTCCCACCCCTGAGGAGGCTGCTCAGAAGGAGGGACCTGGGCTCTGAATGACAGAAACCATCGGATAGACAGAGAGAAAGCCTACAAATAAATTTACATTTTTATAAGACATGTTTAATTAAAGTGGACTGAAATTAATTTGCTTTAAGAAAATTAGAAGTGCTCTAGAGAATTTCAAAAGCAGAGCAAGAGTGCCTGAACCTGGAGGCTCCTCTGGAGGGCTGAGGGGTGGGGCAGTTACCCTAGTCACTGTGTGCGGCGTACTCAGGAGGTGGCTGGCTTCTCCACAGAACTCTGGATGCCACCAAGTGCGTGCACAGGGGGATGTCGGGCATGATCAACCCCATCCTGCCAGGCAGAAACCAAGGCCCAGAGGGGGAAATGACTGGCTGAAGGTCACCCAGCATGCCTAGGGAGCCCGGGGGAAGACACTGGTCCTTCTGCTAGCCCTGGGCATTTTGTTCACCCACAAGGCTCAGCCCACCAAGAGCCTCGCCTGAGCTGCTGCTCCCCGGGCTCCTCCGTGTGCAGGGTGGGGGCCCCCACGCTGTGACAATCTGGCTCCTCCGAGGCCTGGCATGGGGAAGGCAGAGAGAAGCAGCCTGGGGGTTGGGGACAGGAGCCAGAATGGGAAAGGACCCGAAATCAACAAGCGTTCCAGAATTTTAAGCAGTTTTTGGAGGAAAACGAGGAACAGGTTCAGCTGTTGCAATTTGCTCCAGGGGAAAATTATGTTCCCGTGCTCTATTATACAGAACAGAAGGAACATTTGGTGGGTTGAATACTTGTTAATTTATTTCTCTGTTTGTTAATGGGCCCGCCACACGCGCATGCTCCAGTGTGTGACACACACACACGCGCAAACGCACACACACCAGGCGTCAGCAGGAGGCCGCCGAGCTCCCGCGTCTTCACGCCACATTCTCATCAAGTTCCATTCAGGTTCTTGCTCTCGATGCCAGGGGTCCGCGAGGCGGCCACACACAGTTTAGAGGCTGAGGTAAGACCCTCAGTTTTCTCATCTGAAAAATGGACCGGCGATGAGATGGCCCAACATGCCAGGGCGAGAAGCCTTTGGCCTTGGAGAATGTGACCAGAGGTGAAAAGTCCTTTGTTTGTTTGCTTGCTTGCTTATTGATACTGGGGATTTAACCCAGAGACACTCTATCTCTGAGGTACACCCCTTAGCACTTTTTTTTTTTTGGTGGTACTGGGAATGGAACCCAAGGGCCTTCTACCTCCGGGCTATACTCCCAGACCTATTTTATATTTTATTTGGAAACAGGGTCTCTTAAACCAACTGAGGCTGGCTTCGAACCTGCGCGATCCTCCTGTCTCAGCCTTCCAAGCACTGGGATTACAAGCATGCGCCACCGTGCCTGGCGCCCCCTAGCACTTTTTAAATTTCTTTTTTTTTTTTTTTTTATTTTAAAACAGGGCTTCATTAAGTTACCACATTGGCCTCAAACTTAGGATTTTCCTATCTCAGCCTCCCAAGTACTAGAATTATAGGCATGTGTCACCAAACCCAATATATATATATTTTTTAAACAGGGTTTCCTTAAGTTGCCCGGAGGCCTTGAATTTGTGATCCTCTTGCTTTAGTCTCATGAATAGTTAGGATGACGTGTGTGCCACCCTGCCAGGCTGTGAGAAGGCCTTCTGAGAGTGTCCTCATAGTCCATGATGCCAAATAAAGGGAAAATGTTCCATGTGGACGTTCCACTAAAGCCTCAAACAGGACAAGTCTAACCCCAAATCCTCATACTCCTACTTGCCCCAGAGTCCCCATCCCAGAAAACAATGCCATCCTCTACCCTGGCTCAGACTCAGCCTTCACACCCAGGGCCACCCTGTAACTTCTGCCCTATTCCTCTGAGGTACCCCACCTATGACCCCACCATCTCCTCACTGACCGTGAACCCATTTCCCCATAAGCCTCCCCATTTCACCTGCCATGAACTCAGATTCATTCTCTCCACACAGAGGCAAGAGCTGAAGCTGAAAGGCACAAATCAGATCCTCAGTCTGCTACTCAGCAGCCTCTGGAGCACCCCTGTGGTGCCCACCTCCCTCCCTCATTCCCTGCACCAGCCATGCTTGCCTCCTCCTGGTCTCCATCCTGCTTCCCCTCAAGGCCTTGGCTTTGGTGTCCCCTCTTCAGAGAGGCCTGCAGCCTCCCCTCAGAGCCACTCACCCCATGCCAGACCCTCTCTAGTTCATGAATCTGTTTATTTCCCTTCCAAGTTCACCACATTCTGGTTATCCAAAAATTTGTCATTTGGCTTGCTGTCACTCCAACAAGGATGGACACCACCTCGGGGCCAGGGCAGCATCCCCAGAACCTCCAGTCACAAATGGCACTTGGTAGGTGCTTCATCAACACTTGATGAGTGAATGAATCAATGAATCAATGAGAAGGCAGGTCCACTCCAAGCCAGGAGCGGCAGGAAGAGGCCCCTGTCCCCTTCTCCTGCAGCAGCCTCTTCTGCTTGGCAAAGGGAGCAGGTGGGGCCAAGGGCACCGGGCAACCTCGTGCTCTGGGTCCTTCTAAACAGCTTCATGAAGCAACTACACGGAAGCAGAGGTCCCGGTCCTGGCCCATCCACCCTGTGCAACTTACTTGACCCCTCTGAGCCTCTGTTTGCTCTGCATCTGTCTAATGGGGAGGATTATGGGGCTCACCTTCTAGGATGAATGAGATCCTGCTCTCAAAGATGTGAAATGGGGATGGTGATAAGAGGGAGAACCCCACTTCACGATGGATGAAGACACCGCCAGGATTGTGGGAGCTGCCTTGGTGAGAAAGCAGGGAGACTAGGACCCTTGCGTGACTCAGAACCCGGTGTTCTTTTCTCCGCTCTGGATGAACTCCAGCTGGGAGTGGGAAGTAGGCACAGGAGGCGTTTCTCGGTCAGTTCAGCTCAGTTGTGCCATGTATGATCCTGAGTGTGAATTAACATGGCCTCCCCAGGTTCTGCACCACCCAGGTCAGAAAGCTAGAAGAACTGGCCAAGAAAGACGCAGTTGCCCCTGCCATACCCATGGCCCAGGGCAAGCCCCGACAGGTAAACTGAGGCATGATGAGAACTTCTCTGTTGGGAGCCCACCTTGGAGGTCCCAAGAGGAAGGGGTGGCCCTAATGACAAGGAGGAAATTAACATTTCATAAGGCAGGTCCCAGTCCTGGCCCAGGGCAAAGAGCAGGACGCTGAGGCTGAGGGGCTGAGGGACAGATTCAGGACCCCCCAGTTCTACACAGATAGGCTTGCGGGAGCTTGTCACTGAAGGGCCTGAGCCCAGGTAAGGCCACCCTGGCAAAGACCCTTCCAGGGCCTGGCTGTGAGCGATGGTGCAGCTGAGAGCCAAGGCGCCTCCCCTGTGCCCTGGTGCACATTAAGAATTATTCCTCTCCCGAGCAAACAATTTGTTACAATATCCACTGCAGCTTTCCCCAGCTGGGTGCCCTCCCATACATCCTGGATTAATCCTGGAAGTCACTCAGTTCATTCAGGACATGCTTGAGTGTGCCTCCTTTTTTATTAGGGAAATTTTTCATTGTTTTGAGGAGCTCATTTGGGGCAGAGATGCTAATGGCTCCTTCTGTGCACTGTGATTGGAAGGCCCCCTGGGCCCCAGGCCTGGTAGGACCAGTGGGGCCACCAGACTCCAAGGGGGGGGGGGGGCAAGGCACACCGCTTCCCTCCAGGAGCCAGGGACCCAGCCCTAGTGCCACAGAAGCTACATGCACGCACCTTCCGGCCGTGGTACCAAACAAGCAGAAAGCACTCACGGAGGGTGACTCTCCAGGCCCCCACCACACGCAGACCCCTCCCCATCGCCCTCTCGTAACCCCCAGGCAGCCAAGCCCCTGGCTTCCTCCTCCTGGCAGAGGCTGCCCCACGGTGCCTGTGGGACCACCCTCCCAGCCCTTGCATGGTAACCCTAATACTCCCACCTGAGGCCCAGAGTCTGGAGACCCCACCCACAGACCCTGCACTGAACCCCAGCCCTCCCTACAGGACCGGCCGGCTCTATGTACACGTTTGCCATCCCCCTGCCCTGTGGCAAGGGACACCTTGCCATCCCCATGCCCAGTCCTCCACCCCACCAGGGCTGAGAGGTACCCTCTGCCCCCAACACCACCACCGGCTCCCCTTCAGCCGCTCCCAGCAGCTCATATCCTACCTTGGCTCACATGTTCCCATGCTCCCCGACATCCTCTTGAACGCCAAGGACCAGGCCCCTCCAGAGAGCCTTCCCTGACTCCTCCAGCCCCTCGCCTTCTCTTTCCCAAGGCTCACAGCATGCCTCCTTGGTCCTCCACCAGGGGCAGGGACCACCTACGCATCCTCTGGTGGCCAAGCCCAGGCAGAGCCTCCGAGTACCAAGAAGGACAGGCTCATTTAATGACTCAGGGAGGGCGCAGAGGACGCCCACTGTGGCGAGCAACACCTCCAGGAGAGAGGTATCATGTGCCCACTGTACAGATGAGGAAACCAAGGTAAAGAGAAATGGGCCATTTGCCCAACCAGCAGGACTGGGCTGGGAACTAGCCCAACACACCACACAGGGCTATCAAGATGCTATCCACAGGCTCACACCTGTAACCCCAGTACTTAGGAGGCTGAGACAGGAGCACAGGTTCAAATCCAGCCTCAGCAACATAGCGAGACTCTTAGCAACCTAGCTGGACCCTGTTTCAAAATAAAAATAAGAGGCAGGTGTGGTGGCGCACACTTATAATCTCATTACTTGGAAGGCTGAGACAGGAATATCTTGCAGGTTCGAAGCCAGCCTCAGCTACTTAGTGAGGCTCTCAGCAACTTAGTGAGACCCTGTTTCCAAATAAAACATAAAATAGATCTGGGAGTGTAGCCCAGAGGTGGAAGGCCCCTGGGTTCCACCCCGAGTATCACAAAAATGAATGAATGAATTAATTAATTAAATAAGATAGAGCTGGGGGTGTAGCTCAGAGGTAGAATGCTCCTGAGTCCAATCCCCAGTGCCACGCACAGAGCCATGCTCCACATGCAAGACCCTACAGCTCTGAGCCCAGCACATCCACACGTGCTATGCCACGGGAACCTCAATACCCCTCAGGACAGTCATCGGTGCCACTTGTCCAGAAAGGCACTCGCTTGCTTAAGGTCACGCAGTGTCAGGGCTGGGACTTTAATCCGGGTTCTCTCAGCTCCTAGCCTGGTCAGATCAGTACTCCCCAACAGTAGGGGCAAGACCCCCTCACCCCAAGCCGCCCAGCAGCCCCTCCCTGCCCCCAATCAATATATCACCCCACCCCGGGACTCCAGAGAGCGCCCACATGGCTGACTGACCTTTGGAGGGGCCAGGCTCCCCAGTCCTGAGTATTTACACCAACAGCCTCAGCCACAAAGGCTCTGAAAAGTAGGACACGCAGTGAGGAGGATGGCAGCAGCTAACACTTCTGCCCCCTCCACACTGCCTGGACAGAGGATCGCCTGGGCACCCTGTCCTCGAATGACCTTGACAACTGGGCGGGGTCTGCACTGCGAGGGGTGTGGCCAGTGTCCCCTGCAGCTCTTCTTTGCCTAGGGTCCTGGAGGACCCCGGGATGTGGGGTGAGAAGCCCCTTTCAGCAAGAGCCTGCACTGAGGGCCACCTCGCCTCTCTCATCTGTGAACGGAGCCCACTAGGGCCCGCACACCCAGACACTCGTGCCCACGGCTAGACCCCAGCAGGCCTGAGGCTGTGTCTCCCTGGGAGCAGCAGAAACTCAGTCTCAAGTCTCAAACCGATGGATCAGTCTCCCAGGAAGCCAGCTGGTAGCACCAGCTGAGGACACCCCTGGATGTCACCGTGCGGGGAGCCCAGGGCCACCTGCAGGAGCACCCCTGCCCCAGGACAGCCATGCCTCCACCCAGTGCAGCAGGGTGTTGACAAGTGGTCAGACCAGAAGGGACTCCATACCTGCACTAGCAAAACCAAAAGCCAAGCAGGGACTGGAAGCTGGAGGAGGAGCCAGGGAGGCTGCGAAGAGGCAGAGGGGCCTGGGAGAGGACGCTGGCACTGGCGGTTCAGGCTGAGGAGTGTGGCTGGGGACAGGTCCTCTTCTCTGCCCCCCCCATGCCAACCTGGCCCCAACTGCTGCGCAGACAGGCACTACAGCTCCCCATCACACAGCCACTGTCTTCAGCCTGAGGCCGGGGTGCCCTCAGCGGCACCCACCTCCTGGCTGCAGCAGACTCCTCGTCAAGCCAGCAGCCCTTTCATTATTCAGAAGAGGCTCTTGACTGGAAAGGCCTCCAAGGGGTCTCCCCCACAGGAAGCCTCTAATTGGGAAGTTGTTAACTTCTCCAAGAGGAATTCTAATTTGCTTCCCCACCATCTCCTCCCCAACCCCTCCTGAAGGCTAAGAACCCAAGCAGCAAGCAGTGCCCAGCCCCTTCCCCAAAGGCAGCCCCCACGGCTCCCTGACCCCTAACCCTGAGGCCTCCTGCCTTCCCCCTCCACCCCCAACCAAGGCCAGCAGCTGCAGGATTAAAACCAGAACAGGGCTACCCTGCCTGCCTTGGCCCTCAGGTCTGCTGGCCTAAGACACTGGATGAGCAGCCTGCAGCCCACGCCAGCCCCTACCACACTCCTCTGCAGCTGAGCACTTAGAGTCCAATTTATTGAGCACTTACTATGTTCCAGGCACTACTCTAAGCCATTTATGGGCATTGACCTACTTAATCCACACAAGGTAGAGGCCATTATTATTCCCAATTCACTGACAAAGAGACAGGCCCAGAAAGCTTAGGTAAATTACCTCAATTCACACCATTAGCGCGGGGCAGAACTGGGGCTGGGTCTTGCGCAGTCTGGCTGCAGAGCAGGGACGACTTTAGCGGCTGCTCCACCTACCGTCCTCGCCCATGGTCCAAGGGCTCCTGGAGGAGCAGAACCAGGGCCATGACCCACGCATCCCAGTGTCCTCGGGACACAGGCATGAGCTATGGTTCATAAACACTTGCAGCACTTAATAATGTTTGCAGGGTGAGTAAGTGAAGGATGAACCAAACCTTTCCAGTCACTCTCTCCTGTGGACCTGAGCATAGATCTGTGACAGCAGATAGGTGGGATGCTGGCGAATTCAGAGTCAGGGAGGCTGAGGTCCAGAGGTGGAAGCAGCTGCCCAGGGCCCCCAGTGAGGGGATGGCAGAGCCGGGGAGCTCATCCTTCCAGCCCAACTGTGTGTCCCTGCCTTTCCCCGGAGTGCCCAGGTCCTGGATCAGGAGCAGCCTTGTGCCTGGTGAGGCGGGACAGAGGGGGACAGGAAGGGAAAGGCCACCTGCAGGCCTTCTGTGAGCCTGGGGAGGTGGGCACCTGGAAATCAAGGACCTGACTAGCCCACCTGATAATCACTCAAATTAAGGATCAAAATTGTGCAAAAGTCATTGGCTCCCCCAAACCCAATTCAGACCAATCATTAAAGAACAGATAGAAGCTGGGAGTGGTGGCGCACTTTTGTAACCCCAGCACTCAGGAGGCTGAGACAGGAGAACTGCGGTTCACGCACAGCCTCAGCTACTTAGTGAGGCCCTCTGTAACTCAGTAAGACCCTGTTTCAAAATAAAGAATAATCCAGGTGTCGTGGCGCACGCTTGTAATCCCCACGCTTGGGAGGCGGAGACAGGAGGATCGCGCAGGTTCGAAGCCAGCCGTGCTGGCTTAAGAGACCCTGTTTCCAAATAAAAATATAAAAAATTGGTCTGGGAGTGTAGCCCGGAGGTAGAAGGGCTTCCAGGAACCCCAGGACCACCAAAAAAAAAAAAACCCCCAAATAAATAAATAAAATAAAGAATAAAAAATAGGGCTGGGGGTGGCTCGGAGGTAGAATGCCCCTGGGTTCCATCCCCAGTACCGCAAAAAAGAAGAGAGGGGCTGTGCTCTGGAAACGCTAAAGCCCTCAGCACCCATGGTGGTGGCTGGATCAGCACAGAGGGCTGGCTGGTCGCAGCTGGAGCCAGAGTGCAGGGAACAGCATCTCTGAAGCCTGCTGTGATGTCGCATCTTTTTCTTTCTTTCTTTCTTTCTTTCTTTCTTTCTTTCTTTCTTTTTTTTTTTTTTTTTTTTTTTGCGATACTGGGGATGGAACCCAGGGGCATTCTACCTCTGAGCCACACCCCCACCGTTATTTTCTTATTCTTTATTTTGAAACAGGGTCTCACTGAGTTGCAAAGAGTCTCACTAAG
Source organism: Muscardinus avellanarius (assembly GCF_963383645.1). Lineage (NCBI taxonomy): Eukaryota > Metazoa > Chordata > Mammalia > Rodentia > Gliridae > Muscardinus > Muscardinus avellanarius. Next base: position 140,386,925 of record NC_137788.1, on the reverse strand, counting down.
TAGCTGAGGCTGTCTGCGAACCGCGATCCTCCTGTCTCAGCCTCCCAAATGCTAGGATTACAGGCGTGTGCCACCATGCCCGGTTTATAGATCTCATCTTTTCTGAGGAAAAACAGGCATCAGGGACTCACGGAGGAGGCTCCAAGCAGCCAGAGGCGACGGGAGGTGAGCCTGCGGTTATGGAGCCACAGGCTTTACCTGCCTCTCGAGGCTCTGGAGGCAGGAAAGGAGAGCCGCCAGGTGCCAGGTGCCCTGCGCACCGAGAGACTGCCCTCTGTGGGCTGCAGGGAGGCAGATTCAGCCAGTCAGCAGAAGGAAGCGCAGTGGCAGAGCTGCCTCCAGGGCATGTGCTGCCCTAAAGACAGTGAGGCCCCAGCCAGGTGTGCGCACACACTTGTGATCCCAGTATGGGAGGCTCAGTCAGGAAATTCACAGGTTCAAAGCCAGCCTCAACGACCTAGGGACACCCTCAGGAACTTTAACGAGACCCTGTTTCAAACTAAAAAAAAAGTAAAAGGGTTGAGAGTAGTATAGCTAGAAGGTAGAATGCCCCTGGGTTCAATCCTCAGTGCCAAGAAAAAAGAAAAGAAAGAGATAGGAAGGGAGGGAGGGAGGGAAAACTCACCCCTGCAAGGAATACAAGCATAGGTCACACTTCCACACTTTTAAGAACACCTGCTTTACTCCCCAGGCATGAAACTGGGTTTGGGTCAAGCGGCACCCTGGCCGAGTGTCTCAAGGTGACTGTGGGGCTTGCTAGTCACCCAGACTCATCGGTTCCCCCAGAGACTCTGGATCAGGAGGTCTGGCTGGGCCCCAGGGGATCCGCCATCTCTAATGATATCCTGGGTGGTCCTGATCCAGGGCACCTCAGCTTAAATAGGATTCCATCTGGAAAAGGCTTCAACAAACATGCAAGAGACAGGGCGTAGCACATGGGCAGAAGAAGTGAGGGACAAGAGGATGAGGAGGACGGAGATGAAGACAGGTTGAGGACGGTGACGTCGAGGCGGTGGTGTAGCAGGACAGGACAGTGCTCGGAGCCACCCGCAGGCCTGGGGGGACCAGAGAAGGTGCAAAGGCCTCTTTAAAGGGCCCGGGAGGTGGGGCCGGGAGGCGGCAGGGCTCTGCTCCATGCTCCGCTCCTCCCAGCTCCTCCCCAACCTTACCTATGAACTGTTCACTCTGCCACAACTTGGCCTGGTCTAACTTGTCACTGTGGGCACACAGACCAGCGCCTAGTGTGCATGCAGCAGGTGCTCAACAAACAGGGGAATGACTGCTGAAGGGGACCACTAAACCAGCTGAATGGACCACTAAACCAGCGGCGACTTCAGTGAGCACCCATGCAGCGCCGAGTGCATGCTGTGAGAGCATGGGTGCCGCAGGAGCTGCTCTGCCCTGGGAGTCCCCACAGTCTGTGGAAAGAGTAGATACACGCCCATGGGTGGTGCCGGGGTCAGGGTATCTTCCTGGAGGAGATGACATGCTGCCTCCAGCCTTCCTCCCAGGCCCTCCAGGTTGCCATCATGGACCAGTCCCACCAAGCTGAGCCGATAAGCGCGAGCAAGGCCTGTGGGAGTGGCCATGCGGATTTGAGAGCCGGTGAGTGCTCAGAAACGAGATGTGCATCCATCCTCCCTGCCAGGAGACCCGGGCAGGACTCTGGGAGAGCAGAGGGCCTTGACCAAAGCACTCTGATCGTGCTAGTGGGCCAGAAGGCTGCGGCTGCGGCTGTGGCACCTGGAACTCCAGTCTTGCCTGCCCTTCCTGCAGCCAGCTAGCCTGCCCTCTCCCCTCCAGAGCACAGAAGAAGACAGAGGAGGCAACAAGGAAAAAACTAGGACCCTCCCAGGAGTTCAGGGCTTTGCCAAGCCAAGTCCCCGCTCCAAGGCTCTCCAGAGCCTGCACGTGGCCCTGTGGGCCAACACAATCCACAGCTTCACTGGGGCGGGCCCATCCCAACCTGACCCTGTGCGCCCAGCACAACCCTCCACCCATCACTTTGTCATCCAGGAATTATTTATAACAACACAGCACGGGAAACCATCAAAATATACAAGGGAGAGAGAGTCAATGCACCACAGCGCATGCCGGCTGGAACACTATGCTGCCATTAAAAATCACCTCACAGAAGAGTATTTAACGATGGGAAATGATCTTGGTATGGAATTAAGTGCAAATGGCGGGTTAGGAAACAGTAAGGCCAGCTTGATCCCAATTATGTCATAAATACATATTTTGTAAAAGACTGACGGGCAAAACACCCGAGTGCTCACATTTTTCTATAGCGAACACATATTGCTTTTTATAGCCAGAAAAATAAAATAGAATGTTTTAAAAGAACCCTATAGGCTTCAAGGCTCAGCCCAGGTGCCATGTATCCAACAAGAGTCTCCGCCCCACCCCAAGTGCCCTTTGGCTCCGGGAGCTGAGTCTCCTCAGGTACCATGTCTGTTGGGCAGGGGCCAGGGTGAGGCAGGGCCCCATCTCCAGGCCGCCCCGCAGATGGCCCCACCACATCCTCTCCTCTGCCCCCCAGCAGCAATTACAGGTTAAACTGGAGGGGCCAATTAGCAGCCCTTTCCCCCTAGCACCAACTAATTAGCAGGAATATTCTGATGGAGATAAATGGACTTCAGAGCGAGGCCTGGTGCCCAGGAGGGAGGTTCACACCCGCCAGCTTACCAGAGAGAGGAAGGGCAGGCTGAGCCTCTGCCCCCCAGCCCTACAGGAAGTGGACCCCAGGCTGGCCGTGCTGCTGAGCCTTCGAGAAGAGAGGGTAACAGGCCAGCGGGGCCTGCCGCCCTAAGCCCGCCCACCACTCCTGCTGCGGCTGTCCCATGGGTCACCCAGGCCTGCTGAGTGCAGGGACTGGCTCATATCCAGGGTTAAGGCGACCTGTCTGAAATCACAAGCAAACCAGAAACAAGCCAGGTCAGGTCCCCTCCTCCCCACCTCGCCGTCAGGACTTGCTGTAGTGTCTCTATTCCCCACCCGTGGACACGGAGTGGGAGGGCTCTTACCGCCACTTCGGGGTGTCCTGCTCCTCCTGGGATGGACCAAGAGGCCATCTGTTCTGTTCACACAGAGCCAAGGTCTCCGGGTTGTCCCTAAGGTCTGAGCCCCATCCTGCCCTGAAGGCATCCAGACCCGCCGCTGACTCTGGCACAGAGCCCCATAAACTCCACATCCCAGGGGTGATGCCAGCCTCCTGACAGTTTCTTGGGCCCTGACTGTCTCGGTCCACATGTCTCCCTCCGTCCCGACCTGGAGTCAGGCACACATTTGGTCACCAGTGTGACAGGACCCAGGACAGCCCTTCTGCGGGTCACTAGAGCCCTCCGATGTTGCCCGGGGACTTGTCAGCAAGCCTTTCGGGAGAAAGCCTGTCACCCAGAATACGCCAGGCATCTAGCTGGCCGGGAGCACTGCCAAGCAAGGGCTGGCAGAGGTGACAGCCCGACATCAAACCACCCAGGCTGGACTGCCCATGGGCTGGGAAGCCTCCCCTGAGGTCCCCACACCCCTGTGGCTCACACCACCTGCTGCACCCAGTGGCCCAGCGTGGCCTCTTACCTCGAGCTGGGCAGCCGTCGGTGGGTGCAGCAGGGCTGGGTCAGCCTGGGCTGGACGCGACCGCCCTCTCTGCCTGCGGCCACCGCACCTCAGAGCCTGTGGGTGTCGGAGGCTGTGGGGAGACAAAGGATGCGGGTATTAGGCAGAGCGGGGCAGCCATGCAAGTGGATCTGACCCCTCCCCCCCCAGCCAGGCACAAGGCGCCACACACCTCAGGCTTGCACTCTCCCTCCCGGGATGGGACGCTCACACCTGCAGCCCATGCAGGCTTGGTGAGCTGGGGGCTCCAGCCTGGCCAATGGGGTCTCCTGCTCTCCTGCCCCTGGCCCTTGATGGTGGGTAAGTCACACCTCTGCACCTTGCTGCCCTCCTCCATGAAATGGAGAGTCCCTCCCTCCTGCTAGGACTGTGGGGAGGAGAAAAGAAGAGGGGGAGGACACCGAAGAAATTCTACTAAGTGAGTTAACTGAGGACAGGTCTCCTGTGAAGCACAGGGTCCCAAGCAAGGATGCAAAGAGAAAAAGGAGCAACTCCAAGAGAACAGGGGATGCAGAAGAAGACAACTTAAATTAAAAAAAAAAAAAAAAGGATGCTGGATGCAGCAGCAGCTCACTCCTATGCTTGGGAGACTGAGACAGGAGGGTCGCAGGTTCGAGGCCAGCCTCAGCAACTTACTGAGATCCTGTTTCAAAATAAAAAATAAGCCGGGCGTGGTGGCGCACGCTTGTAATCCCCGCGCTTGGGAGGCGGAGACAGGAGGATCGCGCTGGTTCGGAGCCAGCCTCACTGGCTTAAGAGACTCTGTTTCCACATAAAAATGTTAAAAAATAGGTCTGGGAGTGTAGCCCATGGGAGTGTATACCGGAGGTAGAAGGGCTTCCAGGAACCCCAGTACCACCAAAAAATAAATAAATAAAATAAAATAAAATAAAATAAAAAATAAAAAAATAAAAAATAAAACCAGTCATGATGGCACACGCTTTTAACCCCAACCTTTGGGAGGCTGAGACAGGAGGATTGTGGTTCGCGGACAGGCTCAGCTGTGTAGTGAGGCCCTTTGCAACTCTGTGAGACTCTGTTTCAAAAAAAAAAACAAAGGATAAAAAATAGGGCTGGGGGTGTAACTCAGAGGTAGAATGCCCCTGGTTTCCAGCCCTAGTACCTCAAATAAATAAATAAAAATAGGGCTGGGGCGTAGCTCAAAAGCAGAGCATCCCTGGCATTGTTCCCCACTACCACAAGAGACAGAGAGCTCAGAGCCTGGCACAAGGTAGGTGTCCAGTCCAGCCAGGCCCCAGGGCCAGGGCCTCGCCTTCCTGGTCCCCAAGGATATCTCCAGCTCCCACCTAGCACCCTCTTCCCCCAGCCTCTCCTGTTTTATTCCTTCCTCAAATATGTCCCAAAGGCTCTCTAGACCAGTGAACTAGGACACTACAAAATCCGGGTTCCCTGGCAAGGCCCCGAGGCCTTGACAGTACAGGGCTCAGTGCCAAGTGGTGGCCATGGAGGTGGGTGGAGCCCCAGTTCTCCCATCCTCCCCTGCTGCACCTCAGTTTCCTCCACCTCTCAAAGCCCTGTGACCGGCCCAGAGGTGCTGGCGGAGGGGTTCTGAGCATATCTGCGCTTCTCAAAGCGTGAGACTCGCAGCTCCGGGGTGCACAAGAGGATTTAGGCAGTACGCAGACAAACAACACAAACATTTTTTTATTTTCAGAGGTATGTGTTTATTTTTTCTGTGTATCAGAAAAAAATAAAAACATGACAAGCACATCACAGGCGTGATTTCACGGATGTGTGGCTCGGGAAGCAGCGTGGTAATCCACCTTCCAATGCGAGTCATCTCAAAGACGCCGAGATTAAAATTAAGAAAACAGGAGTGCAGGAGAGCCCAGAGGTGGCTGCCACCTCGCTGGTGAGAGGCAAGCTCAGGGAGTCCACTGCTAACCTGATACTCAGCTCCGCAGCCCTCAAAAGGGTGAGCCATGCCCGCAAGGCCCTCCTGACTCCTCACAGGCACAGGCCTGGGTCCCCGGGGCAATCACAGGGCCTCCAGCTGGGATGGGTGGGCAGAGCTCCAAGGAGGTGGCCAGAATGCGGACAAAAGATGGCAAAGGACTCGTCCTTCCCCAAGCCAAGCTTCCACCAAGTCTTAGATGCTAGTGAGATTTCCACTAGCATCTAAGAAGAAGGAAGGCAGGGCTTCCCTACTTCATGGGCTCCAGACTCCTCCTTCAAGAAGGAGGCAGCAAAACAGGCACTGAGCCACAAAGCAGGGAGGACCGTGTACAGGGCCTGCGCGGCCGGGGCTCACCAGCCCCAGACCACGCCCCGCGCCAGTCGGTCCTTGGGTGTCTCCCGATGGCTGACGATCCTAAAGGACAGGACCTGACCTCATGATGGCAGAGCCTGACCACTTCCTCGGGCCTGGGTCCCTCAATGGCCACCAAGCTGGCGCCCAGCAAACAGGTACAAGCCAGCCGGGCCCAGGCCAACGTGGGCAGCTCTGTCCCTGGCAGCCCTCCAGACCACCTGGCTGGCCGCCCCACGCCCAGGCCTCCCTGAGCCAGCAGGGCAGGCCGTCCCCACAGCGCCTCTCCAAATCCCCCGCTGCCATGTCCCCAGGTAATGAGTGGGTCTCCGGCTCCCTCCCCCCAAACCTTCCGGGAGTATCACAAGGAGTTGCCATGGAAATGGGAAATGGGACCACAGTCAGAGCGTGACAATGATTTGGGGCAGGGGAGGAGACGCAGTATGAGCCAGGCATTCTCCTGGACACGAGGCCTGCCCATGTGCAGCGTCCCCAGGAGGACGCGAAGTCCCAGCGCAGGCCGTGTAGCCCAGGCCGCACAGGGGCCGCAGCAGGAGAGGGGGCTTCCGACCTGCGCTCCTGGCTCCTCGCCCCCTCCGCGCAGCCCGCGAGCTCTGGGAATCCGGTGCCGGTACGTTCCGCAGAGTGAGCGTGTATGTGGGGGAACGTGAGACTTTCCCGGCAGCAGCTCCTCATGCATGCTGCCAACATGGGCTCAGTACCAGGGGACGAGGCCAGCGCCCAGGAGGTGCTCCGTGCGCACTACAGACAAACACTGTGCCGCGGAGACCCACGCACAGCACAGGATGGTGGGGCTTGAGAGGCCTGCGGGCATTCTGCAAACAAACGGAGGTCCATGATGGGTGCCATCACCCAGCAAATAAACTGAAAAGCCCAGCCCAGGACCCAGGCCTCCTCTTCACCAGACCTGAGCCCTCAGATCCACACCCCAGTTTCCAGTCATCCATCTTCCCACCGGCTCACTCATTCAGCCAATTTTTATCAAATGCCTACTATGTGCTTGGTGGCTGAGACAGAGATGTGGAGGACAGAGAGGACTGGAGGCTAGAGAGGATACTACCCATCACAATCGCGGGGGGGGGGGGCTCCAGGACACACATCCAGGGGCCCCAGGTACAGGGAAGGGGACCTTGGGGTTTGGGGTTATGTAGCTCCGAGCCATGCTTCAAAGGGACCTCAGTAGCTAGGTGTGGTGGTGCACGCCTATAATCCCAGTACTTGGGAGGCTGAGACAGGAGGGTCACAGGTTCAAAGCCAGCCTCAGCAACTTAGCGAGACTGTCAGCAACCTAGCAGAACCATTTCAAAATAAAAAGGGCTGGAGGTATAGCTCAGAAGCAAATGCCCCTGGGAACCTCTGGGTTTCCCTGACTCACTGCCCAACTATTACCTCATCCTAAACCCTCCCACAGCCCACCTGTGGCCCTATTCAGGTCACAGGGTTTTCCCCATTATCACCTTGCTAGGGTCTGGATGCTGAATGTCCCCAAAGGCCCATACATTAAAGGCTTGACCCCCAGAGAGGCAGTATTGGGAGGAGGTGGGGCCTACTGGGAGGTCCTTGGGTCATCGGAGAGACTCTGGGACACTAGTGTCTTCTTTCTTTTTTGCATCCTGGCCATGAGGGGAGTGGTTCTGTTACATCACGTGCCTCAACCATGAGGTGCTGCCTCACCACAGGCACAAAGGAGCAGGGCCAGTCGTGGGCTGGAACCTCTGAAACCATGAGCAAAAAGAAACCTTTTTTCTTTATAAGCTGATTAGCTCAGGCATTTTGTTACAGTGATGGGAGACTGACTAACACCCTGCAGTCCCATGAAGGGTCATGAGAAAAGTGCCTCCCTATACAGGAGGAGCTCAAAGGCCGGTGCTCCGCTTCCCTCTCTCCCGCCAGACTCGGCATGCTCCCCACAGTGCTCACGGCTCATCCTTCTTTCTCTGAGCACCTCCCATTTGCCAGGCATCATGCTGGGCTGGGCTGGGCTGGCAAACAAGTAAGCCTGACCAGCAGCCGCCCTGATGGAACTCAAGCCCCATCTCCTCGTCAGCAGCAAGCCAATTCCGGGGAGCAGGGTCCTGTACTAAGAAAGCAAGAGGAGGGATACCTTACAGATCCTGGCTTGGAAAACCCACCAGCTCTGCAATACCCCATGAGGGCTGCTCATCCCAGGATCTACTTTATACACATACAAACCAAGATCCTGAGGGGGGCAGGTGGACCCCAGACAGCTCAGAACTGAGAAGGCGAAAGGCAGGAAGACCAGAAAGGAGAGACGAGAAGGAAGAAGTCCCAGAAGACTTCCTGGTAGAGGAGGAACCAGGATTGGCCCCCAAGCCTGCCCTCAGCTCCAGCAGGAAGTTTCTCTGAGCAAGAACTGGATGGAGACCTGCCCTGCCAGCCCCTGTGACTCGGAAAGAGGCTGGCAGGTGGAGGGTAGGGGGAAATGTTCTCTGCCACCCTGCCCCTAACCCACTGAGGGCTGGCACTTCACAACCCTGGTCACTGCTACCTGATGGCAAATCACCTGGGTGCCCAAACCAGAAGAGGCAGAAAGAGGGGCAGGACATATAAAAGACAGACAGACAGACAGAGAGGTAGTAACCCCCAAAGCCAGACAGAGGGAGAAGAGAGGCAGCCAGGGGAACAGGGAGGTCCAGATGCCCCCCCCCCAAGAGCCAGTCTGCAGCTGCTGAAAGGAGCAGACACACAGCTGAGAAGGAACCTGCAAACCAGAGATCTGTGAAGAGTTTTCAGCAATAAAACTCATATTTGAAACGAAATCGTAATCATATGCAGGAGGGGAAGCCTTCCTATGATACCAGACATTAAATCCAGAAGTCATAAAGTGAAAATTTGACAAATTTGACTACATAAACATGTAAAACATCTGTATTGCAAAAGGCACCATAAACAAAGTTAAAAATATGAGTGAAAGCCTGAAAGAAAATATCACTAATATGCAAAGAGCCCCTACAAATCAATAAGAAAAGAAGACAAAAGAGAAAAATTGGCAGCGAATTAGAAATCCGCAGAGGAAGAGCTAAATTGGCCAATAAACGTATGAAAAGATGTTCTATCTCACTAGCAATCAGGCAAATGCAAATGAAAACAACACCACGCCATTTTTTGCCCATCAGATTGGGAAAAATTTAAATGATTTATAACAAGCAGTGCTGGCAAGGATGAGGGGAAATGAACACTCATAGACCACTGGAGGGAGGGGGACTTGGCGCAACCACCGGAAGGGTAATTTGGCAATATTGATTAACATTTTAAACCCACACACACCACAACCTAGTGATCCTACTTCTAGAAGCCTCTACTAATAGAAAAAAAAAAAAAATGGCACCAGTGCTCACATATAAATACTCAAGTATGCTCAAAGCAGCATTTCTGTTGAGAGTAAAACAGACGCTGGAAATGGCCTAAACGTTTATCAATAAGGAGATATTCAAATAAAATTTAGCGCATCCGTGTTAGGGAACTCTGCAGCCTTTCCACAGAATGAGACCCATCTACGCATACCAATAGGAAAATATCAAGCTACACAGCACTGCTTCAGAACGAACCCATATTTATATGTAACAATTGGTCAGTATTTACCCCCGAATACTGGCGATGGCACCAAGATCACCTCTGAAGAGTGGGACGGGGTGGAGTGAGGAGGCTTTCGTGACCTCCTTCGTCCACAGTATACTGTTGGGTTTTCTTTTGTAATCAGAAAAACAAAATCAATAAGGAGTTAATGGAGTTTTAAAATCCTGCCCAGACCCTAATATAAAATGCAGATCTAAGCAGCACTGCTGTGGCTGAAGGGGAGGGGACGCCTCTCCCCCAGCCCCACCCACTGCCCCAGGCCCCACCCGAACACTAGGGCTCAGGCCCAGCTGAGAACCTCACTTGGAAAGCCTGGGGCCCATGCCTCTGCTCTCCCAAACGAGGCCTACGGGGCAGAAGGCTGGCCAAGGTGCGCAGGCTGCCCAGGTTGGCGGGGGCCGAAGCCCAGGCACTCCACCCTCCCTGACTGGGTTCTGGGTTTCTTTAGGTGTCCAGACACCCTGGCACGTCACGGCCCTGGGGACCTCTGAGATAGAGCTGAGGGGAGCCCTGGGGTACAGAGAAAACGGAAGGGACCTTTGCAGAAATTCCAGGGGAGGGGGAACCAGAGGCTCCTGAGCTGACAGGAGGGAGAACTAGCAGGAGGAGGAGCGGGGCGGGGCAGGCCGTGGGTGGACAGAGGTGACTGGGGTGGCGGGTGTGTGGCGCTCACAGCCAGAGCAGGGCGCGTGTGGGACTCGGGGGTGAACCTTGGCAGGTATGTAGGCTCCCAGTGGCATGTGGGTGTGTCTGTGTCTAGAATCAGGGGGAGGGCGTGTGTGTTGTCACTCCCAGGGATGACAGCAGAGAAGAGTGTGTGTGTCTGGAGGGAACCCAGCAGAACCACGTGTGGGTGAGTGTTTGTGCGCGTGCACACGGGCATCTGTGTGTGCACGGGGACCCGCAAGTTAGCCGGCAGGCCTGTAGAGGGGCCAGAAGCAGGTTGCGAACCCCAGAGCCCAGGCCGGTCTGGAAATTACTCTCACTTGCGAGTTAATTAACAGAACCAGAGAAAACTGCCCAGAAGGGACCTGGGTCTCCCCAGTTCCAGAAGGTTCCCCTCTCAGAGCTAATGCCTCACCTAGTTCCCGGCACTGTCCTGGAGGAGGCAGGTGAGGCCACCCAGCAGGGCCCTTCCTGCTGATGGGTAATTGATAACATTCTCTACCTAAGCCCAGGCCAGATTCCTCGGGCCTCTCATCTCATCCGCAGCAGCCACGGGAGCACGTCAGAATGCACACCGGCTGGGCATGGGCACATGCACCTACCAATCCAGTACTTGGGGGCTAAGACAGGAGGGTCGCAGGGTCAAAGCCAGCCTCAGCAACTTGGCAAGACCCTGTTTCTAAATAAGAAATAAAAGGCCTAGGGGTGTAGCTCAGAGGTAGACTGGCCCTGGGTTAAACCCCTAGCAACACACACACACACACACACACACACACACACACACACACACACGCTCGCAGGCCCAATCACATGAAGAGCCTGCTCCACTCCTCTATGGCCCTGATTGCTCTATTCATACTCCTAAGTGGGCCCACAGGACCAGGACGGATTCCTGACTGGCCCTCCACCTCATTCCCGACCCCAGTGACTCCCAACGGACACACTGAAGCCCTCTTCTCTGCACTCCTTGCCAGAGCTGCCCCCCGAGCCTTCACACCTGCTGTCCCTCTGCTGGGATGCCCTCCTCCTGACCAGCCCCCAGCGTCCTCCGGGAAGCCTCTCCCAGCAAGCTCTAGTAACCGGGAAGCCCCCTTGTATCCCCCAACATACAGATGCTACAGGGTCTGGCTTCCCCATAACCCAGCCCCACCTGGCCTGCAGGGAGCATCAGGGCCAGAGTGTGTGGGAGCAATGAATGGGCCTCACAGCACCAGGCTGAAGCCAAGGCTGCAGGGTAGAGCGCGTGTGGCTGGCCACACACCCAGCTTCCTGTCCTGGACCAGTACCACAGAGGCTCACACCATGTCACCTGGGAATAACTAAAGCAGGAGTTGCTAGCTGAGGACGCCTGGAGGGGTCTAGAGGTCTGTGAGCACTGAAACTGTAAAACTGACCTTGAGACATGTGCACACCGGGGCGGGGGCGATCTCAACTCTGAGGCCCATGGCTTTCATCACATTCCCCAAGAGGCTCACGGCCCAAAAAGATTCAGAGCCACCAAGGAAGGATAGAGCAAGGCTGCCCCCACCCCAAGAAGAGAAGGCTCAAGGACACAATGCCCACTCCCATGTCAGGAGGGGCTGAGGGGGCAGGGGCTGAGCCCCATCCCCCAGCCAAGACCCTGGCCTACAGCACAGGGACCACATGCAGCTCTGAGCAGAGGGCTGTCTAAGATGGGGGCTGTCTGGTGAGGAGTGAGATCCCCTCAGGGAGAGTAACAGCAGCAGCTAAGGTCAGAGCTCACAAGTGGCCACCCGGAGACTCGCTTAGCCCCTTTGGGCCTTGGCCTCCCCACATAACACCCTGGGGCCAGACTAGGTGTCCCTGGGGGTCCACTGTGAGTGGTGGAGTGGCGGCGGGTGTGCCCTGGGCATGCGGCAGGGCCGAGGGTGCAAGGTGGGTCTCAGTGGTCTGCTTGGCAGTGGCCTGAGTCCCTCAGCCTCTCAGTCCCCCAGCAGAAGCAGGGGACTGGCTGTCCTCTGCTGACTGGGCTTGGAAAACCCCAGGCCCTTCCTGGGGCTGCAGCCACCAATGCCTTGCTATAGCAACCCTAGGTAATGGGAACAAGAGGTTTCATTACATGCCTGGTCCAGGTCATGGGAGCCGGGGGCTGGACTGGAGCGCCAGGCAGGGCTGGCAACCTGGCCAAGGCCATGTGGGCTCAGCGCCTGCCCCCCAACTCCCCCTCACCCTCTAGGGGCTTCTCCAAGCCTGGCCTGGGTCACACTCAGAGTTGGTGGCAGATCTGGGCCAGGGCCCCAGGCTTCCTACCCTGGCTGCACTTCCTTTAGGCACAAATGCACCTCGGCCCCCACCCCCCATCAGGTTCCTCGGTGCCAGGCCTTAGCCCCTCCTAATCCTTCCAGAAACTGGTGGCCTGCTCTGGAGCAAAAACAGACTGTCTCAAATGCAGGCATCCAGAGTCCCCAGATCCAGCCACCCGAGCTTTGGCTAACTCCTCTAAAACACAGATACAAAAGCCTCCCGTGGCAGACATGGGTGCACGGATCACCTAGAGCAAAAGAGGACCTTTCCAGCTCCATCTCTGGGCCTCAGTTCCCCCATCTCTAAGAGGGTTGCCCTGAATGACTCCCCAGGGAAAACCCACCCAGCTGCCCGGCCCAGGTCCAGCTGGGCCTGCTGTGCAGGGACAGGCTGTAGGGGCAGAGCCCAGGGCCTACCTGGGGAGCTCCCTGTGAGCTGCTCAGTGATGACTGCAACTGTCCAGTGAGGGCACTGTCTGCTTAGCAGAGCTACGAGTGGAAGTGTCCAGGACTGGGCTCCCAAACTGGAGGTTTCTGTGCCTCCACATTGCCACAGTCTCTGCCTCTCCCTATTGCCTCGCGCCCTAACAGTCCTCTCCTTACGTGTATGGCCCCTGCAGGCTCCCGGGGCCATAAGAAGCACGAAAGTGGAAAACCCAGTGTGAGCGGGTCAGTGATCAAGGAAGGCTTCCTGGCGGAGATAGGACAAGGTAGTCAAGTTCAACCCAGAGAGGAGCCTGGATCCTCCGGAGCCACTGAGGGTTTCCAGGTGCCTCTCTCCTCGGGCAGGGGTGCCTGGCCCACTGGGCAACCTCAGATCTGGGACGCCAGCAGAGGGCACTGGCAGGGGGCCTGAGCTCGGGTTCCCTCCGCCTCTCCACAGACTGCGCGCACCTCCATCCCAGAGGACTCAGCCCTGGCCAGCGATGCCCACATGCCCGCAGCTGCTGAGGCCGCTTGCAAAAGGCTTTGCTGCTGGCAAGTGCCGTCTGGCCAGGGAGGGCTCCCCGGCAGATTAAGAGCGATGCCGGCCCCAGACTCATTCATATTCTGGTCTGGCTGCCGGCTTCAATATGGCTGAGAGACGAGAGGGCAGAGGCGGCCCTCCGAGAATGCCCAGCGATGATTCCTCTCCGATTCCAATTTATTTTCTATCATTAATGCTTTTGAAAAGCCCCACACGCTCTGCAAACAGGGAAGGAGCACAGGGCTCGGGAGGGGAGGAGAGGAGAGAGCTGGAGGAGGGGCTGAGCAGAGGTGCCAAGACCTGGGTTCAAATGCCACCCACTTGCAGGACCCTGGGGCAAGAGTGACCTCTGTCTGTCAGTGGGGCACTGGCCCCTATTCTGCCCACCTCGAGAAACTGTTCCCAGGTCAACTGGGGGTCAGAAGTAAGCCAGCTTTATAAACTGTAAAGAGATTTACACCTTGAAGAGCAAAGAGAGAAACAGCTGCCTGCCAGAGGCAGCAGAGGCCTACGAACTGGTCGCCTACCTCCCAGCCATAGCAGAGACCCGGGCCCAGGGCCTGGGGGAGACCTGGGGCCCCTCGCACATAGCACAGACAGAGGACACGGGCAACAGGATGTGGGTCCACCGTCAGAACTAAACTCACACGGCTGCGAACCCATCCCCCACAGGCTAACCTGGAGCAGACCTCCCGCCAGCATCCCCCTCTTTCTGACCCCCCACTGCAGAGCGCAAGGGAGCTTCCCAGCACAGGTCCCTGCTCAGAGCCCTTCCGCAGCTCCCCGTTACTGACAGCAAGTCCAGAGAGCTGTGTCAAGCCCTGAGCATGGGCATCTAGCCCTTCCTGCCTCTGTACAAGCTACAGGACTCTTCCCCCTTCTGGGCCCCAGTTGGCCTGTCAAACTCTTAGCCCTCTCCTACAGGCAGCCCAGTGTTTCTCCTCTCTGCAGATCTTCTAACCCCCGGGGCCTGCCCCGTTCTGGGCCCCCGCTCTCCCAAGTACCCACACAGACTGCAGCTCAGCAGTATGGTGATGATTTCTGTGCGGTGCTATTCCCGCTCCGTCAGCGAGCTCTCCTGGGAAGGGGCTTCATCAATTCATTCTGCGTCTTCCCAGGATTGGGGGAAGTGCCCGGCTCATAGTAGGACCATTTCTCCAGGCGACCAATCTTAACAGAGAACCTACTATGTGCCACGTTCTGTGATGGGTGCTGAGCATGCTGGGGGGCCGAGAAGAGAGAGCCGACGCTGGCCCTCTGGATGTTTCCAGTGAGCGCGCTCAGGGAGTGTCTGTTGAACAGATTCATGGCAATGGGGAAACCAAGGCCCAGAGGGGCACAAAGCCCTGTCCACGGCCTCCCTCCACTCCTGCCCCCGCCCACATCCCTTCTACTCCATTCTCTCCCAGGACCGCAGTGGCAACAGTGAGGGAGAATTCAAGACAAAAGGCTAGAATCAAAAAGGGGGAGGGAGACAAAAATACGATGGAGCTTCCCCCTTTCTCCATAATGTAAAGAAAATCGCTTTGCCAACTATCGCAGCTTAAAAGCAATTAGAGTTTTTGGAGGGGACTCTGGGCACGAGCAGAAGCGACAGAGCAAGCGCCCGGCGCGGAATTTCTCCAGCGCACATTCGTATCAAGCAAAAGGAAAAAAAAAAAAGCGTTAAAAGCAGCAATTCTCAGCAGCAGCAGAAATGGTGGAGATAAAATATTTACAGCCTCCAAGGGAGGGGCCTGGAGGGGCCAGGGACCCCTGCTCCCCATCCCACCCCTGTTCCGGGAGACAGAGGATGGGCTACAGGGAAGAGCTGACCCACCTCCTTGCCTACCCCAATGGGGGGCTTGGGCCCAGGGAAAAGGAAGCCCCCAAGCTGCCGCAGCCACCCACAGCCTCTGGAGATCTATCCCTGGAAATATGAGACCTAGCCACAACTCTCCTCTGCCCAAAATCCAGGGAACATCCGCTGCTGCAGGCTGGCGCTGCAGGCCCGCACAGACCGGGCCCCTCTCCAGCTTCATCTGCGATGCTCCCCCACGCGGCTCACTGCCGGTGTCTTCTGAGCAGCCAAGCTCAGTCTCACCACCAGGCCTTGCCCCACACAGCACAGGAAGAATGAGCACCCCTCCCCCCAGAGGGAGGCCAAGCCAGTTTGAAGAGAGCCCTGGGCAGGGGGCTGCTATTCAACAGCTCCAGACGCCAGCTAGCCCTCGCCTGGACCTGCACTGGCCCCTGACCTCTCTCCAAACACAGAGCAGACACTTCCTCCTGCAGAAAGGAGCCCCACAGCCTCCTGTAGCAGCAGACATTCCTAGGCAAATGCTGGAGACTCTCGTCACTAACAGTGTGACCTCTGCAAGTCCCTCGATCTCTCTGAACTGTGGTCTTCTCATTTGTTCAGTGGGACCTAACAGAACAGATCTCATGGGGCTGTGGTTAGGATGAACCAGGTAATGTATAATAAAGTGCCTGGTACTGTGCCTAACACTTAGTAGGTGTTCAATAAACTCATTCTGCCCTAGTTCACACTCCACCCTCAGCTGCAACTCTCCAGGCCCCAGGATGCCCCTGCGTCAGTATCCAGGCTCCCATGCCACTGTGCTGCCACCCAGCAAATGCTCAGTGGGAACAGAGGGTGGAGGGAGCTCCATGGGGCTCTGCGCACGCGTGGAAACCGATGCCTGAGAGTAGGGCCGGGCATCCTCTTACTTTGCTTGGCTTAGGGAGGATTCCTCCAAGAACGGTGGTAAGCCTCAGCCTGAGCCCTTAGGATCTGCCAGGCCTGGTGGAGGAGGGGGAGGCAGGCTTGGCCTCCCTGCAGGGCAAAAAGCAGGTCTTGCTCAGGTCTGCGGCCTGCAGCTCAGCCCTCAGCCATCCCCCCAGCCCCGCAGGGCAGAGGCAAGCACCAAGGCCCAGGGAGCAGCAGTCAGCGGCTGGGCCGGCAAAACCAAGAGCCGTCCCTGGCCTCGAAATCAGGTGCTCCAGCAGGTCCAACGGCCCTGGGCTCACATCCCGGCCGGCCACCGGCCAGGCCACCAGTCTCTTCATCTACAGAGTCAACGGTGTCCACCCACTGGGTAGCTAGCACACGAATGGGTTTATGTCCTCACGAGCCCCCCCCCCCCCGGGGCCCATACAATCAGTGTCCCCACCCCTGGCTGCTCTGGGACCACAAACACAGCCTGATGCAAGGTGCAGGGACAAGGGCCTGAGCACTTCCCTGTGACCCTTCTCGCCACTTCCCACACAGCAGCCAGCAGACAGCAATGGCCTGTCCCCCACCTTGCTCCTCTCAGGGCCAAAGGGCCTGTCCCCACTTCATTTCTCTGGGGAGGAAACAGCCCCCCAGGAGAAGTGCCCGTGGGGCCCTCGCCGGGCCCTGATCTGCACTAGGTCATTTCCTTCTCCTTCCCCAGTGCAGGGAGCACACAGAATAGTGTGGGGTCTGGTGCTTCTGCAGGGCCACAGATGGGGGTCGAAGGTGCTTTGACCTCCATTTTGCTTTCCTTCCCTCAGTGCCCAGAGCCTGGTACTAATGGGAGCCTTCTTGATTACAGAGACAGGGAAGGGGACAGGCCAATCTCAGGATATCTCACTGAGATGTCTCCCACCTCTACACCCATCCTCCCTGCTGGTAAGTTACCAGGCTCACACACATGCCCATATACACACGCGTGCGCCAGGAAGAGAGGGCAGGAGAGAGGGGGCTGGACACTAGCAGGGAACCTTGGGCCTGCCCTAGGCATGGCTGGCAGCTCTTCCCCAGCTGGGCCTCCTCCTGCCCTCTACACCTGGGGGAGCACTAGTCTGCCCTCAACCATGAGCCCACGTGGCCCGGAAGCAGGGAACTAGAAGTGCAGGTGTTCCTCCTACCACCAAGGCCTGTGATACTTCACCATGAGACCTGAGAATGGACTGGCTGCTTCCTGTGCCTTCATTTCTCCATCTGGAATCTTTAAGAGGAACGAGATCTCTAATTCCATACTTGTGACCTACCCCCAGTACGTGTGGGTGTCTGGTCCCCAAGGAGGCAGGGAACCCAGAGAGACCTAGAGCTACCCTAGGCTGGTGGAGGACACCATCCTACCCAAGCATCTGCAGGCAGGAGACTAGCTGAGGCAGGCGGAGGGAGGAGAGAGAGTGTTCCTCAATGGCCAGAGGCCACCAGAGCCATCCCCGGTTCTGCACACACCCCACGAGCTCACCCAGCTGTGTTTGGGACCCAGCCCAGATCTGAGGCTCAGCCCCAAGCCCCAACACACACCCCCATCCAGATCCTAGCCCCCCTGCCTGGACGGCCCCCGGCCACCCCCACTCCCTTCCCAGTTGTCCCCACCACCACCCAAGGTGGCTGGTGGGGGCAGCCTGCCTTTCATGCCAACAAAGGCTCCTCCTGCCCTGCATGCCAGAGCCTGATAACGTTCTCCTAAATTAAACAATAAACAAGAAGTTGTTTTAGATTTTCCTGACGCTGCAGTTCCTGATTAATCCCCACCGCAAACAAAAGGAAGGGAGACAATTAACCTAAAAGAGGCCACTTCCTGTTTTCAGGGGGACCCTGCAGAGTAGCCAGAGGACTCAGACTGCAAGGGGGTCCCGGCTGGGCAGCACCTCTCCCTCCCCTTCCCCTTTGGGGTCCCCCCCCACACCCACAGCCCTCCGAAGCCCCTCCTCCTCTGCGGTGTGACCTTGACCAAGACAGGCCACTCTGGGGCCTCAGCCTCCTCCTCTCTCAAGGGTCAGAGGGAAAGAAATATGTGACCCCTTGGGGTTAGACAGAAATATTTTCCCTTGTTTTTTAGAGATGGAATGTTGAACTATTTATGGGCAAAATGTCTTGATGTCTATAAGGTGCTTTAAAATACTTCAGATTTAAAAAAAAAAAAAGGATAAAGCAAAATATGGCCAAATGTCAACAATTGTTAAATCTAGGTAAGGGTGTCTGGGAGTTCCCTGTACTATTCTCTCTACCTTTCTGTGTGTCTGAAAATGTTCCTAACAGAAAGTTAAAGGGAGAAGAGGGGGAGAGAGAAAAGAAAAGCACCGATCACGTGACCGGGAGCCCACAAACAATGCCCTGTGCTCCTGGCAGGCCTGAAAGGCAACTGGGTCTCTTAAGTAGGTTAAACATCCCCC
Source organism: Muscardinus avellanarius (assembly GCF_963383645.1). Lineage (NCBI taxonomy): Eukaryota > Metazoa > Chordata > Mammalia > Rodentia > Gliridae > Muscardinus > Muscardinus avellanarius. The sequence continues at coordinate 140,368,387 of NC_137788.1, read as the reverse complement.
CTGCTTCTCCTTTATGTTGTTTCCCTAGAAATTGCTTTCACAAATTCCACCGAGCCCTAGCTCCACATTTAGAAGCCTCTGCGCATGCAGAAGCCAGACCAGGCATTTTATTGAAGCGACCATTGTCTGCAACCACCAGCCTCTCCCCAGCGCAGCCCTGGACTGGGCAGCCTGACATGGGCCCATCCCCAGGAGGCCCCCACCCTCTCTGAACCTTGGAATGCCCCCCCTGGGGGCACATTAAGCAAAAATGATGACAAGTGTGCGAGACTCTGGCCATTGCATTCACAGGTAAAGTACTATCCCACAAAACACCTGAAATACCCATTTAATAGATGAAGAAGAGCCCCCGAGCCAGGAGAGACAGGAGGAAAAATAAGGAAGGTGGGGAAGAGAGGAAGCCAAAAAGCCCTGATCTGCCCCACTTCACCTTCTTCCCCAACCCCTATCCCAACCCTGGCAGCGTGGACTGGAGACGGGGCCTGTGCCCCTCTTCTCCAACTTCTGTTTATCGAGCTTCCTAGTCAAGCATAAATGGCCACGATCGCAGTCTCCCGGCAGGGCCCAGCTGGTCTGCGCCAATGCTGGCCAGGCCTGTGCCCACCGATCAATCATCAAGAGTTATCAGCACCCCAAATAATCAATCGCTAATTGCTGGATGCTGAGCAATTTCACCAGCAAGAGTTATGTGTGGCCAGTGACCGGCGCCCCCACCCCAGCCGGGCGCAGCCTCGGGGGCACAGTGGGCTGTGTCTGTGGTGAGTGCCTCAGCGGAAAAGCTACCCATCACCTGGGAGATCCTCCGGTGATGTCCTGGGCCTGGCCCACATCCTGGGGCCCAGGAGGCCTATCAGAGAGGAAGTGGCAGAGGCCGCAGAAGCCCTGAGGGATGCGCTGTAGGTCCTGGATCAGCCCACCTGCCCCTGGGCACCCCAGGAACCCAAGATGGATAAGCCCAGTCCCTGCCTCTCCTGGCTCAGGAGAGAATGGAACCCAGGGGCATTCAACCTCCAAGCTACAGCCCCTGCCCTATTTTGTATTCTTTATTTTGAAATAGGGTCTCACTAAATTGCAGAGGGCCTCACTAAGTAGCTGAGGCTGTCCGCGAACCGTGATCCTCCTGTCTAGCCTCCCGAATGCTGGGATTACAAGCCTGTGCCACCACGCCTGGTTCAGGAGAGGGTTTTTAAGTGTAATATTTAAGTCTGGTGTGGTGGTACAGGCTTGTAATCCCAGTACTTGGGAGGCTGAGAAAGGAAGACCTCAGGTTCGAAGCCAGCACTCAGCTACTTAGTGAGGCCCTCCACAACTTAGTTAGACCCTGTTTCCAGATAAAAAATAAAATAGGGCTGAAGATGTAGCTTGGAGGTAGAATGGCCCTAGGTTCAATCCCCAGTATCACGCAAAGTAAAAAAGAGTATTATCAGCCGGGCGTGGTGGCGCACGCTTGTAATCCCTGCGCTTGGGAGGCTGAGACAGGAGGATCGCACAGGTTCGAAGCCAGCCTCAGCTACTTAGTGAGGCTCTCAGCAATTTAGTGAGACCCTGTTTCCAAATAAAATATAAAAAATAGGTCTGGGAGTATAGCCCGGAAGTAGAAAGCCTCTGGGTTCCACCCCAGTACCACCAAAAAAAAAAAAAAAAAGTAATATCTAGCAGGGTGTGGTCACACACATCTCTAATCCCAGTACTTGGGAGGTCAGCCTCAGCAATTTAGCAAGATTATCAGCAACCTACCAAGACCCTATTAAAAAAAAAAAAAAAAAAAAAGGACTGGGAGTGTGGCTTGAAGGTAGACTGCCCAATCCCCAGCACCGAAAAAATAAAAATATTTTTGTGTGTGTGAGTGTGTGTATGGGTACTGGGGGTTAATCCAGGGGCATTCTACTTCCAAGCTACACCTCCAGTCCATTTTTTCATCATCACTCTTTATTTTGAAACAGGGTCTCACTAAGTTGTGAAGGGTTTCCTGTCTCAGCCTCCCAAGTACTGGGATTACAAGTGTGTGCCGCTATGCCAGGCTAAAAATAGTATTTATGCATAGCGTTGGAAAGTGGGTGTCCCTGCCTGGGCAGAGCTGGGGAGCAGAGGGGACAGTCTGGCCAGACCAGGGAGGAGGGAAACCGCAGTATGCATGAAAGGGAAGCAAGCAGAGTTCTGCGGGGGCCTGGGGAACACAGAGGCCTACAGGGGAGGGGCGGGCCCAAGCGGCACACCGCAAGGTGCCTGAGTCAGGCTGCTGGTGGAGAGGTGACAGGGGCCCTTGGAAGGGCAATGAGTGGGAGCCTCGCCACCAGCCTGTGCTTGGGAAGGACTGCCCACAGTTACCGCTGGGCTCATGCTCCAGGAGGGCAGAGGCTGGTCTTACTCACCGCTGTCCCCATAGCACCCAACACAGCTGGGCTCAGAGGAAGCACCCAACAAGTAAATCACTTAGGATCGCAGGATCCTCAAACTGTAGTCAGGACTGCTGGCACTACAGTCGTGGAATACTATTGTTTTTATGTCTCACCTACCCACAAAAATACATTGGTATACAGCTCAGAAACAGCTTGGCCAAGGGATCATCTCTCCAGCTTTCAAAGGGGAAGCTGAGGATTAAAGAGAGAGCTGCCCAAGGTCACACAGGCATCGGGGACAGAGCCCAGGGCCTGCCCTCATCTGCTCCAACAGGCTGAGCCCTGCTCACCTTGGCTTCGCTCGGGGCTGCCTGGAAGGTGAAGGTCCACTCTTCACCCCTCCCTGACCTCCCCTAGCCTCCAGGAGGCTGCCCACTCAGCCCCTCATCGTGGTGGTAGACAAGAATGCAACCGAGGCTGGCTCTGGAGCAGTCAGACCATCCTGCTAGGACTGGGAGCTGGTCACCAGGACCTCTGCCCCGGCACCTATCACAGAGACAGGGTCCAAAACGGGCAGGGAGTCTCTGGAATTCCCGTGCCTGGTCTGGACAGAAGACAAAGCGGCTCCTCCCAGTCTCCACCCATGGACGTTTGGGAAACCTAACCCTAGAGATAGAACACTGCACGGGAGGCTAGAGAGGGTCCAGATCAACTCCCTGGGTCTCTTCTGCAGAAACACCTCCCTACATGCAGTCTCAGTTTTCATCTAGAGTAATGTTTTGCCTCCATTATAGGACTCCACAAAGACTAAACAAAAAAAAGGAATATAAAAACACAGAAAATTAGCCGGGCGTGGTGGCGCACGCTTGTAATCCCCGCACTTGGGAGGCAAAGACAGGAGGATCACGCAGATTCGAAGCCAGCCTTGCTGGCTTAAGAGACCCTGTTTCCAAATTTTAAAAATATATAAAATAGGTCTGGGAGTATAGCCTGGAGATAGAAGGGTTTCCAGAAACCCACTACCACAAAAAAAAAAAAACCACAGAAATTATAAGGCAAATTTTGTTTTAGAAAATCATAATAGCCGGATGTGGTGGTGCATGCTTGTAATTCTAGCATTCAGGAGGAGCTAGGCTCTTCACAAGTCAGTGAGACTTTGTTTCAAAAATAAAAAGACTAAAAAATAGGGCTGGGGGTGTAGCTCAGAGGTACAAATACTCCTGGATTCCATTCCGGGTACCGCAAAAAAAAAAAAAAATCATAATTAGGTTCCTCTTTCAATCTGGACATTGAATTTCCAACAGGAAAAAAATAATAAAACAAATATAAGCTAACACTGACTGAGACTCTACCCTGTATGTAGCACAAGAATTCCTTTAAAGCATGCTAATGACCTCTCTACTAAGTATCTTTAGTGCCATGATATAAATAAGGAAATTGAGGCTTGGAGAAGTGAAGAGACTGGCTCAGCTCACCCGGCTCGGCAGCAGCTGAACCCCAATTTGAATCCAGCTCACCCGGCTCGGCAGCAGCTGAACCCCAATTTGAATCCAGTTCCATGTGACACCCAAGCCCAGGTCCTTTTGAACCCACCAGGCTAATTCAAGGAGCCCCAATGTCTCAGGGCTAGAGAATCTATGCTCAGGGCAAGCGGACCCGCCACATACACACCCAGTCCACTGAGGCCAGACACCCTGGCATCACACAGTAACCGTGGCTCAGGGTGGTACACGCAAGAAGGAGGTGGCTGGCACAGCTGGCCTTGAGCTAACTGGATTAGTCACAAGCACAAAGCCGCCTGTCCAGCTGCCCTGGCAGATGGGTGCTGGAACTGGGCCACCTGCCAAGGCCCAACCTCCATGTCCAAACCAACCTGGACACCAAGGTTCCATTGTGGCCTCCTCCTGCCCTGACCTTGGTGGCTGGCAGTGCCCACGTAGATTCAGAAGACCACGGTGAAAGCCATTAGCCCTCCTCCAGCAGCCGGTGCCTCTCCTGATGTGGCCATATGGCCTCAGGTGCTCCCTGACAGCTGGACTGCCAAAGGGACCACCTGAGGACATCCTCCACAGAGGACCCCAGCCCAGCAGGCCACCAGCACACCAGGAAACCCCCAAGCTGGAGTGCCCTGGCCCCCAACTTGCTTTATGAATCTGTGCAAGTCACACCCCATTTCCCGGCCTCAGGCTCTTCCTCAGTGATCTGGCAGTGCTGACCACCCCTCAACCCCTCCCTCTGTCCTCCATGGCTAAGGCTATGCACTTCTACCCAAACCAACTCCAGCCATCCAGGGAGAGAGACAAACCTGTCCATTTTACAGACAGAAACGGAGGCCCAAGGGCCCAGGGGCTTGCTCAGGACACACAGAACTGGAGTCTACCTCCGCATGCCCCAGTGGTGGGCTGGTGGTGCCTGAGGCCCGGCCAATTCCAATGACCTAGATCACTCTACCCAGTCCCATCCAGGAGGAATCTCTCCATCCTCTGTTGGCCACACACAGCCCCCTGGCGTCCAGTGGCCCTTACCACCCACCTGTCTCTGGCTCTTGGGCCAACCCCTCCCACCACTCCCGGGGGAGGGGTTTAAATCACAAATCTGATTATGTCCCTCTGGGGTTTCAATCCTGCAACCCCTGAACAGGAAATCAACCCACATTCCTCGTCTGGTGCCTGCTGGGTCCCTGTGTGAGCCACCCCATGGCAAACACATTCCACCCATGCCCTGGGCTCCCCACTTGGCCGCCTTGGCTAAGGCTGGGCTCTGGGCCTGGGAAGCCCTCATTCACATCACGTCCTCCACGCATTCATTGATTCAACAAAGATTTATTGAGCATCCACCAAGTACCAGAAACAACTCAGCAGGTCAAAATCTCACCAGCCCTTCCAGACCATCGGAGCCACCCCGGGCTGCTCCCTGCGCTCTGCAGCCCCAGCCCTCTCTGCTCACAGCCAGGGCTGCAGGTCCAAGAGCCCATCCAGGGAAGGGCCCAGCTTTGTCCTCAGTATCCCCAGCATCCAGCTCAGGCTTCATACCAGGAGATACCCCTAAATGAATGCGTCCCAAGCATAGGATAGTGGGGAGCAAGTTAGGGCCAAGATGCAGTTCTTGGGAGTAGGTGTCTAAGCCCCAGGAGCCATAGAAAAGGCTCAGAGAGGCCAGGGTGGCCCCCAGATCCTCCAAAGGAGACCCAAGTAGCGAGGGGCACCTTTCCTGGCTCACACACCCCGAGGCCCAGCCTGCCCAATAACCTGCTATCACTAAATTTATCAGAATGCAATAATTTTACCATTTAAAACACAAAGGGGCAGGAACAGGGCCCTGCTGGGGAGGGAATTAAGGAGGCACGCTGGGCGCTGTCCTTGCCAGTCAGGAGGCTGGGGTGGGGGTGGCTGTCCTCCTATAGGGGGCGGCCGCTGGGGGATGTTCATGCTTACTAATACAGACCGGGGACCAAAGAAGTGCCCTGCTCTTGCTCCCCTTCCTGCCTGGCTTAGGGCCCCAAATGGAGAGTGCACGATGCTGGGGTGGGTTGGGGGGAGCAGGGCACCTCCCCCAAGGCAGGAGAACTGGGGCAGGAGTGTGAGCGGGACTGGATGGTAAGGGCTGAGCCAGGCCAGGTGGTTGGCCACACTCCAGCCACCTGGGTGTCCACCAGAACATTGGTCACCACCCAGGAGACAAAATCCGAGGGTGGGGGAGGCAGCAGAGTGGAGATGAGGAAAAACACAGCTACTGGCTAAGAAAGACCGAGTCAGCCAGAGTTGGAAAGAGTTGAGAGTCAGCCAAAGCCAGCGAGGGAGGAGGGAGGAGGGAGGAGGGGCTGCCAGAGGGAACCAAAGAAGCCATGCAGCATCCAGCAGGCCCAGCCCCTACCCCCAAGGGAGACCTGACCACTCCCGGGCAACACTTGTACCCCCAAAAGCCTCCAACGGGCCTGCGGATGAATCCAGGCCGCCAGCAGGACCGAGGGGGTCGTCACAAAGGCCTGCCTGGGCCTGGCACCCCTGGCCTCCCGTGCCCTCCAGAGCCCCAACCCCCACCTGGTGCCCATTTAGATCTCCGTGACAAACCCATTTCCCCAAGGGCGAGCTCTTTTGCCTCCAGAACACAATCGGAAGGGCAATGCTAGAGCCTAGAGTGCCAGGCTGCTGGGGAGGGGGTATTTGAGGAAGACCCAGTGAACCCTGGGATAATGCTCCCACGCCAGAGCTGTGCTGAGGACTGCAGGAACCCCCAAGCAACACACAGACTCTGCCCTCAATCTGGGAAGCACAAGCAAGCTCACCAGGCTGGGGGGGGGGGGGGGGTCCTATAGGTGGAGCCAGGGGAATAAGGCGCCTCGAGCAATTGCTTTAGCCCAGAGTGGATGCCCCATCTAGGAAAGATGTTTGCAACAGACATCCAGAGACAGCCGCCCTGGAGCAACTCTAGCCCAAGACTCCCAAAGCCCCGCTGTCACGTCAATAAAGAAAGTCTAAGTGCCCTCCCTGCCCACTGCCCGCCTTGCCAAAGACCAGGATGGGGAGCTGGAGATCTTCGCAGTGGCAGAGGGTTTCCCTGAGACTCAGGAGACTGGTATTCTAGCCCCATCTCTGCCTCAGCACCTCCTCCGTGAATGGAGAGGGAGTGTGCGCATGGGTCCTGTGTTCTCCCAAGGTGGCTGAGCACTTCCATACTAGAGGTGGAAGTGAGGCTTAAGCCTGAAAGCTGGTCACACATGGATAGCACCATACCCCAGAGACCCAGGTAGATACCGGCTGGAGCTGCTACCTCACCCTGGCAGGCAGTGTCCAGGATTAGATTGAGACTCCTGACCCCACAGACTCACACCCTGAGTGCCAAGAAAGAGGATATGTGGAGTCCATCCCCATGGGAGGTCAAGCTGGAAAGACTGGGAAGCAATAATCAGCAGTCAGAGGAGGCCTGGGGTGGGACACACATGCCTGGAGGCAAGGAGGATGGAGGGGGGGGGCTGCAGGGGTCCAACCTCTGACCCTGCTTGGGGGACACAAGGTTCCCTTCCTTCCAGGGGCACCATCCTGGAACCACATTTTCCCACCTTATGTTTTACTGCACTGACTGGGGTGGCATTTGCGGGCTGTAAGGAGGTTGCCTGAAGCAGCCTGGACAGGACCCGGGTCAGTCAGCAGATGGAGACAAGGAAGGGTTTCACAGCGCCCCCCACCTCAGCACACCCAGTAAGGCAGGCAGGGGCATGGCTACAAGCAGGGATGGGGACACCAGTCGGTGGGCCTGGAGACACCCCACGGAGCGCCCCATCTCCAGGTCTGGGGGAGCGTATCTCATCCTTCAGCCGCTCGTCCCGCGAAACAATGCGCCGGGACATCCACGCGCCGCGTGTCCCCCGACTGCCCCACCTCCACCTGCGACCTCGGTTTGGCTGCCCCGGGCCTGGGGGCTGTCGCTGCTCGGTTCCCCCTGGCCCTGCCGGGGTCACTGGAGTCGCACACCCCAGGCGCTCCGGAACGGCGCGGCGGGACCGGGTGGGTGACCCAGAAAGTGGGCGGCTGTGCCCAGGGGGTGGCGGAGGCGCACCCCTCGGGCCAACACGCGGCCCAGACGCGCTCCCTCCTCCCCGTCTCTCCTTTAAGAAAGAAAGGCTGGGGTCCCGCCATCATCAGAGCGCCGCGCCCCCGGCCCGCCCGGCCCGCCCTGCCTAGGGGGCTCCGCAAAGTTGCTCCAAGTCTGCGGGGTCCCGGCGGCAGGTGAGGGCTGGGCGGGGCCGCGCAGCGGGAGGAGCGCGGTCACGGCCAGGCCCGGCGAGCGCGCCCCACCTGCGCGCGTGCACGCGCCCCGCGCCCCACCCCCACCGCTGCCCCAGGTTCCCGCCCAATCAGAGGCCGCGCACGCGGCGCCGCCGGCGGCAGCACCCGGCCCCCGCCCGCGCCCCTGCGGCCCGGCCGCGCAGCCCCCGACCCGCCGCACTCACCGTCCCGGGCGCGCCGTCCGCGCGCGGCTCGGGGCTGGGCCCGCATCCCGCTCGGCGCGTGCGGCCCGCGGCTCCGCCCGGGGCTGGCTCCGCGGGGCTGGGCTCCGCGACGGCGGCGGCGGCGGCGAGCGGAGCAGGAAGGGCGTGTGTGCGTGTGAGCGCGCGGCGTGTGCGCGGGAGCCCGCCGCCCTCCGCGCCGCGATGCCAGCAGAATCCCTAACGCGCGCTCACACCCGCCGGGCTCACACTCGCGCACACCCGGCGCGCGCCCCGCACCGGCTCCCGGCCCCGCCGCCGCGCGCTCCCGGGCTCGGCTCCCCCTTCGGTCCCCGCCGCTCGGTCCTCTCCGTCCTGCCGCGCTCCCCGGCCCCTCCCCGCCCGCGCCGCCGCTCACACTCCCCGCCGGACGCCGGCGCCGCCCGCGGGCCCGGGGTTCGAGCGCAGCGGGCGGCGAGCAGCCCCTCGCCCGGCCTGGCGGCGGCCCCGGCCCGCGCTAGCCCCTGCGGCCGCCGACAGCGCCCATCTGGCCCCCGGCTAAAAGGCAGAGCGCGCCGGCTGCCCCTGCACCCCCGGGGGCGCCGGGAGGGCGGCCGGGCCGCGGGGAGCAGCCCCGGCGGTGGAGCAGCCGCGGCCATGCGGGCCAGGCCCTGGCCGCCGCCGCTGAGCCCGGCCCTCCCGGGCCGGAGGTGAGTCGAGAAGAGCGGCGCGGAGCTGCCCAGACGACGCCATGCAGGGGGCGCTTGGTGGTGGCCGAGCCGGGGGCAGGCTCGGGCGTGGGGCAGTGTGTGCGGGGCGCCTGGACTCTGGGCCGGGGAGGAGGGATCCGGGAAGCAGCTGTCTGGATCTGAACCCTGCGTGAAGACACCTGTCATGCTGGAGGAGCGCGATCACAGGATGACCTCTGGCTCCTGCTGTGACCTTGGGTGCAATGCCTCCCCGCCCTGCACCTCAGGTTACCCTTCTTTGGAAGGAGACTGATTCGGTCATCTCTAGGGCCGTGCCCCAGAGCTATTATCTATTTTGGACACGGGGGTCCCAAGGCAGACCCTCAGTACTGCCGGGACTGCCTGCCTTACCACCACCTCCCACGCTCTCCAGCCTCTCCCTTGTGGTATGACCTTCCTTCTCCACTGAGAACCAGGGAACCAGGAAGGTTGAGCGGTACCGAGACTACTAAGTCCAGCACTCTACAGTCTGCAGAGCTCCTCCAAATCCGAGTTCCCTGAACCCTCATGACAGCCCTGGGAAGTCAAGGGCAGCCCTGGGCTCCTGGTCAGCCTGATCCCAGACAAGCCTCACGCGAGCATTTCATGTCCATGCCCGCACCCTTACTGCCACCCCAGACGGCTCTTGCTCCTCAGAGGGATTCAGTTGCCCGTTCTCCGAGCATCCTCCATCCAGAAGAGCTTCATCTTCTAGTGGGCACTGAGGACAAAGATGATGTTGACGTTCCAACCATCAGAAAGAGAGGAGGCAGGAGGAATGATAGAGCTGTCGGGAGTGGAGGAGATCCAGGTGAGCCTCCTGGAGGAGGTGACGTTGAAGCCATGTAGTAAAGGATGAGTAGGAGTTGGCCAGGCAGAAAGGAAGAGAAGGGCATCCCCGAGAGTGAAGAACATACAGAGACCTGCTGGAGGGAAGTGGGGAGCAGTGGGTGTATTGGGGGGAAGCCTGGAATCAAGCTCCCGCTGGGTTCCAGGGCAGCAGCAGAACTGCCCTTCGGCAACTGTAAGCAGAGCCCCACCCTCACCCTTCACCAGCCATCACAGCTAAGGGAGCAGCTTTTGCAGGACTCCCCTCCCCTCCCCTCTCCTCTGCTCCCCTCTCTGCAACCAGACGCAGCACAGCCTCCCCCTGCTGGCCGGAGCTGGAAGTGTGCTGTGTGCTGTGAGGCCGGAGGGGCCAGGCTCCCGCCAGCCTGTCACCCGTAGCCCCACACAGCCCCTAGACCACGGTGTCAGGAAGACCCCCGGCAACTCGGTCATCTCCCCCTTACAATGGGAATAAAAGTACTTGGCTGCCAGGCCGGATGGTGTAGAATTCCTGAGGGACAGCTTGGACATGGAAGGCAGGCAGCACACGCTCACCCTTCTTCCCCACCTGCACTGGGCTTGGTGACCCGCCCCAAAGGCTCTCGTTGCATCCCCTTTCGCTCCGTCCCTGGCCATGTTCCCTCTGCCCTGCTACCAGACTTCCCGGGGGCCTCAGGGAAGATGAGCTCATGGCTGTTGCCTGCTCTGGCTGGACACAACTCCCCAGGAGCCTTCCCAGGGCTTCCAGGTGGGCCCTAGGGAAGCCAGACAGAGACAAACAGCCTCTCCCCAGAGTCCCCACAACCAAGCTGAGCGCCAGTTCCTCTCCGCAGCCCGTCTGTCTCATCACAGCCTGTGTCCAAGCTTGGGGATGAATGCCCCCGCTCTGCTATGCAACCCAAGGAGGTAGCGCCCCTTCTCTGAGCCTCCTCAGGTTCCCTGACATGGAGGGCTGCATGCTTTACCCCCCAGTGGGGATGAATCTGTCTAGTTCAATTATTCCCCAGAGCTGGGCACAAAGGACCAGGTCCCAAGGCCTCTGGGACCCCTGTGTCCCACGCTTGCGGATGCCCGGGGGCTGGTATGAATAATAAATGGCTGTATTGCCCGCGTCAAAGCAGCAGCAGCAGCGGAGGGTTGGAGACCAGGCCACCGTGGGCAGCCCTGGCTCCCTCACCGGAGGCTGGAGGCCGGCTGCTCCCCACCACGGGCACCGGCAGCCCCTGCTCTACCCACCCGTCCTCCTTACTCTTACACCCTCTGCGCCAGGAGCTTTTTATTCCTTAGCACATCTCACGCTAATCCTGGTATCATGGTTCCCATTTCAGACAGGAAAGACAGCACGGCTCCATATGAACCGTGAGCCTGTGTCCTCCTCCCTCCGTGAACACACTGAGGGCTGACGCCAGGCCGGGCCCTGCGCCAGGTGCAGGGCGCACGCAGCGGAGACCTGAGCGCTGAGAAGGGAGGAGGCAGAACTCACATCATGAAGCAGAGAAACGTCAACTCCAGCTGAGGCAAGCGCTAGGAAAAGGCCGGTGGGCCTGGTTGTGGGGAGGTGGGAGAGACATCCTGCAGGCTGTGACACCTGACCCAGCATCAAAAGGTTCAGTAGACATCAACTCAGAGGAGTGGAGGCCCCAGAGAGAGGGGACAGCGCCTGCAAAGGCCCTGTGGTCAGAGGAAGGAGAGGCCACAGGACCGGAGCACCAAGAGAGGGAACTAGAGATGGGCCTGCAGGTAGCATGGGGTCAGGACAGCGGGCTCTCGTGGCCTCTGTGGGAAGTTACATTTTAAGCCTGGAGACTCTGGGCTGGCCCTGAAAGTTCAAGGCAGAGGACGCTCTTACCCAACTCAGAACAGCCTTGCAGGGACAGCTCAGGGGCTGCGCTCCCAGGGCTGTGTTGTGACTGCACCGCAGCCCAGTTTTGCCCTCTGCCCTACCCTGCCCCTCACCCCATTCATGGGTGTTGACCCTAAGGAGCCTCCAGCATGCTCATCTTCCTCAGCAAATCTGCACCCGATTCCTAGAAAGCTCACCACTGCCCACTGCTCATTCCCTATAAGGAACTGGCCCTTTGACTTGCTCAGGGTTGCACGGCTGAGGGCCTGCTGAGGACCTGGTGGGGGAAGGAGACCAGGGCTTCCGGTCCCAAAGCTGCCTGCCCACCCCGAGGCTGGCTGGGAGAGGTCAGACCCTATAAAAGGCCAGCCCAGACCACAGGCAAGTGCTGGAACCAGCAGGGACTTCTTCCATCCTCTGCCCCTCTGTCCCCATTCCTCAGGTGGAGAAACTGAGGTCCCTTTGACAAGACTCGCCCAAGCTCATGGCGTCATTACTGATGGCCCCAGGAGCAAACCCTTAGCTCCGCCTCCTATCTCAGTGAGAGTGTTTCCTCTGGACCAGCCTTCTCTTCCTGATGATCCCCCTTTCCCAGCCCGGCACCCTACCTCCGGGTCAGGTTTCTGGCTTGGGTTGACCCTTACCCAGTTACCCAAAGCTAGAGTGGGTGCCTGCAGTTCCCCTGAGCCCTTCTCAGAGACCCCCGTGGTGACCTGAGCCGTCCTGCACGGGCATGGGATGGGACCCACTGGGCCCAGGGGGGCAGGCAGGCATCTGACTGGCACAGCAGAGCAAATAGACGGGAAGGAAATCAATTTAAGTGTTTGATTAATTTTAATTTTTAATTTGGAGGGAGAGTAATGCACCCCGTTTGAACTGCAGACTCACTGCGAGCTGCTGGTATTCACTGTCACAGCAGCCGCTGCAGGCGAGCCAGCCCCAGGTGGCACGCTGGCCTTCTCCAAAGCTGCTCCTTCTGGAAAGGGGCCCTCCAGAGGCCTCCGCCCCTTCTGCCCAGGAGTGTATCTAGCTAGCCCCTCTGTGTGGAGTTAGAAAGGAGAGCCAGGCACAGCAGCATATGCTTGTCATCCCAGTACTTGGCAAGCTGAGACAGAAGGATCACAGGTTCAAAGCCAGCCTCAGCAACTTAGTGACACCCTATTTCAAAATAAAAAATAAAGCCGGGTGTGGTGGCTTATAATCCCGGTACTTAGGAGGCTGAGACAGGAGGATTGCAGATTTGCCGGCAGCTTCAGCTACTTAGTGAGGCCCTCTGCGACTTAGTGAGACCATTTTTCAAAATAAAGAATAAAAAATCGGGGCTGAGGGTATAATTCAGAGGTAAAATGCCCCTGGTGTTCAATCCCCAATACTGTTAAATAAATAAATAAACAAAAATAAAATAGAACTGAATATAGTGGCGCATGCCTGTAATTCCTGTATTTGGAACACTGAGACAGGATATCCCAGGTTCAAAACTGCCTTAGCAACTTAGTGAGGACCTCCACAATTTAATGAGACCCTGTTTCAGATTTTTAAAAAATTTTGCAGAGCGTGGTGGCACACGCTTGTAATCCTCATGCTTGGGAGGCAGAGACAGGAGAATCACGCTGGTTCAGAGCCAGCCTCGCTGGCTTAAGAGACCCTGTTTCCAAATTATAAAATGTAAATAGGTCTGGGAGTATAGCCCGGCGGTAGAAGGGCTTCCAGAAACCCCAGTACCACCAAAAAAAATTTTTTTAATTTTAAAAAATAGGTCTGGGAGTCAACTCAGAGGTAGAATGCCTCTGGGTCCAATCCCCAGTACCACAAAAAAAAAAATGAATAAATAAATGAATGGCTGGGGTGTAACTCAGAGGTATAATGCCTTTTGGTTCAACCCTCAATAACAAACAAAAAGAAACAGGAGAGGGGGAACCTAATCAGAAAAGTCTGTTCCAAAGTCGGGTGCACTAATTTACTCTCGGATATGGAGGGGCAAGGAACGTTCTGAGTATATCTCAGCTCACAGGTGCTGAGTCTCAGCTCACAGGTGCTGAGTGTTTACACAGGCTACCTGCCTCCAAGGACCCCCTAGGATTGAACCCAGGGTGTTCTGCCTCTGAGTTATACCCCAACCTTTTGTTTTGAACAGCATCTCACCAAGTTACTTACTGTGTGTTGGCCTCAAACCTGCAGTCCTCCTGTCTCAGCCCCCCAAGTACTGGGGTTACAGGTGTGCACCCCTGCACCAGCTATAAGTCTCTTAAAATTGCAACTATTCCAACTCTGTGCCTTACAACTTCAAGACCTAGGGTTGGGATTTGGCTTTGCCTGGGCTGGGAAAGCTGGTGTGGAGAGGGGACGCCCACCATCCTCTCAGGCTCCTGGCCTTTCCAGCATCCCCAGATTGCACACTCTTAAGAGCAATATTTTCTGAGGCTGAGAAAGGAGGCCAGACTCCTGGTGGGAATCTTGGCTCTGCCAGTTATTGGCTGTGGGACCTTAGACAAGCCACATCTTGCTGAGTGTGGACCCTTCCAACTGTGTTTCTCTCCTGTTGTAGTCAGGACTCACCTTCTCTTGGGATCTACAGAACCCAGATCTCGAATTGGCTTCCTCCGGGAAGCCCTTCCTGATCAGGCCTTTTTTTCTCCCTACTGCTGGGACACCCTGAAAACAAACCCTCTTTAGCCCCCCCCCCTTGGCCCGTAGTTACCTCAGTGGCTCAGTGCACATTCTGCCCGTGGGAGCTGAGCTAGACAGATTCTGGCCTTCATAGAGCGCATCCCTGGGTCAAATTCCAGCTCAGCTCTGCGCCGGCCATAAAGGTCCGACTCCTGGGCACAAATCCAGTGGATCCAATCCTGAACTCATCATCCCTCCCCAAAGCCACTCTTGCCCCTCATTCTTCCCCATCTCAGTAAACAGCACCCCAGTCCACCAGATGCTCAAGCCAGAAAACTGGAAGCCATCCCAGACTCCTCGCTCTACCCATTCCCCACTTCCTCTTCTGCTCCAGGCCCTGGATCTCCAGCGTCTGCTACACACCATCTGATGGGCAGGCAGAGGGCAGAAGAGGGATTCTCTGGGACGTTTACTCCACTGTATGGCAGGTCTGAGAGAGTGCTCAGAGAACAGCCAGTCCCACTAGTACACAGGTGACACTGAAGCCCAAAGAGGGGCCCCACACTGGGCCCCACAGTGAGTTGTTCATAGCAGAGCTAGACTGAGACGTCAGCTCTCTTCTGCAGTCCAGGTGGATGCCTTAGGGAAGTCATGCTCAAGACCAGGCCTGTGACAGTGTTAAGAAGGAAACTCAGGAGCCGGGTGTGATGGCACACATTTGTAATTCCAGTACTTGGGAGGCTGACATAGGACTGCAGGTTCGCAACTAGCCTCAGCTACTTAGTGAGACCCTGTTTCAAAATAAAGAATAAAAAAATAGGGCTGGGCATGTAGCTCAAAGGTAGAATGCCCCTGGGTTCCATGCCCAGTACCAAGGAAAAGAAGAAGGAGGAAGAGGAGGAGGAGGAGAAGGAGGAGGAGGAGGAGCCCAGAAGACCCAGATATCCTGAAACTCTGGCCCACTTCTGCCCACACTCCTGACCCAGAGATGCAGGTGAGGAGGGAGGGGCTGGACTGTGCTCAAGTTCTAGACAGAACCAGACATCATTAAGACCTGGCCCCCAGAAGTCCCAGCATGAGCATTGCTGCTGCTCCTGGTGGCCACAGGAGCAAGCATGAAGGGGCCTGAGCCAGGATCAGAGCCAGAGGCTGTGCTTGGTGTCCCACATCCTACCCTAGTAGTGCCTGAAATTCCTCCTTTACACCTGGCTGAAATGCAAACAATGTATTTGATGCACATTAATGCCTCCTCTGGCCCCTGGCAGAGCCGGTCTGAGGATGGGAGAGAAGCAGGAGGAGGGATCATCCAGGATGGGGGTCCAGGGGGCAGCCTGGAACGGCAGGGCTTAGTCCCCTTTCATTAAGCACCCCTACATACTGGGTGCCATGCTCAAATCTTTTTCCTGAGGCTCCAAGTTCCCTCTGTGTGGTCCAGGCATCACCCAACCCTCTGGGTCTCAGTTTCCTCCCTGTCAAAATAAAATTAGTAGTAATAACCATTTCTTAAAACTGTTGGGTACTTAAATAGAAGGTATGTAAAGTGCTTCCTACCTTAGCAGACACAAAATAGATGCTAATTAAATGCTAATTGTAAATGAGATAACTCATGAGATAAGGCCCAGGACCCCCCTCAATTATGCTTGTCAAATCCAAGGTGTTAATAAGGTAATGGCTTTGCTTCTTGCTCCTGGAATGGAGCTGAGCTGGAGGTAGAGAGGGCTGTCTGAGAGGACCAAGGGACAAAAGAATTGTCTAAAAATTCAAAGCACTGACACTAAAAGAAGGTAGAGAGAAGGGACATGGCCACAGAAATGAGCCACCAGAGACCGAGCCCTGTTCTTGGTTAAAAGCCTATCTCTCAGATGTGTGGGGCTGGGGGTTGGGGGTGGGGGACAGCTCTGAAGTCATATTCCATGGATTGGATCAAACCTGGAAGTCAAGGCAAAGAGAAAAAGGCACGCCCACCATGGAAGAGGGGAGTGCAGCGATCCCAAGTGAGGCAGAGAAGTCAGCCCTTGACAGCTGCCGCTGCAGAATGAATGCTCAGAATGTGTAGGTTGGAGGATGAATGCCCCTGGGTTCCATCCCAGACCCACAAAAAAAAAAAAAAAAAAAGGAAGAGGGAGGAAGCTCTTGTCAGGGACCCCTCTCCTCAGGGTCCTTGGCCTTTGCCTACATTAATCCTCTGAACCACCATGTCATGGATATCATTATATGGTTTGTCCAAAGTCATTGCCTGGAAGCCTAGAGCCAGAGTTGGAATATGGGCCTTTCTGACTCTAATACCATGCTTGGAACCATTATGTAAAAGAAGGAAAGGAGCTGGGCACAGTGGCATATGGCTGTAATTCCAGCCAGGCAGGGAGCTGAGGCAGGAGAATCGCAGGTTCAAGGCCAGCCTGGGTGGCTTATCAAGAGCCTGTCTCAAAATAAAAATAATTATGCCGGGTGTGGTGGCGCACGCTTGTAATCCCCGCGCTTGGGAGGCAGAGACAGGAGGATCGCGCAGGTTCGAAGCCAGCCGCGCTGGCGTAAGAGACCCTGTTTCAAAAATATAAAATAGGTCTGGGAGTGTAGCCCGGAGGTAGAAGGGCTTCCAGGAACCCCAGTACCACCAAAAAAATAATAAAAATAAAAATAATTAAAAGGAGTGAGGTTGGAGCTCAGTGATAGAACAGCCCTAATTCAATCCCAGTACCTAAGAAGAATAAAAGGAAGCCGGGCGTGGTGGCGCACGCTTGTAATCCCAGCTTTCAGAAGGCTGAGACCAGAGGATCATGGTTCATGGACAGCTTCAGCTACTTTTTATACTTTATTTCAAAAATAAAGAATAAAAAAGCTGGGCGTGGTGGCGCACGCTTGTAATCCCCGCGCTTGGGAGGCTGAGACAGGAGGATCGCGCAGGTTCGAAGCCAGCCTCAGCTTTAGTGAGGCTCTCAGCAATTTAGTGAGACCCTGTTTCCAAATAAAATATATTTTTTAAAAAAAAGGTCTGGGAGTATAGCCCGGAGGTAGAAATCCTCTGGGTTCCACCCCCAGTACCACCAAAAAAAAAAAAAAAAAAAGAATAAAAAAACAGGGCAGGGGGTGTGTAGGTTGGAGGATGAATGCCCCTGGGCCCTGGGTTCCATCCCCAGACCCGCAAAAAAAAAAAAAAAAAAAAAAAAGGAAGAGGGAGGAAGCTCTTGTCAGGGCCCCTCTCCTCGGGGTCCCAGAGGTTAACAAACTCAGGGAACAGCTGCTTCTTCCCAGCCTTTGACATTGGTCAAAGAGCATCAGAGCTGGGACTAAAAAATAAAGAGCACCAGAAATGCTTGGGTCTAAAAAATAACAATAACATTTTACCCTTCAAAATGCTTTCCATATGCCGTATTTAATTCTCACAATAATCTATGAAGTAAGTACTTCCCCATTCCCATGTTGCAGATGAAGACGCAGAAGCAGAGTGGTTAAGTAGTGCACCTGAGGTTGCACAGCCCGGGAGCAGCAGAGGCCCCATTCAGTCTCACAGTGAGGTTGCAGAGGCCATGACTAGCCATTCCTCCCCTGCCTGTCAAAATGGCCAAGGGCTCCCCCTACACCTAGAGTCAGGGAGGTGGGTGCTGAGGATACATACTACCATACTCCTGTCTGAACATTTTTTAGAGCGCAGCAGGGAGTGAGGCCTCTTGTGTCTGCAGATTCAGCCCCCAGGCTAGCTGGGCTACCCTGTACTCACCTCTGTTCCAGGAGATGCGAGCACAGGCAGAATGGCCACGTAGGAACTTGAGGCCAGGGAATAGCCTGGGCAAGTCACATTCTTCCAGGGGCCCAGGTGTAGCCTTCATCCATAGGCTCCTGGAAGGGCCAAGTTCTAAAAAGCCAGATTCATCATTCCACCACAGCCTGGGAGCCCGGACGCTCTCCAGGGTCCTGAAATGCCTCCCCTGGTGTGGGCTGGGAGCCTGGAGCCCCCAAAGCTCTGGTCCTCTGACACATTCTTCAAAGCCAGGCAGGTGAATCAACATCTTGGAGATGCTCTATTACCCTAAGCACAGACATTCAGCTAGTTCTTAGCTCTTCCCACCCCACCAAGGAGGAGCTTCTTGTGAAGATCTGAATGAACGCCTCTCTCCCTCCCACCCGCCGATGGCTGCATTCCCTGACTTTAGTGTAAAAGATGTGCCCGTGACAGAGCTGGCCTGTAACCCTGAAACGGGGGTGAGTGCAGCAGAGGGTGCTCAGCGCTAGTGGCCATCACCACCACCATATCGCCATCTGCCCCGGTCAGCCCTGCTCTGGGCCAGCGACCACACCCAAGTGCGCTTCCCAGCCTGTGGCCCCAGATAGCACATCCCAAGGGGAGGGAACATCTTCACTCCTGCCTTTGAAAGATGACCAGATGGCAGTGCTGTGGGGAAAGCAGAGAAGTCCCCTCCTTCCAAAGACTGCTCAGACCCCTCTGTCCTAAAGCCCCCTGTTGCCAGGGAACCTAGACTATTGTCTCTCCTGCACTTTCAAGCTAAAGCTAAGTAAAGATCTGAGAGGGTCCTCACTCACAAGTCCGGATGGGACAGCCCCGTCGGTGACCGCAGGACAAACTGATTGTGAGGCCATCTCTTCCATCCATGTCCTGCATCTCTGAGCCCCAGTGCCCTCATCCCATTGTAAACCAGATTCTAGCTATTGAGGAAGGTAATTGAAGAAGGGGTGCAGCCAGAGGGAGAGGGCCATGACCCAAGACAAGGGTGGAAGGTGCACAAGGAGAAGGGGCTGCACCTCTTCCCTTGGCTTCTGACCCCACATTCTCCCAGTTACCCCGCCTGGAAGGGTAGCCCAGGCACAGGCCCCTCAGGCTTTCCGTTAAACCTAGCTCCATTTTCAAGTCTCCATTGTGGAGTAACTTCGCTGGCTCCCCACCTGGCCTGAGAAGCCTCACCTCCTCCTTCCAACACTTACTGGGCACCATCTGTATGCCCGACCTGTGCCAGGCCATTTTCTTACACATTATCCCATTTTGTTCTTCATGACAACCTGTCGAGGTGGGTATTTTACAGGTGAGGAAACTGCGGCTCAGAGAGGTTACATCATTGTTCCAGGGTGACACAGCCAAGCAGAGATAGAGTTAGAACTCCAGGTTGACCTTTTCAGCATGATGAGCTGCTCTCCTGGCCCTGCCCCAGTGGCTGACCCCCACAGATCTGGCTGCAGCACAAACCACCCCCAGGGCGCAGATCAGCTACCAGAGAACCTGCCTGCCAGCCTCCTGGGCCTTGGAAGGACACACCACGTGGCTACGGTTAGGGTGTCAGGTTCTCCTCAGAAAAAAGCAATCACACTCAAGGCACAAACCCTCCTCGGTCCCTGGTCCCTGTCTGGCAGGCAGCCAACTGCCCAGAGCACTGCCAGGGCTGAGGCTGGGCACAGAAGGATGTGCACCGAGGGGGGCAGGAGGCAGCCGCACCCACCCCACTCACCTGAACACAGGCCACTCACTCACTAGGCCCCTGGGCAAGACCCCTTCTGAAGTGCCAACCTGTGCTCAGAGGGCCAGAGGTCACGGTGCCACCTGCCCAGGGGTCAGGCAAGTAACGAAGCCAGCCTGCAGAGGAGGGGTATGGGGAACACCGGCCCTGCCCCAAAACTCCAACTGCCCGCCACGGGCTCGCAGTCTAAGGATGCCAGGCCTCTTGACTCTTCGAGAGAGGCCAAAATCCAGACTTTGCTCAGAAACTGCCCATTTTTACAACAGTAGCCACTAATTTAATTTTTTAAGGCCTGTGTAGGCCAAATGTTTGCCATGTCAGATTCCTGCCCTAGCGACCAAGGCCCTCCCAACACTTCACAGACGCCCTCGTCTGAGCCTTGGGAGTTGTGGGTGTCTTTTTACAGATACAGACACTGAGGCTCAGTGGGAGCAGAGTCCTGAGCAGGTAGGTGGCCCTAACCCCAGCCCAGGGCTCCTGCTGGCTCAGGTCAGGGGAGAGGGGAGGGAGGCTGACCCTCTGGCTTGCAGCCAGAAGACACAGGCAGGCCCTGGATGAGAGGGTGCCTGGGCTCCTCCCAACATAACCAGTCTGCGCAGCGGAGGACCCCAGGCTGCTCCGAGGAGCAAGGGGCCAGGAGAGCACTAGACTATTCACCACTCCACCATCACAGGGATCTTCCAATTGGCATTCCGACCTGGTGCAGGGCCCTGAATTCTAGCAAAGTTTAAACTCGGGGGAGGTGGGCTACTAGTGGCTTCAGTAGTGGGAATAGATGATGGATTGGGTTGGATTTTTCTCTCTTTCTCCCTCCCCCTCTTTTCTTTGCACTGGGGATTGAACTCAGGAGGTTCTACCTCTGAGCTATACCCCCAGCCATTTTTTTTTTTTTTAATTTTGAAACAGAGTCTCACTAAGTTGCTGAGGGTCTGGTTAAGTTGCTAAGGCCAGCCTCAAACCTGCAATCCTCCTGCTCAGCTCCCAAGTACTGGGATTACAGGTATATACCACCATGCCCTGCTGCGTTTTCTCTGTTAGGAGGTGATCCTGGCTCCGCTGTGCACGAGGCTCATTAATACTCCTCATGAAGAAGAAGCTACACTGGATGGGGTGGGAACCGCATTCAGGGCCTCGGCTCCTGAGCTGCGGCTCAGGACTGGGACACAAGGGTCCTCATGAGGAGACAGTGGGGAGGTGAAGAAGCCCACAAATCCAAGCTGTGGAAGCACCAACATCCTTTCTCTGTGTCTTTCACACATTCGCGTGTGCATGGAAACACAGCAGGTGCACACGTGTATACAGGCAGATATACACGCACATACTCTTACACAGGCTCCAAGCCTGTGCTCATGTGGTGCTCCCCACCAACTGGAAGCCCTCTCCTCTCTGAATCTTCCCCTTTTGCTATTTCAGTCCTCCTCTTCCCGACCTCTGAAGCCACAGAAACCTGTGTGTGGATCGGAACTCGGGCCTGCGGGTAACTGAGTTCTGGGTCTTTATGGGGATTAGGCCTAGGGGCCAAGGTAGTGCCAGGACTTGCAGAGGAACAAGTAGGCGTCCAGAAGCAGCCAGGATGGGAGCGCTGAGGCTGCTGGGAGGGGTCTGACGAGGCCTCTCTGTGCAGGTTTAAGGACAACCCAGGCTGGGCTAGGCAAGGCCTGAAAACCGCTCTTCAGCGCCCCCTCCTGGAAGCCCTCCAGAACTGCCCCAGTCAAGGGCCCTCTCCCTCCTCGGAGTTCCCACAGCCCCGCTGGTTGGCAGAGCCCACGAACACCTCTCTCAGGGGATCTTAAACCCCTTTTCCTGTAGTCCCCAACCTCACAGATCAGCTCCAGAAACAGGATTGGACTTTTAAAACCCAAGCCCCTCAGCAGTGAGGAGGCAGCCCCCAGCACCTAGCAACGGAGAAGCCAGGACAAGTGCGATTGGTCACTTCCACAGGCAAAAAGGAAGCCGTGAGCTGATTGGCCGGCAGTGCTTATAACCTGGAGAAGCGAGTGAGCAAGAAGCAGCGAGTCACAGGAGAGGGAGATGGCAGGGCTTGGTCGTCCTCCAAAAGCTGCTGGAGGCTGGGTAGAGGTCCGTCCGCAGATCAGAACTCCCCTCAGGCCCAGGCTGGAGGAGAGCACTCCCAGCGGAATTGCCCAGTTTCTGCCATATTCTCCCACCCTCCATCCCAGCTGTGGCGTCTGGCACTCAGAGGGTTAAAATGGGGGTTGGTGGTTGTGGTTGTGGTTGTTGTTGTTGTTGTTGTTGTTTGGTACTAGGGATTGAACCCAGGAGTATTCTACCTCTGAACTACACCCCTAGTCTTTTTTATTTTTTATTTTTTATTTTGAAACAGGGTCTCACTAAGTGGTTAAGGGTCTCTCTACGTTGTTGAGACTGTCCTCAAACCTGCAAACCTCCTGTCTCGGCCTCCCAAGTACTGGGATTACAAGCCTGTGCCACCACAGCCAGCATAAGACAGGTTTAACCAGTACCGACCTAGGAGCAATCCCAGAAGCCCCAGCACCTGCATCCCCAGGTGAATTCCTGAAAGTTGGGAAGGATCTGGCCACATCTGAGGCAAGCCAAGAGCCCCCAAGCTGGAGGGGCCTTGGGGTGATGTAGCCCAGTTCCCTGCAAAGTATAGCTCAGAGGTAGAGTTTCCCTGGGTCCATCCCCAGTACTCAAAGCTGCTCAGGCCCTAAGAACTGGGCTACATCATCCCCAAATGGGTAGGGGAACCCAACAGGTCCAGAGAAAGGTGGGATTTGCCTTCAATCACTTGAGTATTGAGCCACAGTACTGGAACCAGGACCCAGGCCTGCGCCTGGCGGGCTGTCCAGCCCTCTCCCAGTGCACCGCACAAGCTCGTGGTCCCCACTCTGCATCTTTGCACCGCACCTGGGATGCCCTTCCCTCCATCCTCCAGGCAAGCCCTGCCCAACCTTGAGTTTCCAGCTCAGGGGGCAGCCTGTTCAGATGCCACCAGCCCTTCCTCCTCCCCTGGCCTCCTGCGCGCTGTCTATCACCGCCCTGGCCACCCTAGACTCTTACTGTTTGTTTACTGACCCTCAAGAACAGGGTCAATCCATTCCATCCTCACCCATCCACCATCCGGGCCGGACCCAGGACAAAGCTGGCAGCTGGGACGTAAATGTCTCTTTCAACAGAGGGATGAAAGACTTTGGTATTTCAATCTCGCAGTTTGTCTCCAATGTGACTCCTGTTTTCTGTGTGTCCGGCCCTGTGCTTGGCAGGAGAGACGGGGAGAGCTGTGGCTCCAGCCTCGCCTTCCAGAGCTCCCGTGGGGAGCCAGGGCAGGGGGTGTGTTAAGCAGAGGTTTGGCCATAGGGTACTCACCTCCTTGCTTAGAGGCCTGAGTGCTGGGTGGGCAGCAGTCAGAGGAGGACTGGTCTTTCCTGGCCTGGGAGCCTGTGCAGCAGGCAGGTCCATGGGGGGCACTGTCCCCTTCTCCAGGTCCTCTCAGCCAGTTGTTGAGCTATGATACAGCTGCTCCAGATGCTCTCAGCCTCCACAGCAGGGCTCTGGGGAGGACCACTTGCCCTGTTCTAAGTCAGCAGTGGCCCCCTGATGCCCCACTCACAGGCTGCGATGTGCTTGGAGACCCCCCGGAGCTGTAACTCAGTGGCCCTTCGGGGCTCTGGGAAGCCGAGCCCATGGTGGGCCCCGGCAGGAGCCCTGAGTCTCACTCTGCAGTGTCCCCAGTGGTGGTCGTGGGTGGGGGCTGATTACAGACTGCATGCTCTGATGCCCTACCAGAGAGGGGCTGCTCGCTCCCAGCTCCGAGCTTCTCCCCAGCCCCTGCTCGCAGCCTCAGCTGTGACTGGGGCAGCCTGTCCATCTGGCTGAACAGGCCCTTGGATGGTGTATCTGTCTCCCCCAGAAGGCAGCCAGGCAGTCGTGAAGCACAAGAGGTCCATTTGCAGGCAGTGCTCCAGCAGGGGATAAAGAGGTGTCTAATGTAACAGCAGAGAGCTGCTCCATGTCAAGGTGGCACCACTGTAAGTATCATCGTGTGCCACATGCCATAATCACTTCCACCTCTCACAGAAGTCCTGGGAAAGACGCATAATTAGTCCCACTCTGCATATGAGGGAGTCGGGGCTCAAAGAGGCTCTGGGAGCTGGGCGCGTGGCACGCACCTATGATCCCAGTACTTGAGAGGCTGAGACAGGACGATCAAAGGTCCGCCTTAATGAGACCCTGTTTCAAAATTTAAAAAATAAAACTGGATGAGGGTTGCTTGGAAGTAAAATGCCCCTAAGTTCAGTCCCCAGTACAACTAAAATAAAAAATAAAATAATAAAGATGCTTGGGGATTTGATGAAGCCACACTACACAGCAGAGTGGACACAGAGGTGGTCCTGCCTGACGCCACAGCTTTCCAGCCGCTTCTCCTACCGCTCCCCCATTGCCCTCTGTCCTGGGGGCTCTAAAGGCAGCAGCGACCGATGTCTGTAGCTTTGGCCAGTCCCACGTGAGGAGAGGGCTGTAAAATATGAGTCCCCTCTCTTCTCTTCCCTCCCTTCCTTCCTTCCTTCCTTCCAGCAATCTCCCTCTCTTCCTTCCTTCCTTAAGGCTGAGGGCTCTGTGTCCCTTGGCTGTCCAGACCAAAGCTGTCCTGCGTGCGCTGTTCACATGTGACTGTGCGTATGTGCACCACGCGAAGCAGTCACATGCCCTAGTTTCAAACCAGGACCAAACTGCCCTGGTTCACACAGGAGCCAAGAGCGTGGGCCCTGGGGAGTCACACTGCCTGGGGTCTTGTCTCAGCTCTGCCCTTTGTGACCTCCATCTCCAGCCTCTGAGTCAGCATCTATACAATGGGGATAATAATGGCATAATGGCTTCTAATTAGACTTGCAAAAGACTCAGGGAAAAAAATCCGTGTGTGTGCTGTGTGTGTGTGTGTGTGTGTGTGTGTGCGCGCGCGCGCGTGCATGCGCGAGCAAGGCAAGCTCTCTGCCATCCAGCTAAATTTGCAGCCAGGGGGGGGGGGGACCTCTTGAATGAAACTGGCCGGATCTGGGCAAGCCGAGGGCATTGCATCTTCCTTCATGGAGTTCCACGAGTTCGTATGCAGGGCCTGGTGTCCAGCAGGGGCTATGTTAGTATATTTTTTCAGCAAAGACTCACTGAGCACCTACAATGTGCCGGGCAGCATTGAAGGGGCTGGGGCCACGATGCTTACCAGGGCAGGCACAGTTTCCACCCTCAAGGGGATTGAAGGCTCCTCACAGCTGTCTCTTCCTTCATCCATAGACACACTGGCAGGTAGTATGGAGGCAGGCACATCTGGGAGGATGAAGGGCAGAGCAGCATCAGGACCCCCTCTGCCTTTTGGTGGTGCCTTCTCTAGCTGCCCTTGGCCCCGCCCTCTGCCAGACCCAAGCACATGGGGCTGTGGGGAACCTGTGCTTTTCCTCTTCTCTCCTTCCTGCCTACACTCTCCCGTTTCCATACAGAGGGTACCCGCTGCACGCCCTGCACCTGGAAGGCCAACATGTCCAGACAGCAATCTCCCTCTCTTCCTCCCAGTCTACCCTCTTTCTAGGTGCTCATCTTGGAGCCCGGCACCCTCTCCCCATTTCCCTTCCCCCAGTCACTCCAACCAGGAGCCTGGGTGCCCGGTCCCTTCACTTGGCCCCCATGTAGCCCTCTCAGCCCTCCCTCCTGCATCCCTCTGGAGCCCTTCACATCTGTCTAGCCCCATGGGATGCTCCTCCTGTCCATCTGCAGTAGGTGCCATAGGTGTCCCCCACAGGCCCCCTCATCCAGATCAGGGCATCTGTGCCCAGCTACTGGGAGTGATGGCTGTTACGGACTCAGCCAAGAAAGACAATGCTTCTGGGGACGTGCCTGGGGTTTTCCTCTCACCCAGGAGTCCAGGAATGAGAGCCTGGCTGCAGCCTCCCAGCTTCCCCAGGGGAGTGGCCTGAGAGCAGCCCTCAGCAGACCCACACCTCTCCGCAGCCACATCCACTGCCTGCCCCTCGGGGTCCTGGAGAGAGCTCTCCAGAGCCCCTTACATCCTCATCTCCCATTGGGCCAGGCACAGTGACCTGTCCTGAGTGCAGGGACAGTCCAGAGCAGGGAGGGGCCAGAGACAGGGACGCTGGGAAGCTGAGCTCAGCGCTGCACCCACCCGCCCGTCCCTGGTCGGCTGAGGCCTCAGGGCCCACCTGCCTCCCTGACGCTGTGATTAAGTTCTGTGCCAGAAGGAGAGCGCAGCGTTCCCGCCACCTCTTTTCTTTTTACTTCCCTTTCTCTCCTTTTCAAAGGCTGAGCCCGAGTTAATCAGATAAATTCCTCAGCAGTTGCACCAACAATTTTTCTAAGGTTCAGTCTCCCCAGAGCGACTCATAATTACTCCAGACTGAGACATTAAAGCAAAGGGGAAAGCAGAGGGGAAAAAAAGATGTTTTTAATTAAAAAATTAATTTTCCAACAGACCCACTGACGGCTGCCCGGCTGCAGCACTTGACTAGGCAGAAGACATCCCCCTCCAGCCTCCTCCTCTTCGCTAAGCCTGGGCGAGCAGCCCGCACCCTGACACGGTCTGGGCTCCCAGCCTCCCCTTCCTCCCCTAAGGCAAGTGGTGGCAGCCGGACTTGGTGGCCCATGCTTGTAATCCCAGTATTTGGGAGGCTGAGACAGGAGGATCGCAGGTTCGCCACCAGCCTCAGCTACTTAGCAAGACCCCGTTTCAAAATAAAAAATGAGCTGGGCATGGTGGCGCACGCTTGTAATCCCCGCGCTTGGGAGGCGGAGACAGGAAGATCACGCAGGTTCGAAGCCAGCCGCGCTGGCTTAAGAGACCCTGTTTCCAAAAATTAAAAAAAAGTATAAAATAGGTCTGGGAATGTAGCCCAGAAGTAGAAGGGCTTCCAGGAACCCCAGCACCACCAAAAATAAATAAATAAATAAATAAATAAATAAATAAATATAAAAAGTGAAATCTGGTTAGGGGTGTGACTCAGAGGTAGAATGCACCCGAGTTTTGTGGGCACTGGGAGATCTGGCCATGAGATTTTGCCAGAGGAAACCCAGAACGAAGGGAACCAAGAAAGGGGAGAGAGGAAGAGGAATGCCCCTGACCATTACCCTGCCCCCCAAATGACCTGGTCACCAACACCCCCTGACCATTGCCCTGACCCGAGATGACCTGGTCACTAGCCCACCAACCAGGGGCATGCATGGCTACCCCTGTACACCCTTGCCCCATAAAAAGCCCCTAGTCTGTCAGGAAGGAGGGCTTCTGGCTCTCATGGACCCTTCCATGCTCAGTACCCCCTCCCAGGCTTTACCCAATGGTCTGTCTAGTCATGTTTCTTTATCTCCATATTTCTGGACAACTTCAATCCCCAGTATCACAAAAAAAAATAAAAAATAAAGTGGTGGAATTGCAGGATCCTTAGTGGGAAGAGCAAGCCGAGTGCAGCAGCACACCCATGATCCCAGCATTGGGAGGCTGAGACACCCACGATCCCAGCATTGGGAGACTGAGACACCCATGATCCCAGCATTGGGAGGCTGAGACAGGAAGGTCATAGGTTGAAGACCAGGGCACAGTAACTAAGTAAGACACTGTTTCAAATAAAAAATAAAGTAGGGCAGGGGTGTAGCTCAGAGGTAGAACACCCCTGGATTGAATCCCCAGTAGCAAAAAATTAATTAATTAATTAATTAATTAATGCAAAGAACAGACATGGGCAGACTTTGGAGTGAAACAGGGTATAGTCTGACTAACACCCCCTGACTTCCCACTCCAGGGAAGTCAGCCATCCATAGAAACGTCCTACACCCACCAACATCACTGACATCACCTGGACCAGAGTTTGTGTTTTAATAAGATCCCTGGCACCAAGTATGATGGCGCACACCTTGATCCCAATACTTGAGAGGCTGAGACAGGAGGATCATGGGTTCAAGGCCAATGAGACTCTGTTTCAAAATAAAAATTAAATAGGGCTGAAAGTATAGCTCAGGGGTAGAATGCCCCAGTACAGAGAGGGGGGAAAATAAACAGCATATTACTCCCTTGGTATCTCCTTGTTGCTTTTATGTTACCATAAAACTTGAGATCCTCCTACCTCAGTCTCCCAAGTACTGGGATTACAAGTGCGCACCATTATGCCTGTCCTTGGTGTGGCTTCTTTACTTCTGATTTGATGAGTCTCCCCGGGGCATGCAGCTAGGTTTTCTGAACCCAAGGGCACTCTCCCCCTGAGCTACACCTGAAAGGCTTTTTATTATTTTATTTTGAAACAAGGTCTCACTTGTAGAGAGTGAGTTGCACAGAGCCTCACAAAGTAACTGAACACAAACCTGCCATCCTCCTGTCTCAGCCTCCCAAATCCTGGGATTACGGGCATGTGCTGCCACACCTGGCTACAGGTTACTTTTTTTTTTTTTCTTTGCAGGTCTGGGGATGAAACCCAGGGGCATTAGACCTCCAAGCTACACCCCCTGCCCAATTTTTTATTCTTTATTTTGAAATGGTCTCACTGAGTTGTGGAGGGCCTCACTAAGTAGCTGAGGCTGTCCGTGAACTGCGATCCTCCAGTCTCAGCCTCCCAAATGCTGGGATTACAAGCATGCGCCACCACCCCCGGCTTACAGGTTACCATTTAAGAAAAACTGTCCTCTGAGCCTCAGCCATCTCCTCTGAAAAATGGAGATAATAAGGACATCTGCCTTGCCGCTTAGTTTGCAAGGATTACGAAGACATACAAGAAAATGCTTTGATAAACTGTAAAGCAGGAACCTTGGCAAAGGTGAGCTAGGTATGACCTGGAGCCGCTGAACTGTTTGAGCATTTCAGGAATGTGACCTGCAAGCAGGAGCCCGGCCAGCTCTCTAGGACTCTAGCTCTCTGTATCTGAGGACCCACCCGCAGATTCCAAAAGGATACAAAGATTTTGTAATGGGGAAATAGTGACTGGAGGAAACAAAGTCGTCTGTCTGAAGCACTGTCCTGGTGCCTCCTCTGCTCACAGGTGCTGAGGCTGCTGCTGGGGGCAGGGCTGCTGGAGTAACGGTGTGTCTGCTGGGGATGCGGGAGTCTGCCCTCCGCAAGTATCCAGCAGCCAAGGGCTCCGTTTTTCACCTTGCCTGTCACTTCTGGACCTAGCTGCATGCCCAGGGAGAATCATCAAATTGGAAGTAAAGAAACAACACCGCTGACAGACCTGATGATGCACGCTTATAATCCCAGTGCTTGGGAGACTGGGGAGGAAGGTCTCAAGTTCGAGGCCAGCCTGAGTAATTTAGTGAGATCCCAACTCAAAATAAAATAAATAAATAAAAGGGTTGGGGTGTCGCTCGGTGGTAGAGTGCCCCTGGGTTCAATCTGGAGAAGAAAAAGAAAGATGAAAAGGAGGAGGAGAAGGAAAATAAAGAACAATACTAAATCACTGGTAAAGATTCTGAAATGATGCTAAAGCCTCGTAATGGCAAGAGAATGTGTTCATACTGTGGTGTGGGATACAGAGCAGCCATAGACGCGTCTGCACTTATAAAATTACATATACAAGTACATCTACACGCTGAATCCCTAACCCCCAACCTAATGATATTAAGGGGTGGAGCCTTTGGGAGGTGATTAAGTTTAAATTAGATCTTAAGGGTGGGCCCCTCCTGGTGAGATCAGGGTCTTTTTCAGAAGAGAAAGTCGGATCACTCTCTCTTTCTGCCCCTACACACACACACACACACACACACACACACACACACACACACAGAGCCAGGTTGGAGCATGCGCAAAATGGCCGGGAGGGACCCCGCCGACCGCACCGAATCTGCCAGCAACTTGTTCTTAAACTTTTCAGCCTCTGGAACTGTGGTATGTGTGGAGAGTTAAAAGAATCATTACCAAAAGAATAATAGTTATGAAAGAATATCTAAAAGTGGGGGAGTACTTTGACCAGAGACCACACCCTCTCTCGGGGCTTTGCTCACGTTGAGAACCTGCCGATTAGCTGCATGGGAGACCACACAGATGCCGAGAAAAAGCAGGTGGTCTCGGCATGTTTCAAAATAAAAAATAATATAGGGCTGGGGGTATAGCTCAGAGACATAACTTCCCTGAGTCCAATCCCTAGTACCACAAACAAAAATATAAAAATCCAGACATGGTGATGCACATATGTAATCCCAGCATTTAGGAGGCTGAGACAGGAGGATCATGGTTTGCAGACAGACTCAGCTATTTCTTAGTGAGGCCCCTTGCAACACAATGAAACCCTGTTTTAAAATAAAGAATAAAAAATAGGGCTGGGGGTGTAGCTTGGAGGTAGAATGCCCTGGAGATCCATCCCTAGTACTGCAAAAAGAAGAAAGAAAAAGAATAAGAAAAAGAAAGAAAGAAAAAAAAAAGCAGAACAGCAAGAATCAAGACAGAAAAGACCTTCCACCTACCAAAGAATGTAAACAAAATATGCAGACCTCTCACCAACCAGAAAAGTGGCCCAAGAACGGGGAGCACAACTACTTCAAATTGCTGAGCATTAAGCAAACAAAGAGAATAAATTTTATTTGTGTCTGAACAGTCACTAAAAATTAAAAGCAAGATAAAACCTTCTGCATACATAAAAAAAGATAGAATTTATACCCAACCGATCTTCATTGAAGGAATCCCAAAGGGCATATGTCAACAAAAAGAAAAGTGGACCTAAAGGAAGAAGGATGAAGGGCTGGGGATGCAGCTCAGGGTAGAGCTCCTGCCCAGCACGTGGGAGGCCCTGGGTTGCATCCTCAACACTGCAACAGCAGAAAAGAATGAGCTGACCCCAGTAGTGCACACCTGTAATCCCAGTACTTGGGAGGCTGAGACAGGAGGATCACAGGTTCCAGGCCAGCCTCAGATCATTAAATTAGCAAGACTCTATTCCCAAATAGAAAAATAAAAATAGAGCTGGGGTGTAGCTTGGAGGAAGAATGCCTCTAGGTTCAATATCCAGCACAAGAAGAAAGAAAGAGAGAAAGAGAGAGAGAGAGAGAGAGAGAGAGAGAGAGAGAGAGAGAAGCAAGCCAGCCAGGCATGGAGGTGCATGCTTTTAATCCTAGCAGTTGGGAGGCCAAGACAGGAGAATCGCAGGTTCACAGCCAGCCTCATCTACTTAGGCCCTACGCAACTTAGTGAGACCTTGTTTCAAAACAAAAAATAAAAATTAAAAAATAGGGCTGGGATGTAGCTCAGAGGTAGAATGCCCTTGGGTTAGATCAGTAGGACCAAAAAAAGAGGAGGCTGGGGATATACCTCAGAGGTAGAACACCAAAAATTAAAGGGTGAAACTTTGTAAACATATATATATTAATAAATTGAAATATTGACCACAAAATAATAGCAATAATAACAATAGCTATGATTGTGTTTGGAAAAAAGATATCTAAGATTCTAGCCAGGCGTGGTGGCACAGGTTTGTAATCCCAGCGCTTGGGAGGCTGAGACAGGAGGATCGCACAGGTTCAAAGCCAGCCTCAGCTACTTAGTGAGGCTCTCAGCAACTTAGTGAGACCTTGTTTCCAAATAAAGTATAAAATAGGTCTGGGAGTGTAGCCCAGAGGTAGAAAAGCCCCTGTGTTCCACCCCCAGTACCACCAAAAAAAAAAAAAAAAAAAGATTCTAGATATTTTTTTGGGGGGTGGATTGAACCTAGGGACACTCTACTTCTGAGCTGTACCCCCAGATCTATTTTTATTTGTAAACAGGGTCTCGCTAAGTTTCCGAGGCTGGCCTTGAACCTGTGATCCTCCCCTCTCAGCCTCTCAAGTACTGAGATCACAGGCGTGCACCACCTCCTGGTTCTGCGTAGCATTTTAAATGCTTCTTTACTAGTCAGAAGGATGATAGAGCTGCTGAAAAACCACTGGAGGTAGTTAGAAAAACCTACAACTGTATGTACATCGAAACTGAAAAGCCTCCATAATACCCTCCTCAATAACAGACAGAAGAGAGGGAAAGAGGAGACGTAACGCAGCCAACCCAGCATATCTAGCAGACATTACGGAACGCGACGCAGCGTCGTGGGGCTCCGTTTTATTCCTCGAGTTAATAATGTGCCTGCCAGTCTCCCACGGTCTTGATTAGCGTAGTGTCCAGTAAGTTTTGCGACCGGGAAGTTTGAGCCCTCCAGCTTTGCCTTCTTATTTTCAAGGTGGTTTGGGCTATTCGCAGTCTCTTGAGATGCCATCTGAATTTTAGCGCAGGGTTTTCCATTTCAGCAAGATGCATTAGAGGGGATTTTGACAGGGATTCTTTGGAATTGTAAAATTGCTTTGGGTAATATTAGCACTTATCAATACTAAGTCTTCCCGTCTACGCATGGGGGATGTGTTCGATTTTTTTGTGTCTTTTTTTTATTTCATTCAGTAGTTTTGTAGTTTTCATTATACAAGTGTTTCACCTCTTTGGTAAAGTTAGTTTCTAAGTATTTTACTTTTTTTGTGTGTGTGGTACTGGGGGTGGAACCCACGGGCTTTCTACCTCCGGGCTACACTCCCAGACCTATTTTATACTTTATTTGGAAACAGGGTCTCACTAAGTTGCTGAGGGCCTCACTAAGTAGCTGAGGCTGGCTTCGAACCCGCGCGATCCTCCTGTCTCAGCCTCCCAAGCGCGGGGATTACAAGCGTGCGCCACCACTCCAGTGTATTTTACTTTTTGATGCTATTAGAATTGGATTTTGCCGGGCGTGGTGGCGCACGCTTGTAATCCCCGCGCTTGGGAGGCTGAGACAGGAGGATCACGCAGGTTCAAAGCCAGCCGTGCTGGCTTAAGAGACTCTGTTTCCAAAAATTAAAAAAAATTGGTCTGGAAGTGTAGCCCAGAGGTAGAATGGCTTCCAGGAACCCCAGTACCACACACACACACACACACACACACACACACACACACACACACACACAGAATTGGATTTGTTTTTACAATTCTTGTCTCAAATTGTTCACCTTTAGTGTATAGAAATGCAACTAACTTTTGTGTGTTGACTTTGCATCCTGCTACCTTGCTGAATTTATTTGTTCTAGCAACTTTTTGAATTCTTTAGGATTTTCTACACATAAGACCATGCTTTCTGTGAACGGAGTCCCTTTGACTTCTTCCTTTCTAATTCGAATGTCTTTTATTTATTCTTCTTTCTTAATTGCGCTGGCTAAAACTTTCAATATTCTGCTGAATAAAAAATGGCAAAGGCAGGTGCTCGTGCTTTGTTCCTGATTCCAGAGAAACACATTTCAGTGTTTCACGACTGACAATGCTGTTTGCTATGGGGTCTACATATCTGGCTATTATGTTGGGGTAGTTACCTTTTATTTTTAGTTTGTTGATTTTTTTCATCATAAGGTGTTACATTTTGTCAAATGCTTTTTGTGCATCAAGTGAGATGATCATGTGTTATTTTCCCTTCATTTTATTAATATGGTATATTGTATTGAGTGTGTGTGTGTGTGTGTGTGTGTGTGTGTGTGTGTGTTACTAGGGATTGCGGGAGCATTCTATCACTGAACTGCACCCCCAACCATCTTCTCATTTTTTATTTTGAAACAGGGTCTTGCTAAATTGCAAGGCTGTCGCCGGGCGTGGTGACGCACGCTTGTAATCCCCGCGCTTGGGAGGCTGAGACAGGAGGATCACATGAGTTCGAAGCCAGCCTCAGCTACTTAGTGAGGCTTTCAGCAACTTAGTGAGACCCTGTTTCCAAATAAAATATTAAAAAGGTCTGGGAGTATAGCCCGGAGGTAGAAAGCCTCTGGGTTCCACCCCCAGTACCGCCAAAAATAAAAATAAAAAAAAAAGTAAATTGCAAGGCTGTCCTCAAACCTGTGATCCTCCTGTCTCAGCCTCCCAAGGACTGGTATTACAGTCATTCACCGCCATGCACAGCTTCCCTTGTGATTTCTTCTTTGACCCACTAATTGTTTAAGATTGTGTTTTTTAATTTCCCCCAAATTATAAAATTTCCAATTTTACTTCTGTTATCAATTTCTAACTTCATTCCACTAGAGTCAGAGAAGAGAAGATACTTTGTAGGCTTGCTACCTTTTTAATTATATTGAGGATTTGTTTGTAGCCTAGCATACGGTCTATCCTAAAAATTATCCCATGTTGATGGGATGTGAAATGGTACAGCAACTTTGGAAAACAATATGGCAGTTCCTCAGAAAATTAAAAATAGAATTACAATATGATCTAATAATTGTGCTTCTGGGTATATTCCCAGAAGATTTGAAAGAGACAGTTGTATACCTATGTTCATAGCAACATTATTTGAAATAGCTAAAGCATGAAAGTTCCCCAAATGTCCACCAGCAGATGAATGAATAAGCAAAATATGGGATATACATGCAACAGACTATGACTCAACCTTATTGTCAGGCATAGTGGTGCACATCTTTATCCCAGTACTGGAAGAACAAGACAGGAAGATCGCAGGTTGACAGCCAGCTTCAGCAACTTGGCCAGACCCTCAGCAACCAAGCAAGACCTTGTTTCAACAACAACAACAACAACAAAATAGGTTTGGGAGTATAGACCCCTATTCCCAAATAAATAAAAGATAAAAATAGGGCTGTGGTGTAGCTTGGAAATAGAATGCCTCTGTGTTCAATCCCTAGCACGAGAGAGAGAGAGAGAGAGAGAGAGAGAGAGAGAGAGAGAGAGAGAGAGAGAGGGCGCCAGGCGTGGTGGCACACTTGTAATCCCCGCGCTTGGGAGGCTGAGACAGGAGGATCATACAGGTACAAAGCCAGCCTCAGCTGAGTGAGGCTCTCAGCAACTTAGTGAGACTCTGTTTCCAAATAAAGTATAAAAAAGTCTGGGAGTATAGCCCGGAGGTAGAAAGCCCCTGGTTTTCACCCCCAGGACTACAAGAAAGAAAGAAAGAAAGAAAGAAAGAAAGAAAGAAAGAAAGAAAGAAAGAAAGAAAGAAAGAAAGCCAGGTGTGGTGGCATATGCTTGTAATTCTAGTACTTGGGAGGCTGAAACAGAAGGATCACAGGTTCATAGCTAGCCTCAGCAGCTTAGTGAGGCTCTCTGCAACTTACTGAGACACTGTTTAAAAATAAAGAAAAAAAATAGGCCTGGGGATGTAGCTCAGAGGTAGAATACCCCTGGGTTCAATCCCCGGTATCACAAAAATTATATTAAAAAAGAATGCATTTAATACTACTGAGCTGTACATTATTCAAAATGATGTATGGAGCCGGGCTTGGTGGCACACCCTTGTAATCCCAGCATTTGGGAAGCTGAGACCGAAGGATCTTGGTTCACGGACAGCCTCAGCTATTTAGTGAGGCCCTTTGCAACTCAGTGAGACTCTGTTTCAAAATAAAGAATAAAAAAAAAAAAAAAACAGGCGTGGTTGTGCACAC
The DNA here is from genome assembly GCF_963383645.1 of Muscardinus avellanarius. Classification (NCBI taxonomy): domain Eukaryota; kingdom Metazoa; phylum Chordata; class Mammalia; order Rodentia; family Gliridae; genus Muscardinus; species Muscardinus avellanarius. The sequence continues at coordinate 140,333,270 of NC_137788.1, read as the reverse complement.
TTGTAATCCCCGTGCTTGGCAGGTGGAGACCGGAGGATCGCGCAGGTTCGAAGCCAGCCTCGCTGGCTTAAGAGACTCTGTTTCCAAATAAAAATATAAAAAATAGGTCTGGGAGTGTAGCCCGGAGGTAGAAGGATTTCCATGAACCCCAGTACCACCAAAAAAAGAAAGGAAGAAAGAAAGAAAGAAAGAAAGAAAGAAAGAAAGAAAGAAAGAAAGAAAGAGAATAGGACAGGGGGTATAGCTCAGAGGTCAAATGGTCCTGGGTTCTATCCCCAGACCCACCAAAAAAAAAAAAAAAAAAAGCCCAAAATGGATCAAAATTGCTTAAAAAATAAAATAAAATAAAAAATAAAAAAGGCTCAAAAACTGGCCCAGGAATGGCCCCAAAATGGCAAAGAGCTTTTCAGAACTATACCGCTTTTTATAGGGCTCACTAGAGAGGGCGTGGCTGGGTCACATGAGACAGTGGCCTTTTCTTTGAAGCTTTCTGGTTCACAAAAGGGGAGAATTCCAAGTGGAGGCAAACAGATTGACACAAGGCGAAGCTCAGGTTTAATCTCCTCAGGAGTTTCCTGAGCCAGCCCATTTTAATATAAAAGTATGGGCCTGGATTTTTAAAAATAATCAAGCTCTGTTAAGCTGAAGAGTTCAGATTTTAAAACCATATTTTTCCTTTCCTTCCCCATGCATCTCCTTTCTACCTAAAATATTATTTCTTCTATTCTACCTCGTCACCACCTCATGGCTATCCTCTCAGTGCCTCCTTAGTGGGGAGCGCAGGGCCATCACCGAGGGTCAGGGACGTGTGGATCCTTGTCTGTGCTCACGCCACGCTGTAAGAGTCAGTTCTGCATTGCTGTGACTAAAACGCCGCACAAGAACAACTCAGAGAAGGAAAGATTCATTTGACTCATGGCTTAAGAAATTCAGTCCACCAGGAGCAGAACATCACGGTGGCAGAACACAGCAGAGGGAAAATGCTCAGGTCCCAGGAGCCAGGAAACAGAAAGATAGAGGAAGGGACCAAGGACAGATATAGGCCCTAAGGCTAAGCCCCCAGTGACCCCCTGCCTTCAGCCACAACTGGCCAGTCCATCAGTCTATTAATGATGAGGTTAGAGCTCTCACAAATTAAACTATTTCACCTCTACCATCACTGTAATTCCTACCATGTGAGGTGTTGGAGGATATTCCAGACCCATGGTAATGGCACAGCTAAAAATATAGCCCATGCTTCCTACCCCCACCCCACCCCCAGTTTTTCTCACATATCCCCAGAACACCTCCAGAAGGACTATAAAGTATCTTTCCTTGAAGTCTCCTTCCCAGGACTATTTCAGACCAATTTCATTTATATGATCTCATCGATGCCCCAGGGATACTGCCTAGCAATCCAGGCTCCCTTTCTCTCCCTTGGGGAGTCTGATAGATGTTAGCACCAGATAGAGCTGTGTGATCGCTAGAGCCCCACCTCCACTACCTGATGCTTGAGAGACAGCAGGGAGGTTTGTCATATAAGCCCAGAGACAAGATGAGTATTCAAGGTGGGCCATAAAAAAGCTCTGGATAAGAAAAATCAAGCCAGGCCAAGGTGGTGCATGCCTGTAATCCCCGTACTTAGGAAACTGAGATGGCAAGTTCAAGGCCAGCCTCCATGTTTCAACCAGCATCTTACTGCTATAACCCAAAACACCTGACCACCACACAACTTAGAGGAAGGAAGATTTATTTGCTCACAGTACTGGAGATTTCAGAGGTTCAGTCCATGTCAGGCCAGGTTATACCAACACAGCTCAGGGCATGCCAGATGAGCAGAGGGAGATGAGCAGAACTTCTCTCACAGAATAAAGGCCAGATGCAGAACAGCAAGCAAGGGGTTTCAGAGACATAAGCACAGTCCCCAAGGTCACAGCCTGAGGGACCCACCTCCTATAGCCACACTTCACCTGCCTAGGTTACCACTTAGTGAATCTATTACAATAGGTTTATCTGCTGATGAGATTACAACCCTCGTGACTCAATCGTATCAACTCTGAACATTAATATATGAAATCTTTAGGGAATATTCTCTATCTAACCATAATACTCTACAACTTAGTGAGGCCCTCAGCAACTGAGTGAGACCCTATTTCAAATTATTAAAAAAATTTTAAAGGGGTGGGGGAAGCTAGATGTGATGGTGCTTGCTTGTAATTCCAGTACTTGGGAGGCTGATACAGGCGGATCACAGTTCACAGCCAGCCTCAGCTACTTATTGAGGCCCTCCACAATTTAGTGAGACCCTGTTTCAAAATTTATTTCAAAATAAAGAATAAAAAATAGGCCTGGGGGTGTAGCTCGAAGGTAGAATGCCCTTGGGTTCACTTTCTAGTACTGCAAAAAAAAGGGGGGGGGAGGTGTAGCTCAAAGGTCGAATGCCCCTGAGTTCAATCTCCAGGATCAAAAAGAAAGAAAGGAAATCATCATTCCTCTTTGTGGTTGCTTAAAATGAGGTCCAGCATCCTTTAGTTAATATCTCCACCTGCCTAGGAAGAAAGTAAATCATTGACAACTTCTCATGAGAATTACTTGGCCCAGTATCGTGCTTATAAAACCCTAGCCTGGTAAATTCCCTCATCTGTGAAATGTCCTTCCCCAGAGAGCTTCTGAGCACAAGCTATCCTGCGATCTGCCACAGGCACATTAGAGCAGGGGCTGGAAATGGCTTGGGGGCTTCTGCAGGCCACCTCTTTGGCCATTTCTATCTCTGGGTGGGCTGTACCCCACTTACTGAGCCAGGATGGCATCAGCTTCCTCCACAAAATCTGACTTAATGGGATAGATTGTAAGGTAGCCTCAAAGAGGAGTACCAGGCCCACTGGCCTGGGTGTAGTGACGTGCTTCCCAGGAGGGCAAGGAATGATGTCATGTCACCTGGGGTTCCCGTGAAGTAGGGGGAGGACAGGAGCAGCATGCTGTGGTCACCTCTGTCCCACTTAATTCTTTCATGCAGCCACAATCTTGGAAGAAAACACTGTATAATTCACCTTACAGGTTGTTTTGTTTTGTTTTGTTTTGTTTTGGTGGTACTGGGGTTCCTGGAAGCCCTTCTACCTCCAGGCTACACTCCCAGACCTATTTTTTTTTAATATTTGGAAACAGGGTCTCTTAAGCCAGCACAGCTGGCTTCGAATCTGCATGATCCTCCTGTCTCCGCCTCCCAAGCGCGGGGATTACAAGCGTGCGCCACCACGCCCGGCACCTTACAGTTTAAAAAATGTCACAGAGTCACGCATGGCGTCGCACATCAGTAACCCCAGTATGTGGGAGGCTGAGACAAGATCATCTCAGGTTTGAAGCCAGCCTCAGCAACTTAGCAAAGCCTGCAGTAACTCAGTGAAACCTTGTTTCAAAATAAAAAATAAAATAGAAAGGCGTGATGGCGCACATTTGTAGGGAGGTGAAGACAGGAGGATCACGCAGGTTCGAAGCCAGCCGCACTGGCTTAAAAGACCCTGTTTCCAAATAAAAATATAAAAAATAGGTGTCTGGGAGTGTAGCCCGGAGGTAGAAGGGTTTCCAGGAACCCCAGTACCACCAAAAATAAATAAATTAATTAATTAAATAAATTAAAATAAAATAAACAGCGTGTGTGGCGCACGTTTGTAATCTCAGCACTTGGGAAGCTGACACAGGAGGATCAGGTTCATGGATAGCCTCAGCTACTTAGTGAGGCCCTTTGCAACTCAGTGAGACCCTGTTTCAAAATGAAGAATAAAAAATTACGCTGAGGGTGTAGCTCATAGGTAGAATGCCCCTGGGTTCCATCCCTAGTACCACAAAAAAAGGGGCTGAAGGTATAGCTCAGAGGTAGAATGCCCCTGGGTTCAATCCCCAGTACCAAATCAAAACCAAAAGTCACAGAGGTTTCCAGAAAGGAGTCTCAGGGCACAACTGGCCCAACCCTCTTGTGCCGTGGAAGGAAACTGAGGCCATGAGAGGGTGAGCCACCTGCCCAAGGCCGCACGACAGGGGCAGAAGTCTGGAGTCTGACACCCACGCCTGCAGCCCGCACCTCACCCCCACCCCAGGCCCCTGTGCTGTGGGTCCAGGGGGTCCGCATCGCCTCTGCCCAGAGCAGAAGCCTGAGGAGCGGAGGAGGGAAAAAGAGAGCGGAGAGCCAGGCAAGGGTGCAGGAAGCGGCAGGGATTTGCTCTGCCCCATTGTAGCTTGATCAATCGCAAGTGGCGCGGGTGCGGCTGCTGGAACCACAGCTCCCCCGAGCCCCATCACTCAGCGATATGGTAATAAAGTGGCCGGGCCTGGGAACTGCTATGAGACTCCAGAGAGCTCAGTCTCATCCCACTGGATTACAACCCTGTTATCGACACCCCTGGGGCTTGTTCTGCCTCCTTCAACCCCAGCTCCACAGAAGAAAGTCGCTGGGGAATGGGGGGGGGGAGGCGGGCTGCTGGCTGCTGGCTGCTGGGATGCAGCAGAGGCTGAGAGGGGGGCTGCAGGCCTCGGGGAAGATGGCTCCTCCAGGGCCCGGCCTGCCACACGTGTCCAGGGCGGCCTTCTCCTGAGCGCCCACCCCAGAGTCCGCTGAGATCTCAGCCTTGCACTGGGCTGTGCTATGGGGGACAGAGGGAGGAGAAGGGGGCGCCGGGAATACCACAGTGCTTGGGCACACGCCCTGTTTGCCAAGATTGTGCTGTTCTGTTGTGGATGTGCAAACCATAGAAAGGGCCCTGGGGCTTCGGACTGGAAGGAGGAGGAGAAGGAGGAGGAGGAGGAGGAGGAGGAGAAGGAGGAGGAGGAGGAACCACAACGGGGCTCAAACACCACTATTCTGTTGCTAAACCCTGGCCACAGCTCCCGGCAGGCTCCCACCCATTTCCATCCCATGACATGTGCCCAGCTCCAAAGCAGGCGCCCTCTGGAGTTCTCCTGCAGAAAATTCTGCTCCACAACCTGGTGCTTCCAGGAAAAAGTCAGAATTCCAATGCCTAATAAAATCTTCAACCAGAAACATTAAGAAAGTCGGGTGTGTGCTACCACGTGGGTGAAACTTGAAATCATCTTGCCAAAGAAGATGAAACAGATGCCCAAGTACAAATACTGTATGATTTCACTTATATAAGGATCTACAACAGGTAAATTCAAAGACAAAGTAGAAGAGAGGCTACCAGTGGCTAGGGTGAGGGGGATGGGCGGTACTGTGTACTGGGTGCAGGGTTTCTGTTTGAGATGATGAAAAGTTTCTGGAAATGAATGGTGGTGATGGTTACCCAGAACTGGGGAGCTACTGAATGTCACTGCCACCGAATTGGACTTTGGGATTTTGTGTGTGTGTGTGTGTGTGTGTGTGTGTGTGTGTGTGAGACGGGGGAAGTTAGGCACCGGGGGGTTGAAACCAGGGATACTCTACTTCTAAGCTATACCCCCAGCCATTTTTATTTTTTATTTTAAAACAGGGTCTTGCTAAGTTGCTGAGAGTCTGACTAAATTGCTGAGGCTAGACTTGAACCTGCAATTCTCTTGTTCCAGCCTTCAAAGTACTGGGATGACAGGTACGCACCACCACACTCAGGTCCTATAAATATTCTTAATTAAAGCAACAACAACAGCACATCATTGACCAGAGGTAAAATCTGGGCTATTTCCCCAGCATTTTAGATTTTAATCTAAGCCATGGCTCCAAGCTATAATGTTAGGGTCAAGTTTAATGTTAACTTCCCAAGAGAACACAATGTCATTTTGATCCACCAGCAGCTGAGAGGGAAAATTAATAAATAAATAAAAAGAGGAGCATAAGGATTTAGAGAAAATAAAAGAGCAGCTGAAAGTTGAGGCTACCTCATCTCTCCAGGGACATTTTAAAATGACCCAACTGGAAGAATCTAGAGCATAGATATCAGCTCAGGAACTTTATAATCTATAAAAATAATAATCCACCAATCAAGATCTGGATTTCTATTATAGTCCAGTATAAAGGATGCTGAATTGACATAAATAAAATTCTGTGGAGGGGGACATAGAAACCTAGAAATACATACTCAACATACCTGGATTTATAAAATTACATTGAAACACAATCTGCCTTCCTTCCTTCCTTCTTTTCTTTCTTTCTTTCTCTTGTGTGGTAGTGGGGGTTGAACCCAGGGCCATCCTTTTCATCTTTCTTTTGACAGGCCCTCGCTACGTTGCTGAGGGCCTCACTAAGTAGCTGAGGCTGGCTGTCAACCTGTGATGCTCCTGTCTCAGACTCCCAAGTACTGGAATTACAAGTGTGCTCCACCACGCCTGGCTGGAGACACTTTTTTTTTTTTTTTGCAGATATGGGTATAGAACCCAGGGGCATTCGACCCCGGAGCTACTCCTCCTGCCCGTCTTTTATTCTTTATTTTGAAACAGGGTCTCACTAAGTTGCAAAGGGCCTCACTATATAGCTGAGGCCGTCCGCGAACCTGGATCCTCCTGTCTCGGCCACCTGAATACTGGGATTACAAGCGTGCGCCACCACGCCCGGCCAAGACACACTTTTATACACCTGCACAGCCTATATATTAGCCAGGACAGAAACTTATCTCATAACGTTCCTGCTTCCTCAACTAGACTGTGAGGTCCTTGAGGGTAGGTCCTTTACCTCTGTGATCAGCCTACTGAATTGGACACATAAAAGAAAGTAAATAAATATCTGCTTTGTAAGTGACCGAGTTATTCTTTGTATCTCCAGCACTTGGCACAGTATGTGTTTCATCCTGTGGTTAGCATGAACAAACTGGACTTCCCTCCACTGGACCTCCCTGCCTCCGGTCAGAAGGCCAGGGCTTGGGGAGGAGCCTGGCAAAAGCCTGCGAAGTGCTGTGCGCACCTGTCACTATCACTAGGAATTCCATTGTGATGTGAGACTATAATGTACCAATAAAAGTATAAAAAAATGAATAAATCCTGGTCATGCCATGGGGGAATAAAAAGAAGGCAAGGGCTCGCAGAAGCAGCCATCGCTGCACATCGGAGAGTGGCCGTGTTCCTGCCTGTTAGTCCTCTGGCTGGGGAGGGTGGAGGGAAGGCGAGCAGGCCCCAGCCTGCCTGGGCGCTGGGGCCACAATCCTGAGGCAGGCGTGGCACAGAACGCAGCTGCCAGTGGCTCAAAATCTGCAGCTTCAATGATGCCATCAGAGTGAGGCTTCAGAAAGAGACTGTTCACAGCAGCAGCGTCCATTAGAAAGGGAAAAAAAGGGAATGATCCAAATGCACTTTGAAAGGAAAAAGGACACATGAGGGTGGAATCCTTCCACGGGAAGAGTGTACGGCGATGAAAATTTTAAAAGCACAGCTACCAACCACAGTGGCATAAAGTAAAGCTCAAAAGATCACATCGTTGAGGCAGCCCAGATCTGTGGTTGGGTGACTACCCATGCTTGATGAAACTTCTGGTTCTTTCTGCATTCCGGATGCAGGCCCTGATGAATAATATAGTCAGTGAAATAACAGCACGGGTGCTCAGTGCCATGCTGAGTAGAAACACCTAGGAGAAGATGCTCAGTTCTTATTCTTCCCACTTCCAAAGCAAACCCCAAGGGCATAACAATACCATTACGTTGCGACTGTGTCACAGGCTTGGGTCCCTGAGTGTCTGCAGGGGGCAGAGACCTCTGCCAATCTGCACAAAGAGAGAAATAAACCTGTTAGGTTAAGCCGCTAAGACTGGGGGCTATTTGTTACCAAGCATACTCTAGTTTATACTGACTCATAAAGTAATACAATCACTTTATTTTAAATGTGTATTTTAAAATGCAAGAGAATGAGAAACACAAAATTCGGTATCATGATAACCTCTGCAAGGGAGGCTGGGGCTTAATAAAGAAGGAGCACAAAGTTAGGTGTGAATGTTACTCAGGTTCTAGAGCTTGGGTTGAGATCTGAGTTCAAAGTGTGCACTATGTTAGTGTAAGTAAACAGACCAACCAAGGCAGTACAGTGGCCCTGCACTGGGAAAACCATGAGAGTGTATCATAACCAGGAGTATGGCCAACCCAACTCTGTGTTTGCTGAAGTCCGTGTGTGTGTGTGTGTGTGTGTGCGCACGCGTGTGTGTGTGTGTGTGTGTGTGTTACTAGGGATTGAATCCAGGAGCCCTCTACCTCTGAGCTCCACCCTCAGCCCCATTTGTTTTTATTCTTTATTTTGAAAAAGGGTCTCACTAAGTTGCAGTGGGCCTCACTAAGTAGCTAAGGTTAGCCATGACCCTGTAATCCTCCTGTCTCAGCCTCCCAAGTACTGGGCTTATAGGTGTGGACCACCACACCTGGCTTCATTTTTTATTTTGAAGCAGAGTCTCACTAAGTTGTTAGGATCTCACTAAGTTGCTGAGGCTGGCCTCAAACCTGCAATCATTCTGTCTCAGCCTCCCAAGTACTGAGATTACAGATATACACCACCATGCCCAGTCACTTTATTTATTTATTTTATTTTATTCATTTTTTTTATTTTTTTGTGGTACTGGGGATTGAACCCAGTGGCACTTTACCTCCCAAGCTATACTCCAGTTCTATTTATTATTATTATTATTATTATTATTATTATTATCATTATTATTATCATCATCATCATCATCATCATCATCATTATTATTGTTGTTTGTTTTGAAACAGGGTCTCACTAAGTTGCAGAGGTCCTCAATAAATAGCTGAGGTTGGCCACAAACCTGTGATCCTCCTGTCTCTGCATAACAAATACTGAGATTACAAGCATGTGCCACCATGCCTGGTTATTTTATTTATTTTTATACTGGGGATTGAACACAGACACATTCTACCTTCAAGCCACACACACTCAGCTCTGTGTGTGTGTGTGTGTGTGTGTGTGTGTGTGTGTATGTATGTGTGTGTGTATGGCACTAGGGATTGAATGATTGGATTCAGGGTCATTCTATTTCCAAGCTACATCCCCAGCCCTATTTTATTTTTATTTTGAAACAGGATCTCGCTAGGTTGATGAAAGTCTCACAATTTGCTGAGGCTGTCCTCAAACCTGTGATCCTCCTGTCTCAGTCTCCCAAATACTGGGATTACAAGTGTGCTGTGCCAACACGCCCAGCTATTTATTTCTTCATTTTGAAAGAGTCTTGCTAAATTGCTGAGGCTGGCATTGAGCCTGTGATCCTCCTGTCTCAGCCTCCCAAGTACTAGGATTACAAGCACTCACCACCTTGCCCAGTTAGATGTGGTTTTTTCCCCCACTCCCTAAGGCCTAGCCCTGAGATTCCATTCCCCACAGCCCCCCCACCCCCCCAGGGAATCTCTCACCCTAACCAGCTGGTTAGGGAGGTGGGAGCAGAGGATCACAGAGCATTGATCCTGGCAGCTGGTCAAACCTGCCACCAAACCTCATTTCAGTTCATTTGCATGAAATGGTTTCATCCCAGCCCCATCTTTCTCCTCCACACCCTCCTTCCACTGCCAACCCCAGGGGCATTTGCAAGCCTGGCTTCAGCGCAGTGACTTCACAGGTCCCTGAGCCAATCCCAATCCCAGCCCCCTACCACTGATGATGTCATATTTACCTGGAAGAAGTCTGCTTTCTCTGCACCCAGAGCATCATGAATCGTACATATCTTTTTCTCTCTCAGCCTGAATGCTAAGTTCATCGCGTACACTGGGGAGCCGTTGAGACATTTTAAGCAGGAGAGGATGTGGCGCAATTTGCAATGTGGACGCTCACACGGCTGCTGTGAGGGGCAAGGGCAGCAGGGAGACCACCAGGCCGGGAGAGGAAGGCCGTCGGGACTGAAGAGGGTCCGAGGTGATGGAGACACGGCAGATCTGGGAGCTGCTCAGAAGGGGAGTCACAGGGGCAAAGCTCATCCTCAGACACTGGGAAGAAACAGGGAGCAGCCCTGCCTTCCTGATGCCAGGCAACCAGATCACAGCCAGATTGGAAAGCGGGTGCTAAAGAGGGTGAGAAATGTCAGGGGAAATGGCTGCAAGCTGTGAGAGGCAATGAGCAGGGAGCAAGGGGGATGGATGGCTATTTATCTTTCAACGTTTAAAAACATTTGCAGTAGCTCATACCTATAATCCCAGTACTAGGGAGGCTGAGACAGGAAGACAGGTTCAAAGGTAGCCCCAGCAACTTAAAGAGATCCTGTTTCAAAATAAAAAATAAAAAAGCAGGGCGAGGTGGCGCACGCTTGTCATCCCTGCGCTTGGGAGGCAGAGACAGGAGGATCGCGCAGGTTTGAAGCCAGCCGCGCTGGCTTAGGAGACCCTGTTTCCAAATAAAAATATAAAGAATAGGTGTCTGGGAGTGTAGCCCGGAGGTAGAAGGGTTTCCAGGAACCCCAGTACTACCCAAAACAAATAAATTAAAAAAACATAAAAAAGAGCTGGGGGTATAGCTCAGAGGTAGAATGCCCCTGGGTTTCAATCCCCAGTAGCAAATAAATAAATAAAATAAAAACATTTGCATGTATTGATTTTACCCCCTCAAAAAAAAAAAATAGGGCATATTAGAATGCCTAGTCATGGTCTTTTTTTCTATGCTGAGGCTGGTCTTGAACTTGTGATCCTCCTGCCTCAGTCTCCCAGGCACTTGGAATTACAAGCATGTGCCACCATGCCCAGCTTTTCATAGGTACTTAGCCACATGGCACAGGTTAGTAGCAGAGCAATTCATAATCCCTAAAAGCATTATATTGAGTTGGGTATGTGGGTACAAGTTTTTCCTGAACTGTATATGTGCAGGAAATCTTAAGAGGGCCTGTGGCTGGGTAATAATGATAACATTTACCCAAGGCTATGCCTGAGGGACACTGAATTATCAACCCCACTCTACAGATGAAGGGACTAAGGCACAGACGGTGAGCGACTTGCTGAAGCCAGTTCTATTGGTAAGATTGACTCTGGGGTCTCACTACCGCCTGGCCCTGTCTGTTCTAATAATTAACTGAACTTGCCCAGATAGACAACTGAGGCCCCCCAACCAAAGGTTCCACCCCAGGTCAGGCAGACAGAGCACGGCCAGTCCCGGTGTGAGGCCCTCGGTGCCCCCAGGCCCTTCTCAGGCCCCTTAGGTCAAGAGCAATTGGAAATCCCGGTTGGTCCTCGCTGGCAAGCCTGCCCACAGCAGGAGGAAGCGGGTGTGGGGGAGGGGAGACGCCCCACCCCAGCACCTGACCCTGCTGGCACCCCAGGCTGACCTCACCCCGGCTGACCCAGGGGGGCAGGGATGGCGTCCTCAGTCATAAAGGACTGCCCCCCACCCCCGGGCTCTCCTCCACACCCCCACCTCAGGCTGAGGAAAAGCCAGGCGCTGGTGGCCTTGGGTGGAGCCTCAGTTTCCTGGTCCCTCCTAGTCCTGATCCAAAAATGCTTAGTCCCTGCCCAGTGGGCTTTACCCTGTGGGCCCTCGTCTGCTGGCCCTATGCCTCCAGGAGTGTGTGAGCCCTTGGCCAGGCTGGCGCCATCCCCTAGGAACCGTGGCTGAGGCAGCTGAGGCAGAACCCCAGAGAGGAGGAAAGGGGAAGAGGCTGGCTGCCTCGGCAGGTAGTGAGTGCCTCGTTCCAGGAGGTGTGCAAACAGAAGCTGGACCATCAGACCTCTGATGTCCGAGAGGTGGCCTGGACCAGCGGGCACCTGTGGTGACATATATAGAACATCACAACAGGCTACCACAACAGGTCCAGCCCGAGGGACCTCCGAGCTGGATGTCTAGCCTTGATCCCACAGATGCCCCGACAGGGACAGGCTTACTCAAGACAGCACAGCATGGGAGGCCCACCAGGAAGGGGCACTGCCCAGATGGCAGGGGGCAGGATCTCCAGGGCAGAGCAGCCGCGTGGAGCTGGGGGACCAAAGCTCCTCCTGGAGGAGGGGAGACACCTGGGGCGGTCCTCCAGACCAGGCAGCTGGATAGATTGAGAAGGGAGGCCCGAGCAGGGGATGCCTGGAGTCAAACTGAGGTAGAAAGCCAGGCATGGTGGCGCACGCTTGTAATCCCAGCATTCGGGAGGCTGAGACAGGAGGATCACGGTTTGCAGCCAGCCTCAGCTACTTACTGAGGCCCTTTGCAACTCAGTGAGACCCTGTTTCAAAATAAAGAATAAAATATAGGGCTGGGGGTATAGCTCAGAGGTAGAATGCTCCTGGGTTCCATCCCCAGTACTGAAAAAAAAAAAAAAAAAAAAAAAAAGACTGATGTAGGATAAAAGAAATAAGTAGGTACAAAAAGGAGACAGACAGGAAGGAAGACTAAAATATAACTTTAATATGAGAACCTGAGGACTCAGCCCAATAAAACTGCGGAGATTTGGGACAGAGATCAGAGACTTCAAATGCCCAGCTGAGCCCAGAGTCCACTACCAACCTCCCCTACCCCACCCAGGACAGAACCACGTCCTGGTGCCAGGCCTCGGCTGGCAGGGGAACTCCTAGGCTGTCCCTTAGTGAGGCTGGGGCCACAGCCACCTCAGAATAGGGCCATCGAGTCTGAGCTCTGCCTCCGCCTCCCCCAGTGGTTTTCCCAGTCAGGGCCATGACCCTCACCAGCCTTGCCAGCCTCCACCTGCTTCTGGACCCCACAAGCAGCAGGATACCCCTCCTGAGCCGGATTTTCCCAGGTTCCAGCTGACCAGAGCGGGCTATTTTTAGAGGGCTCTCTGCAGCAGCGAGCTGGCTCCGAGGTACCAGCGTGGTCGTCCCACACTGTTCTCAGCTTTTAGCTCTTACAGGGAGTGATTCTCGCACCCAGCACGCTCCGATTACCAGGGTGACCTGAGCAGCTGCTGCCAGTCTCCTCCTCAGCTGAGCCCAAGGCGGCTGGCGGCTGGCGGCTGGCGGCTGGCAGAGGGGCCCTCCCTTCGCCTCTCCCTCCTCTGCCTCTCTCTGCCCCGCCTGCTTCCACTCTGGTGCAGGCACCAGAACCCAAGGTAAAGGATGGGGGAGTCCAGTGGACTTTATTGGCTTAATTTGCAGAATGTATCTAGTGCTTCACAGAATACAAGGAACATCCCCAGAGCTGGCAAGGCCTGCCCAGCATTAGCCCTTTGCAGAAGGACCTCCCGGAGAGGCGTGGGCCAGGCATGTCACCCCAATAAAAAGGAATTTGTTGAGAAGGGCCCCATCCTCCCCTTGACAAGGGTCAGAAACTCTGTCTGAGTGTTTTCAGAGGGCTCAGTGGGCGCCAGGAACACACCTATTGGCTTGCAGAACGGATGCTTTGCATGTAAATGGATCCTGCCATTCTTCAGTTCCACAGAGGGATATTCCACACGGTGTTGATAGGTCTTCACTTGTTTTAAAAGAAGTTTTAAATTCAGAATTTGTTGTGAAATCTCCCAGGTTTTAAATGTTGGGAACCAGGTCAAGTTTTAAAAGAAGGTTGTGTGGTTTAGATGTGATCTTCCAAAACACATCAGGAGCTGGGTTTGGTGATATACGCCTGTTAACCCAGTACTTGGGAGGATCACAGGTTCAAGGCCAGCCTTAGCAACTTAGTGAGACCCTCGGCAATTTAGAGAGATGCTCAGCACCTTAGCAAGACCCTGTTTCAAATGACAAAATAAGCCAGGCATGGTGGCACACAACTGTAATCCCAGTGCTTGGGAGGCTGAGACTAGAGGATTGCACGTTCAAGGCCAGCCTCAGCTACTTAGTGAAGCCCTCCACAATTTAATGAAACCTTGTTTAAAAATAAAGAATAAAAAAAGGGCTGGGGGTGTGACTCAGAGGTAGAATGCCCCTGGGTTCAATCTCCAGCACCAAATAAAATTTAAAAAGGGGTGGAGGTATAGCTCAAAGGTAAAACACCCTGGGTTTAACTCCCAATACAAAAACAAAACAAACAACTGTACATACATCTGGGCACCACAGCATGCGCCAGCAATAACTGTGCAGGCTGGTTTCCTATTGCCCCCTCTGCCAGGTGCCAAGACACACCCATGGAAGCCCCTGTCTTGTGCCAGGGGAGGGAGAGGAGACCCCAGGACCCCATATCCCAGAAGACAGGGCACCCTTTAGAGCCCACCCAGCATATTCTAAAGGAAGGCCCATGGGAAACAGCTCCTCTGTTCATGGACATTCCTTGATTGTGACCAAAGCACCCTGAGAATCTCTGGATTAAATAAAAGAAAACAGACGTCTGCACTCCAAGACTTCCCAGAGCCTTGACTTAGGGCGTGCTGTGCGAATACCTGGGAGGTAGAGATACATCAGTGCTTCTCAAACAAATTCCATGTGGAACCCACGTTCAAGGTATAATGGAAAGCCGCTCCAGGGAACGCAGCTTTGGAACTGGGGCTCCGCACACTGACGACCTACCTGTTTCACAGACCCAACTGTCCCAGGGCAGCAGGGCCCAGCGTTGGTCAGGAACTAGCCTGTGTCTGGAGGACAGTGGGAGGAGCCCCAGAGGGTATCAGTCCCAGGAGGCATGGTAAACCGAAGGGCTAGAGAGGATGATGAGGCAGGCCCACTGAGGGAAGGAGACCAGCGCAGCAAGGAGCTGGTGCGCTGCCCCCATCTCAGAGGAAGTGGAGCCAGGCAGGCCCTGGAGACTGCAGAGCGGGGAGGAGGAGGTAAGGATGGACCCAGATGTGGATATGTGGGTGGAGCCCAGGCTGAGGTCAGGCCCCTCCCTGTCCCCTGACCCATAGCCCTTCTCCCCAGGGAGTGCCACTCACAAACTTCAGCCACCTGGGGTTCCCATGGCAACCACAGTAGAGAAGCAGCCAAGCACCTGAGTAAGCAGGAGGCAGAGGAGTGGGTCAGGAAGGGCCACCTCCGGCGGGGCCTCAGGGCTCCAAACTTGGCCACCCCTGTGCATCTGGCACAAAGGGAAGAAGAAGAGGCTGCACCCTCCTGCCCCAGCCCTCCCACAGCCAGGGCAGGAGTGGCCCAGGCTCTGCTGCCGAAAAGAACCCCAAGGCCGCTACATTCCAGGCCGGTGTTAGCAGCCTTCTGGGAGGAAAGGCAGGGGTGGTGCCCATGACTTTCCCTCCCGCTGCCCCACAGCCACCAGGCTAATTTTAGCCCTGACATCAGGCTGTAGCTGGGGGTGTTGGGCCGGACAGGGCTGTATGTCTGCCCAGCACTAAATGCAGGTCCTGGAGCCCAGCGGGAGCCGGGATGGCTGGCTCTCCCTCCCCCACAAGCAGAGCAGCTCAGCCAAAGCCCCCACACATACACACACCATCTCCACTATCCTTTGGGGCCCTGCTCCTGGCCCAGCACCCTCCAGGGCTCCCATCACCAGCCAAATGACTGGCACACCCTCAGCTAGACAGGAAGCTCACTAGGAGCTGGCCCTGCCGACATTTTGGTTCATTCCCACACACTGGGCTCCCTCACCAACCAAGTGAGGCTGGTTAGTAGTTGACTCCCCCGGGCCACCAAGCATGCATTGTATCCACTATTGTACTTGGGATGTTTCCCCTCAGCCTGGGACATGGATCAAATGTCGCTTCCCTCCTCAGCGAAAACTTCATTCTTTCAGCTGGGCATTGTGGCACAAGAGGATCGCAGGTTCGAGGACAACATCAGCAATGTACCAAGACCCTCAGCAACCTAGGGAAACCCTGCTTCAAAACAAAAAATAAGCCAGGCGTGGTGGCGCATACTTGTAATCCCAGCATTTGGGAGGCTCAGACCGGAGGATTGTGGCTTACAGCCAGCCTCAGCTACTTAGTGAGGCTCTCTGCAATTTAGTGAGACCCTGTTTCAAAATAAAGAATTAAAAACAGGCAGGAGGTGTAGCTTGGAGGTCGAATGCCCCTCGGTTCCATTCCCAGACCTGCAAAAAATTAAAAAATAAGCTGTGCGTGAAATCCTAGTACTTGGAGTCTGAGACAGGAGGATCGCAAGTTGGAGGTCAGTCTCAGCAACTTAGTGAGGGCTTCTGCAACTTAGTGAGACCCTGTTTCAAAATAAAAAGAATAAAATAGGACTTGGGGTATAGCTCAGAGGTAGAATACCCCTGAGTTCCATTTCCAGTACCACAAAAAAATAAAATAAAATAGGTCTAGGGTATATCTCGGAGGGAGGTAAATGATCCTGAGTTTAATCCCCAGTACTACAGAAGTAAATAAATAAAATAAAAATAAAATAGGGCTGGGGGTTAGCTCAGAAATAGAATGTCCTTGGGTTTAATCCCTGGTACACAAAAAAGAACTCAATTCCTCCTTTTCTGTGTCCCCCACCGACTTATTCCGTGTATTTGGTTATTTATAGACTTGCCGTCTCCCTACCTGTGACCCTGAGCTCCTTGAGAGTAGGGGCCAGTCTTATTCATCTGTCCTCCCTCTCAGCCCAGCCTAGTGCCCTGCGTATACAGTAGGTGCTGCTCTGAGAGCGGCTGAGTGAGGCCCCTGAGAGGAGTGAGGCTGCTGATCCCAGCTGTCACTACTTGGTCCTGGGGTTGTGACTTCCTGTCCCCTCTCACCCTGTTCTAAGGGAAACTGCCTAACCCAGGCCTCGCGCATCCGAGGACAGAGGCCAAGCCACAGGCCCTTGAGTCGCCTCTGGCCAGGTGGAACAGGACCCAGGCCAGAGAGGAATGTTAGCTTGCTCAGAGGCAGAATCCAAGAGCATGCCCCCAAAGTGGGGTCCTGGGGCCAAGTGCTGTGGGGGAGCAGAGGAGGGAGGAGAGAGCAGAAGAGACGCCGGAGAGGCCGCTGTCACATCTGGGGCTGGAGGCCCAGCTGTCTCCACATCACCCAGAGAGCCCAGACGCAGAAGACACCGTCCCAGGTAACGGGCAGCACAGGATCTTCCTGCCACCCAGGGGCGCGGGGACAGCCACGCTGGGGAGGAGGCAGATCCCCGAGCGAGCTGCCTGGGCCGGAGTGCACACGCGCCGCTGCTTCTCCAAAGTGCCGCCGTGGAACTGGCCGGTGCCTCCTCCTGGGAAACCTGGACCCAGAGCCAGCCAGTGAGGGGATCCGGAGATGGCCTTCTGCAGCCTCCTAACCTGGTGGCACAGAACAGCAGAGGGAAGGGTGAGCGCAGGCTGAGAGCCAAACCTGCCCAGAAACCAGCCAGAGAATCCACGCTGGCAGGCGGCCTGCGCGCAAAGCCAGAACTCAGATGGAAAAGAGCCTGGTGGCAGTAAGACTGGTCGTGTGTGTGTGTGTGTGTGTGTGTGTGTGTGTGTGTGTGTGTGTGTGTGTCTAGAGATTGAACCCAGGGACACTCTTATCTCTGAGCTATACCCAACTCTATTTTTTATTTTGAAACAGAATCTCACTAAGTTACCACACACTGGTCTCTGTGGTGGTGGGGAGGGGGGGATTGGGGAAGGAACCCAGGGGCATTCTACCTCTGAGTGATACCCCAGCCCTATTATTTATTCTTTTTTTTTTTTTTTGTGGGTCTGGGGATGGAACCCAGGGGCATTCGACCTCTGAGCTACACCCCCTGCCCTCTTTTTTATTCTTTATTTTGAAACAGGGTCTCACTGAATTGTAGAGGGCCTCACTAAGTAGCTGAGGCTGTCTGCAAACCGTGATCCTCTGGTCTCAGACTCCGGAATGCTGGGATTACAAGCGTGTGCCACCATGCCCGGCTCTTTTATTCTTTATTTTGAAACAGGGTCTCACTGAGTTGCAGAAAGCCTCACTAAGTAACTGAGGTTGGTCTTAAACCTGTGATCCTCCTGTCTCACCCTCCCAAGTAGTGGGATTACAAGTGTGCACCACCACGCCTGGCTACCACACACCGGTCTCGAACCTGTAATCCTCCTACCTCAGCTTCTTGTGTACAGGGATTACAGGTGTGCGCCACCATGCCTGCCCTGAGACTGGTCTTTACAGCATTTCTCACTTTCTCTTTTTTCTTCCTCCTCCTCTTCTTCTTTGTCTTCTTCGTCTCTTTTTTCTTCTTCTCTTAATTCTTTTTGAGGTAGGGTCTTGCTAACTTGCCAAGGCTGGCCTCTAACCTGCCTCCCACCTCAGCCTCCTGCGCACCTGAGATTACAGGCGTGCACTACCGCGCCTGGCTCTGTTTCTCACTTTTTGCATCAATGGGAGAGTAACCAGCCAAAGTCAACATTAGCCAGGTGGGTGGCCTGCCCTGAGTCCCTGGATGTTTCCAGCAGGGTGCGCCTGGAGGGCGTGAGTCCTGGGACTGTGTAGCTGGAGTTATGAAGGCCTTGGAGAGGCCTTGTTGGCAAAGATGATAATAAAGAGGAGGAGGAGACGCGAGCAAGAAATCCAAGAGACTGTCCTGCATTCCAGGCCTGGCCTCGCTGTCCCTCGGCAGAGCCCCGCCTGTCCTGCCCCACCCCCCGGGTGCCGAGGCCCTGGCTCCTCTGCCTGGTGTGTCTTCACTCATGCCCCCCAACAGGTTCCACCACACAGGCTGGGCTCTCACTCAGGGTGGGAAAGCCCAGCTCACCCCTACTAGGAAAAGGAGGCTCAGGACCCTGGAGGGGCAGAGGACGAAGGCTGAGGCTTTGTGCTGAGAAAGGTGCGCTCAGTGTTTCAGCCCAAAGAAGGTCCCCTAAGTGCCCAGAAGCTGCAGGGATCATGGTGGTCCCCTAAGGAGAGACAGGGAGATGCCTTGGGGCAACCTGTCAGACAGAGGAGAGGGTCTGGACCACCCATGCCCTCTCCAAGGTGCCAAGGTGCTGCCCACCGCCAAACCATGGCTTCCCCCATTCCAGGCCCTGCACCCCCACCGCTAACCCCCACTGAGGGCGGCTGACATGCTGAGAGGCAGGACACTTGAGGTCACCATCGGCCTGTCATTCTCTGCAGGCTCCAGTTCCCCCTCATATGGACGTCCCAGAGCAGGACGTAGGGTGGCGTCTGTTTCCCAATCTGGAAGCTCCTACAGGCAGGCCGGTGCCCACCTGACCCTACCCAGGTGCACCAGGGCTGTGCACATGCCATGGCTCCCCCTCCCCAGCAAGGAGGCCTCAGAGGCCAGGTCAGAGGAGGCCCGGAATGACCCCCCCGCCCCCCATTGCCTGCCCCCCCCCCGCTCCCCAGCCACGACCCTGAGGAACCACTTCTCCAGAGAGACCCAGGTGGCAGCTGGCAGTCATAAAGCCATCTCGAAGTGCCTGAGCCACCACGGGGGAACAGATCTGATAAATTACCGCCCAGGGCAGCACCCCCCCCACACACACACACGCAGTATTTATATCCACCTTGGCGCCTGAAAATGGATATTTATACATTTTCAATATTCAGGGCAAACGCTCCATCACTCGGTGCTGCGTGGCTGCAGCAGCACTTTACGCCGGCCCCACAGAGACATCCCTCCCCTACCTGGTTTCTGAAGACCAGAGCTTGGGGGTTGGGGGGCTGGACCTCCCACCTGGAGGCCCCTGTGACCCAGAGAGGGTGGAGGGAAGAAAGTCCCGTGGCCTCCTCGCAGAGCCTCGGGGCTCGCTCAGACGCAAGCTGTCCCTCCACTTTACAAACCTCGTGCCACACGTGCGTGGCTCCCCGGACCAGGAAGGGTGGCGGAGGCTGGCCGACTCTCTGGCTCTCCAGACCTCCCTTGGTAGATCTTCATTCTGTCCTAGTCTGTCTCCTCCTGCCGGAGTCCTTCTAGATTCTTCTCTGTGTGTCTCTGGGTCTGTCTCGGTGTCTCACGTTTTTTCTCCCCCTTTGCCACGCGGCTCTCATCTCTGGTCTCTCTTCTTGGCTCACCTTCAGCGTCCCCACCGCTACTCCCCGCCTCTGTCTTCCGCTGAGGTCAGGGTGGGGTGAGGGGGGCTGCCTGGGGTCCAGGAGGGGCCTCCCGCAGTCAAGCCGCCTGCTCCCTGGTTCTGTGGAAGGAGAGCCCCATGGCCCCACATCAGCAGGAGGTTCTGGGAGGCAGGTGTGAGAGGCGGGGCGAGCACCCCAGAGCAGCATGGAGGGTGCTGCGGAGAGACTTCTGCACCAGCCCAGAAATGTCTGCACCGCTGGCCTTGAGGGGCTCACCGGGCATGGGGCAGGTCTTTAGGCAGGTTCCCGTGCCACTGGCCTGGGCGCTCCTCTGCCTTCCCACTGTCCCCTCTGCTCCGCCTCTGGCCGCTCGCCCTCCCTCTGCCCACTCCTCTCCTCCCTTGGCCAGGAACCAGGTGTCCCTAGTTCCTGTCTGCTCACTTCCCCAGGGAATTAACCAGTCCCGCCTCTCGTGCATTGTGAGATTCTGAGAGAAATATGACACACGTGTTCTCTGTGTGCACATATGGTGAGCATGCCTGTGTCTGGCACACAGACGTGTACTCAGGTGCCCTGGGGCACACCCTGTGCAGGTCTGATGTTCATACATCTGTGTGTGATCTGATAAGTAAAATAAAAAATTAAATGCGAGTAAAATAAAAATAATGTGTGTACGGCGGAGTGTGAAAAACACGAGAGGTCCGGTACACGTGGCATGTAAAGTTTTAATGGCACGGCTCTCCCGGGGATCAGAGCGAGGCACCGTGGGGCCCGCGCGCCTGTCCGAAGCTTGAGGACGCGGGCTCTCCTTTTCAAGGTATGCATCTCGCGAGATGAGGGTTTACTCGCGGGAACGCCCAATTCTCGCGGGGGTTTCAGCCCCTCCCTTGCCCTGCAGAGGTCATGTGACACAAAGTCACATGAGTGCAGGACCCAACTTAACATTCCGGCCTTTTGATGGTAGGGATAATGGATGACGTTGGACCCTCTAGCTTCTTCCTGCTGTCAAGGGGCGTCGTCAGGGGCCCCAGGCCGGGAGGAGTTGGGAGTCCAGTCCCCCAGAAGGGGGTGCAGGTGGGTGCATAGCTGCAGTGCGAATTGGAGGTTACCCTGGACAGCTTAGTGATGTGCGCTTGAGGAGGCTTGAACAGGCAAGGGCTATTAAAGAAAAAAACAAATCATGAGATTAAGCAGGCGACCAAAAAGGAGACTGGTTTACTCAGTACCTGGAGAGCTACCCTGAGCTGGCAAAGAGGATGGAGGTTGAGGGATCCAGGAGCCATCAGTCTTCAGCCAGGCTGAGTAGGGCCAGCGGCGGGGCCTGGTCTGGAAAGGTGCTCCCCCTGTGTTGAGGCACCTGGGGCTCATCCTTTTCCAAGGGCACTGTTCCAGTGGCCCTCCTGGCCGCACGCCGGGCACAGTCTGATTGGTGGGCGTGGCTTCGCCCCACTTCAGGCAGGCTCCTGGAGGTAGTCGTCATTGCAGTCCTCCACACCTAGGTGGCGCTCCAGAGGGCTGAGCCGCCACCGCCAGCCAAAGGGCAGCTACCAGGGATCTGCTTTTTGGCAAAGTCAAGAGTGTACGCTCCATCTCCGCCTGTTTCTCTCTGGAATTAAAACTTAGATGCCATGTTAAGGTTCTGTCAGCTGCGACGGACCTATACTCACAAAGAGCACGTCCCGAGACGGGTGTCCAGCAAGAATGGCAACGCGGACTCCGCACGGGCAGACAGAGAGTGTCGCCCCAGCCCCGGCCTGTCGTTTCCCGCAGCACCTAGGGCGCGCCCGAGCGGGCCACCCAGCAAAATTGCAGTCTGGCGCAGGCCAAGATGGTGACTGTGACATCACCAGGCAGTGACTACGCGCCATCACAAAATGGCAGCTGGCGGGAAAATAAATGGAAGCTGATGGGGGAGAGCATTTGGAGGGATACCAGACCGCTTATAAAAGTTCCTAACTATTCCTGGGCCACCGCAACCTATTTCCCAACTCGTATCAAGGCAGACAGGCTCTCAGGGCATCTGCTAGTATAAAGGTTCGACTCCCCATAATTGGTTCGCGGGCGGAAACGAAGAACAGGAAATGGGCGTCCCCGATTTCCCTGCTCAATCGTTCGGAAACAGAGGTTAAGAGATAGGGAAGAACGTCTTCATTCCTTCTCAAAACCGGAGGATGACCTGGTCATCCGCAGGGTGGTCCCAGTGGACCGGGGGACAATGGGTCACCAAGCGCTTGGATTTTTGGGTCCCAGTGGACCGGAAGACCCAAGTCCGGAACCCGCTAACCAAGGGAAGGAGGCAGTTTACCGGAGTGAAGTGTTGCCAGCCAGCGCTGGCTGCGACAGAAGCGCTGAGAAGCTGCTGGGAGCATGGTGGAGCTGGGGCGCGTGGATGCCGGTGGCTGGTGTGGACGGCACTGGCGGCTGGTGCAGGCAGGATCAGTGGGGGTGCGCAGGCGGCATGGCTTGCCGGGCCCGCGGCATGGAGACAAAATGGCTTCCAGGCACGCGCCAGACGCTGAGGCTGGGCCCCGAGGAGCACCGCCAGTGAGCCTGGCTCGGGGCGGGTGGGGCAAACCGGCCAGAGGTCCCGGCGGTGACCGGAGAACCAAGCTGGATCGGTGCTTTAGGAGGTCCAAGCGGCAGGCAGAGGTCCTGGCCCGCGCAGGCGGTTGGCAGGCAGAGCAAGTGCCAAGCTGCCTGGCTCGGGCCGTAAAGATGGCCGCCAACTCCTAGGATTGGTTAGGAGTGGAAAGTGGGAGGGATTAAAGATTGTGAGGCCTCCAGTGAGGCCATGAGGTGGGAGGGGTTAAGGATGGCGAGGCCTCCAGTGAGGCCATGAGGTGGGAGGGGTTAAAGATGGCGAGGCCTCCAGTGAGGCCATGAGGTGGGAGGGGTTAAGGATGGCGAGGCCTCCAGTGAGGCCATGAGGTGGGAGGGGTTAAGGATGGCGAGGCCTCCAGTGAGGCCATGAGGTGGGAGGGGTTAAGGATGGCAAGGCCTCCAGTGAGGCCATGAGGTGGGAGGGGTTAAAGATGGTGGGGCCAAGATGGCAGCCCCCCAGTGATTCCACGTGTCCAAGATGGCGGGCCAAAGCTGGCGACCCCCCCCCTAGTAATTCCATGTGGGTGCTTACTGGAATGGCCAGGCCCAGGCAGCAGGGGTGGGCAGGCACAGGGTGAAGGGCGCCAGGGCGCGAGTCTGAGTGGAGGAACCAGCTGGAGCGCGGGCTGGACTTGGCGGGCTGGGGGCTGTTTAGCAGAGTGGCGGCCACCTAGATGGAGGAGGCAGGCGGCCCCGGCAGGCGGGTCTAAGCAACGCCAGGCGCGGAGAAGACATAGGCGCGCCGTGTGGCGCAGTCCGCGGGCGGCGCGGTCCCATTCCAGCGGCGGGCAGCGTGGGCAGGCGGGAACGGCGGTTTTAGGAGGTCCAAGCGGCAGGCAAGAGCAGAGCAGGTGCCAGCATCACCCAAGGAGCCTGGCTCCGGGCGGGTGGAACTGGCAGCCTGGCGGCCGGCGGAGCCTGCATGCCCCGGCAGTGGTGGCTACGGCCGCAGTGGCAGTGGAAGATTGCCATCGGCACTCCAGAAGAGAGCACGTGGGCAGGAAAAGATGGCCACTGGCTCTCAGCAGAGCGCAGGGCTGGAATGATGGCCGCAGACTCTCAGCAGAGTGCGGGATCAGAAAGATGGCCACCGGCTCTCAGCAGAGCTCGGGGCTGGAAAGATGGCCGCGAGCTCTCAGCAGAGCCCGGGGCGGGAAGAAGGCCGCCGGCTCTCCCGGAGAGCGCAGGGCTGGGGAAGAAGGCTTACGGTCCGGGCAGGCACGAGGCGGCAGCGGCGGCAGTGGTGGGAGCAACGCCTGCAAGCGGAGCGCTGGTGTGGGACCTCACAGTCGAGCTGCTGGCGAGTCGGAGAGTCCGGGGCTCAAAAAGAGAGTAAAAATAAAAAGAAAAAACAGAAGAAAAAAATGGGGAGGGACCCAAGAGTTCTCCCGGGTTTCGGCACCAAATGATAAGTAAAATAAAAAATTAAATGCGAGTAAAATAAAAATAAGTGAGTACGGCGGAGTGTGAAAAACACGAGAGAGGTCCGGTACACATGGCATGTAAAGTTTTAATGGCACGGCTCTCCCGGGGATCAGAGCGAGGCACCGTGGGGCCCGCGCGCCTGTCCGAAGCTTGAGGACGCGGGCTCTCCT
This sequence comes from Muscardinus avellanarius, assembly GCF_963383645.1. Taxonomy (NCBI): domain Eukaryota; kingdom Metazoa; phylum Chordata; class Mammalia; order Rodentia; family Gliridae; genus Muscardinus; species Muscardinus avellanarius. The sequence goes on along the minus strand of NC_137788.1, from coordinate 140,309,432 downwards.
TTTCAAGGTATGCATCTCGCGAGATGGGGGTTTACTTGCGGGAACGCCCAATTCTCGCGGGGGTTTCAGCCCCTCCCTTGCCCTGCAGAGGTCATGTGACACAAAGTCACATGAGTGCAGGACCCAACTTAACATGATCCATGAGTCCCAAAGGCTGGAGCATATCTGAAGGGCTTGTGGATGCACACACACGTGTCTTAGCACACATGTGTGTCTATATTCCACCTGGGCCTCTGTGTGCACTGTAGGTCTTCACATTTGAATCCACCTCTTTGGACATGTGTCTTTATTGAATCTGTGTGCCTGGCCCAGTATAATGGTGCACGCCTGTAATCCCAGTACATGGGAGGCTGAGACAGTAGGATCAAAGGTTTGAGGTCAGCCCCAGCAACTTAGCAAAGCCCTATTTCAAAATAAATAAAAATGGCTGGGGTTATAGCTCAGAGGTAGAATGCCCCTGGGTTCAATCCCTCATATCAGAAAAGAAACAAAGAATCTACGCCTGCACAGTGTGTCTGGGAATGCACGTGTTACCGTGTATGACTGCGTTTTACATGTGTGTTTTTGTGTGTAAGCCCACACGTGGCCACCTAGCAATGTAGCCACAGGGCCACATGTACCAGCGGCTCCGTGCGCCCAGGTCTGTGAGCCGTGTGCCGTGTGTGCGCAGCCAACGCACCCCGGCTGCCCTGCACACTCACGTCTTCTTCCCAGCTCCCTGGACTTGGCGCCTTTGTCATCAACAAGAGAGCCACCGCCCCACATCTCTTGGGCGAGGGGGTGGCGTAGGTGCAGGAGCCCGCAGGTAGGAGGGAGGTGGTGCAGGGAGCTAATGAGGCTGCCTTCCTCGCCAGCCTGGGAGCTGGTGCCACTAATTGCTGCCTCAGTGAGCAGCTCCCCAGGGAAGAGCTGCCGCCGAGCCTGCTCCCCTCCCCAGCCCCCCTCCTCTTCACCCCTCCAGCCCTGAGGTGCTGCAGGAGCCCTGGGCACCACACAAAAAAGGGCAGGCCTGGCCGGGAGACTCAGGATGGCACTGCCTGCCTGCCTGCCTGCAGACTCACCCTTCACCACGCTCCTCTGTGTTGGGCTCTGTGCCCTTGCCCCCTGAGAAGTGCTCAGAGAAGCCCTCCCCACCCCTGCCCCTGCCTAGTCCTCAGAATCAGCAGGCTGTGGGATGGATGCAGGAGCAGTTGCTGACAGGTGTAGGGAGCCCCTCCGGCCATAGCACCCACGAGATCTCAGAGAACACAGAGGGGTGTCCATGCAAGTGACCCCCAGCGATTCAGATCAACTAGGGGCAGAGGTGGCTCAGGCTGGGCCCAAGGCTCTTAGGGAGTGGGCTGAGCCCCTGAAGAGGCTCCTCCTACTCCACCAGGAAAGGACAGCCTGTCCCACAGCCCCAAATGTCTCTGTCCTCCAAGAGGCCGGCGTGAATCACAGGAATTTACAGCCTAGCCTGGAGTGGGATTTATGAGTCTGCCTTGAGCCCGGCCCGCGGGGAGTGGCCGCCTGTCAGCCCCCCATTGCGGGTGATTGATGAAGCTGTTTTCTGCCAAGAAAAACTCCCCTCTGTGGTAGACAGAGAGGGAGAGGCCCCTGGGCCAGAGGCCCAGCCCATCTCCCTGTACCTGTCCCAGATCTGGTCCCTCCTTCCTTCAGCATCCACCTTCCCCAGGACCCCCAGCCTCTCTCTGACCCCAGCAGCCCCGCAGCAGAACCCTAAGCCCAGTCTCTGTTCTCTCCGCTTCACAGAGCCCTGCGAGACTGACCCGCCGGCCCACGCCTCAGGTGCTGCCAGGACCAGACCTGCCAATCAGGTTCAGGATGGATCTGAGGCAGGCAGTGTGTGTGTGTGTGTGTGTGTGTGTGTGTGTGTGTGTGTGTTGTGGTACTTGTGATTAAACCCAGAGGTGTTCTTTCTACCTTTGAGAACCTCTTTTTATTTATTTATTTATTTATTTGCAGTATTGGGGATTGAACCCAGGGCATTCTACCTCCAAGCCATACCCTTAGCCCTTTTGTTTTATTCTTTATTTTGAAACGGGTCCTCACAAGAAGTTGAGGCTGGCTGCGAACCTGTGATCTTCCTGTCTCAGCCTCCCAAGTACTGGGATTACAGTGTGAGCCACCACGCCCAACCACTATACCCACCACTTTACAGGCAAGGACCTGAGGTCCAGAGGGGGCTGGGCCTGCCGGGTCACTCTGAGGCTCAGAGTAGAGGCTGAGCCCTGAGCCCGCCAGATCTTTGAACTGAAGATGTCAGTGTCTAGTCAGCCAGTTGTCACATGGCCATGGGGGTAGTTTTGTTGTTGTTGTTGTTGTTGTTGTTGCTTTTTGGTGGTACTGGGGATGGAACCCTTCTACCTCTGGGCTACACTCCCAGACCTGTTTTATATTTTATTTGGAAACAGGGTCTCTTAAGCCAGCAAGGCTGGCTCCGAACCTGCGCCATCCTCCTGTCTCCGCCTCCCAAGCGCAGGGATTACAAGTGTGCGCCACCACGCCCAGCCATGGGGGTAGTTTTTAACCTCCAAATGAGGCTGTCATTCTCCCCAGGGAACAGGTTGCTGGATTTGAATCCCTGCTTTACCGCTTTGTGTCTAAATCACAATCTTTCTGAACCTGTTTCCTCCCCCAGGAAATAAGGCTCCAAGTAATCTAAACCTCCCAAGGCTCCTCTGAGATGCAAGTGGGATGATGCAGGGAAAACCCAAGACAGAGCTGACGATGACGCCTCCAGAGGCCCACAGCCTGGTCGGCTAGGGGAAGGGACAGCTCAGCAAGGTGGGGCAGGAGGTGCAATTGAGTGGGGGGCCGCAGGGCAGGAATGAGCCTGCTCCCACTGAAGGAGACCCAGAGGGCTTCCCTGAGGCCTTCAACTCTCATACTCCGAGGCCACGGGGAGGGGGACCTCAGCTCTGTCCTGGATTGCCTGGGGACAGTCCCTTTCCTCTCTAGCCATCTGCAAGACAGAGCCAGGGAGCACGGAACAGCCCCTAGAGGCCCCTTCCAGCTCTGACCTTTGGCTAGCTGAGGGTGTGGGAAGCCGGTCCACACTCGTCCCTGAAGCGCCAATTCTGGCCACTGGGCGGCAGCGGGGAGTAAAGCTGAGGCAGCTGCAGGCGCTGGGCGGTCCCTCCCTGCAGGACCCCCCACGGGTCTTTCTCTCCCAGGACTCACCCAGCTCCAGCAAACCAGAGCTGGGTGAGTGTCACATTAGGACATTTGATCCTCCCCACAGCCCTGCAGAGCAGCCAGCATTCTCCCCACTTTTCAGATGGGGAAACTGACTGCCCAGAGAAGGGAAGAGGACTTGTGTGCAAGGTCACACGGCCAGGTGCGACAGACCCAAGCATCCAGCCCTCTTTCCCGACCCCCATGCCCATAGCAGAGGCTGCTTGAAAGAAGGATGCAATCAGAAAGACCTGGGCTGGCATCCTGAGTCCCTCCACTCTGGCTCTGAGTCATTGGGCTGATGGCCCACCCTCTCTGATCCTGTATCAGTACCAGGCATGAGGCAAGCGCTGAACACACAGAGCCCCTGCTGCTTCGGTAGATGTTGCGCTCTGTGAGCACAGACAGGTCTATCTAACTCACGTGGTAATCGCATCCGGGTCTACCTCCTTGAATCCCCGCCATAATCCCAGGCCAGCCCTTCCCTCTCCCCTCTCCATGGCACCGGCTCCCCAGGCCTGGAGGCCCCGGCTCCTGCCCCCACCACACCTCTCCTAGGCCCCTTCCCTCAGCCCCCTCACTCCCTCGTCCCTCTGTCCTGCTAAACCTCTCTCGGCACTGCACACTGTGTTTACAAGACAGAGATGACAGTTTTCTATTCCTCTCTTTTGTCTCCTTCCTCCCCTGAAGGGAAACATGCCTCCAATTGCCCAGGAAGAAATGGAGGCTCCAGAAAAGCAGCGGCAAGCAAAGGACCGTGGGATGGGCTGATCCCACCCACCGCCCAGGGCCACGCACGGAAGCCGCCAACTGTGCTGTTTGGGGGGTCATTGAAAATGTCGGTCTTTATTCTAGAGCATAAACAGGGCAGATGGACACAAAGCAAGGGTGGGGGAGAGGAGACCCGAGGAAGAAAGGGACGGAGGGAGACCTGGGGCACACCAGGAGGGTAGGAAACGCCACCAAGCCAGTCGGGAGATGTACTTCCAACTCCCCAGGACTCAGGGTGCCTCCAACCACTCCCCCACCCCACACTACAAGGAGCACCTATCTTAATCCCCCAGCCCCTGTCTTAATCCCCCAGCACCCACCCGGCCCTGGGAGGCCCCCAGGTGGGCACCCTGAGTGCTGGGAGCAGCAGGGGGATCCTCCGACCCAGGCCTGGGAGTTCTGCCCAACCCCATCATGAGCACAGACACCCACTCACCCACCCCTCCCTGTACATGTGTGTGCTGGCTCCGTGTACCTGTGGGTGAGGGATGTGGCTTGGTGCACAGCTCCTATCTGTGTTCCTGAGCGTGTCTGTGAAGCAGAGCCACCATCCCCCTAGCTTCCAGGAAACAGAGGGGTTGGCCTCCAAGTCTCTCCAGCCAAAATGGGACCACAGACCAGCTCCCCAGCCGGTATCCAGGAGGGTTGTGTGACTGGGAAGACCCGACACGACGGGCAGACCTCCCCTGGTGTCTGCTCAGAGCTGGGGAGAAACGCTGCTCACCCTCGCACCCAGACCATCTCTCCGTGCCCCAGGACCCAGCCAGAGGCTGGCACAGGCAGGGCCCAGCACTGTGTGTTGAATGAATGATCATGCCTGTGCGATCAAGTGCGGGCTCAGGGACCTCGTCACCTGGAGGGACAGGTTTCAGTCCTACAAGAACCACAGAGGGCTTCCTGTGGGATCAGGCCTGGGCCTGTGGAGCTGTTCAGAATGGGCTGAGTGTGCAGGAGGCCAGGCGGGGAGGCCAGGCTGTGTGGCCTTCTGCAGATGGCCTATGGGGTGACCACAGGGAGGAGAGGCTGCTGGGCACAGCTCTGTCCAAAGCTGAATCCCAAGCCTCATGAGCTGAAGCACAGGGGAGGCCCATTGGCCTTCCCTGGAGGCTGTGCCCCCTCTCGGTGGGGCCATCTCTCATCCAGACATCTTCATTCTGACCCTTCATTCTCCTTCCCTTGGGGCCACAGACCCCCTGTTTGAGCTCCAGGGTTAAGTGTCCAATCCTAACCATAGCTGGCGACAGGCTGAAGGTCTGTCACAGACTGAACCATGGAAGTAAAAATTAGGATTTAGTCCTAATATAACTAAAGAATCTAACCCCACACTGAGTCATGGCTCTGGCCACACACTGAGCCCTGATCCTGGTCACACACAGAGCCTGGATATGTGTGTGTGTGTGTGTGTGTGTGTGTGTGTGTGTGTGTGTGTATCTAGGGATTGAACCCAGGTGTAGCCCTTAGCTACATCCCCAGCCCTTATTTCTTTTTATTTTGAAACAGGGTCTTGCTAAATTGCTGAGGACCTCACTGGCCTTGAACCTGCGACCCTCCTGTCTAGCCTCCCAAGTACTGGGATTACAGGCTGTTACAGGCTGGACCTTTATTTAAAGACAGGCCATGAATTTATCACATGGCCGACGTTATTTCCAAGCCCTGAGCCTCGGTTCTTCTCTTCTGTCCAATGGGGCCCTTGGCCCAAGTTGGGCGCTCAGTCAGCAAAGCCCTGTTCAGAGGTTGGCCCGCATCCCCCCTGACAAGGTGGCAAAGGGGAGCGTCAGCACGGCCCCGAGCCAGCCCCACCCCCCCAACACTTTCAGCCCGAGCATCACTAATTTTTGCAGCCGCCGTGATAAATGGCATTGTCGGCAAGATGACATCTTTCTAATCTGCTGCAAGACAGATGGGTCCCCAAGCTGGCTCACTCTCCGGAAAGCCTGCCCAAGCCAGCTTTGCCCAGGGCGCGGGGAGGACGGGGCAGACACAAAACCCAAAGCCTGAGGGCAGGATGGGGCAGGCGAGGGGCTTCAGGGCCCAGAGTCAGGTAAGAGCACAGCAGAATTTTCTACAGAGTTCTCTTCGAAATATTAAATTGGATTTAGAAAAAAACATTCCAGCCAGGTGTAGTGGCACAGGTTTGTAATCCATACTTGAGAGGCTGAGACAGGAGGACCAAAGGTTCAAGGCCGGCCTCAGCAACTTAGCAAGACCCTGTTTCAAAATAAAAAATAAGCCAGGCATGGTGGTGCACGCTTGTAATCCCAGCGTTTGGGAGGCTAAGACAGGAGGATCGCGGTTCACAGATAGCCTCAACTACTACTTAGTGAGGCCCTTTGCAACTCACTGAGACCCTGTTTCAAAAAATAAAGAATAAAAAATAGGGCTTGGGGTATAGCTCAGAGGTAGAATGCCCCTGGGTTCCATCCCCAAAACCGCAAAAATTAAATAAATAAATATAAAAAATAAAAGGCTTGTGGGTATAGCTTGAAAGTAGAATGTCCCTGGTCCTGTCTTCCTTTCTCCCTCTGCAGAGGAACGTGCCTTTGCCTGAGCCCTTGAGTCTGGGGGCTCCCCTCTTCCTCTCCTTCACCCAGGACTCCTACCTTTACCCCTGAGCTCCTGAGCCCTGGTCTTTCGCACTGGCCCAGGCCACCAGATCAGAACAGATCTCCCCACACCCCTTCCTGCAGCTGGGGAGGGAGAGGCCTAGCGCAAGGTGGAGGTGAAGGGGGGCTGCTGAGCGCTAAGGAGGGACAAATGCCCTCCCCAGAGGCCCCAGTCTCCCCTAAGGCCAACAGTGGAGCTAGCACCTGCTGCCTGAAAGCGGTCCAGGCAGTGCTGTCCACTCCTGGCTAGTCCCTGTTCCTCTGCCAGGCCAAGCTGTAGAGGTAGGGGACCTAGCAAGTGCCTCCAAGGACAGCGTGTGACAGACCCCCCTCTGGGCTCTGCCCAGCCTGGCCGGCCTTCTCTGACTGCCCAGAGAATCTTCTGGACCCTGTTTTCTTTGGCTACCTCCCTCATGAAGAAGCCCAAGGCCCCTCAGAACTGCCGTGATCCGGCCCCAGGTGCTAGCGTGTCCTCCTGCGTGGCAGCCCACCGCTGCTCTGAGCCACCTCTGTCCCTGTCCCCGTCCCCTTCAGTCCCAGCCGCACACATTGCTCTCACCTTTAACCCCACATACTCTACCTCCACTTGTCCCCATGGGTCCCTCCCCAACCAGAAAGACCCGTCTTCTGTGCCCAATACCCAACTGTCCTTCCTCCTCTCTTAGGCCAGGCCGCCAACAGGGATCAGAGTTCTAGAACTGGGTATGGACTTGGACCTTCCCGGTCTATCCACTTCACCATCCACAGAGCAACCCCAAGGGCCAGAGAGGAGCCGGAGCCACAAAGCCACACAGCACGGTCGTGGCAGAACTAGAACTGGAACTCGGCTCTCAGAGGGCACCAGGGCATCTTGGAGGCCTCCCCTGTGGACCAGGAATTGCACAGTTCCTCCCAATGTCCCCAGCCCCTCACTCAGAGCAGGCCCGAAGAAAGTAGCCACGAGTATTTGCAAAAGGAATGAATGAATAAACAAAAATATTTATCTGATGCGGTCTGCATGCTGGCTGCGGTGCAGACACCAACTCGGTGCTTAAACTATTTGATATAGGAAAATAACATCTGTGGGTGGAGGGCTCGGGCTGGGTGGGGGCCTCAGTCACGAATGTCGATGACCAGGGGACACAGGTAGGGGGAGTGCTTCACACCCATGGTGAAGGCGGGGATGCGGGGCTTGTGCATGGTGACCTGCTGCACGTCGTAGGCGCCAGGGCCGGGCCGAAGCGTGTGGTCCAGCGGGTAGGAGAAGCGCTTGGCCATGCTGTAGATGGGGCTGCGGTTCTGGTAGACAGACGGCTCGGGCCTGGCATGCATAGCAGGTCCAGGGCCGCCAGCCACGTCCGCCTTGTAGAACCAGTTCTTGTCCGAGGAGGCCAGGCTATAGCAGGGAGCGGCGTGGTAGGTGGGGGTGTTGGGGCCCAGCAAGAGCGGCAGATGGTACTGGTTGGGGGCCGGGTTGGGGTCCATCACTCGGAAAGGGCACCGGTAGCCAAAAGTGTATCGAGGAGCCCTGCGTTCTCCAAGGGGGCGGATCTTCTCAGTGTTGTAGTAGCAGGAGGCTGGGGTGGGACTCAGGCCTGAAAGAGCAAGGGGGGCAGGGGGGCTCACAGTCCTGGCACCCAGCCAGGGTCCAGGGAGGGGGCTGATGGCTTCCGTGGCCCTTCAGTAGCAGGGCAGGGCGGCCACCACCCCCAAATAGTGCCGTGGGCAGGGAGAGCACAGCAAAATGTCACTTAGGCAGGCCATCCTGCCGCCAAGCGGGACACTGTTGTCTCGATATGAAAACCATTAGGCGATCAAAGCATCACCCTTAGGCTGTCAGCTGCTGGCACATGACAATACCGCAGCCCTCACAGGAGCTCTGACATCATAACACATCTCGGGACATTGGTTCCTAGGCATAAAACAGCTGTGGCCATGTCAGCATCACAGTGCGGATCTCTGGGTGTGACAGATACATCCCCGGCATGTAAGGCCCCGCTTCACCTCTGGCCAGCCCCAAAGGTGGACCCCGGCTCCCAGCCATGTCTTACGCAGGTTGCAGATGCGTTCCTCCATGGGCACCTGTGGACAGCTGGACATTCCAAACCTAGTTACTTTCGGATCCAGGAAATAGCAAGGCCCAGGGCTACATATGTCTATGATCCCTGCAAAACAGCGAGAAGGGCCCCTGTCAGCCCCAGCAGCTGCCCCAGCACCAGCCTGGCCCCCTCTAGTCTAGCGTCTCCTCCCCAAAGGAGCAAGGGCTCCCCTCACATCCCTTTGGCTCTGGGGCGTCCAGAACCCTTGATTTCCTCGTCTGTAAATGGGACTTCAATCACCTGCCCTGCCGCACTGAAGAACTCTTTCAGAGAAGCAGATAAAATAGCTGCACAGCAGCTTGGTCTACCGCCTGCCGCGGAGAATGTCAGAGGCCCGTGCCAGCCGTAATAATGGCCACTGTGGCTATTGTTAGCATTGAGAAAGAGCCGGCTGGCCAGAGGAGCCCGGCCAAGGAGGGTGTGTCTCTCCTGAGGGGGGGGGGCAGCAGACACCCTAGATTTCAGACCCCAGACACACCACCAGGCCCCTGGCCGGCCTCTCCTCTCCCCGGCCCTGGCTCACAGCCTCCGTTTTCTCTTCTACAGCCCCGCTGCTCCCTCCTTCCCACCTGGGGAGCTCTGAGGCCACCGGGCCACATCCCCACGGCCCCTGGCCCTCCCTGCCCAGCCACTGTGCAAGCCAGTCCTGTGGAACATGGCAGTCAGAGCTGAAAGTCCCAGCCACTGTACGGCAGAAGGAGGCCCTGCCGGACCCCCACCCCCCCGCCCCCGCCCCGCTCCCAGGGAGATGGCTGGGAGGCAGCTGGCAGAGCTGCCGTCAGAGGAGGCGGTCACCCGGATTCTCTCCTGGCTTCCTTTGGTTCCCCTCAGGGCTGGCCTCTGTTCCCAGTGGTAGTGAGGGGGCACGTCTCTCACTGTGCCCCCAGCCTCTGGGGTGACCCCCCCCCCAGGGAGGGACAGCTCACGCTTCTCGGAGTGCCGGCTGTGCAGGGTGAAGGCTGGCTCCTGGAACATGGAGCTGTCATGGTCGACGTAGCCTGTGCAGGATGACCGCAGGTACTTGGCAGGGCCGGGACCTGTCAGGACAGACATGGCAGCCTTTAACCTGCGCCACTGAGCCAAAGCACAGGATCCAGGTACGAGGCGCAGGGACAGCATTGCAGGTCTTTGCTGTCCTCCAGTTCCTCCTGCCAGCCGGGCGTGGTGGTGCACACTGTCATCCCAGGACTTGAGAGGCTGAGGCAGGAGGATGGCAGGTTCGAAGCCAGCCTCAGCAACCTAGTGAGATCCTGTTTTAAAATAAAAAATAGCCAGGCGTGGTGGCGCACACTTGTAATCCCCGCGCTTGGGAGGCAGAGACAGGAGGATCGCGCAGGTTCGAAGCCAGCCGCGCTGGCTTAAGAGACCCTGTTTCCAAATAAAAATATAAAATAGGTCTGGGCATGTAGCCCAGAGGTAGAAGGGTTTCCAGGAACCCCAGTACCACCAATAAAATAAAATAAAATAAAATAAAATAAAATAAAATAAAATAATAAAAAATAAAGCCGGGTGTGGTGGTGCATGCTTGTAATCCCAGCATTCAGGAGGCTGAGACCAGAGGATCATGGTTCGCTGACAGCCTCAGCTACTTAGTGAGGCCCTGTTTCAAAATAAAGAATAAAAAATTGGGTAGCGAGTGTAGCTCAGAGGTCAAATACCTCTGGGTTCCATCCCCAGACCCACAAAAAATTTTTAAAAAATAAAATTAAAAATTAAATAGGGCTGGGGGTATAACTTGGAGGTGGAATGCCCCTGGGTTTAATCCTCATTACTGCAAAGAAATAAAAATAAAAATAAAGACCAAAAATATAAAAGCTGGGTGTGGTGGCGCACACTTGTAATCTCAGTATTTGGGAGGCTGAGACAGAAGGATTGCAGGTTCGAGGCCAGCCTGGGCTACTTAGTGAGGCCCTCTGCAACTTAGTGAGACCCTGTCTCAAAATAAAGAATAAAAAATAGGGCTGGGATGTAGCTTGGTGGTAGAATGCCCCTGGGTTCAATCCCAGTACTGTAAAAATAAATAAATAAATATAATACGGCTGGGGGCATAGCTCAGAGGCAGAATGTCCTTGAGTTTAATCCTTGGTATTAAAAAAAAAAAAAATCCTGCTGCCACAACACCCCTCTGCTGAGCTGCTCCCTCCAGAGAAGGCAGTATTCCAAGTTTACACTCAATTTCCCTCAGGCAGATCGTGCATACGAAAGAAATGTAGAATGCAATTAATGAGAACTTCCTTTGTGCCAAGTATCATGCTAAGGACTTTTTTTTTCCCCCAGTATTGAGTATGGAACCCAGGGGCATTCTACTCAGAGCTATACTCCCAGCTCTATTTTTAATTCTTTAACTTGAAACAGGGTCTCACTAAGTTGCAGAGGGCCTCACTAAGTAGCTGGGGCTGGCGGGAACCCGGATCCTCCTGGCTCAGCCTCCCAAGTCCTGAGATTGCAAGCGTGCGCCACCATGCCTGGCTTGTAAGGATTTGATATGGGTTAATTCAGTTAAGCCCCCTGGACAACTCTTTGAGGTAGATACTCTGTTTTCCCCATCCTACAGGTGAGACCGCTAAGGCTTAGAAATAACATTGGCCCAAAGCCACATGTGCTGAAACTGGCAACTGGCAGAGCCCCAGCGCGGACTGACTAGCTACAGCACGCCTCCTGCTTACAGCAGTAGTCGGTCACTGACAACACAGTAAAATTAATGTGTCTGGTCTCTTATTGAAAATAAGATTGGAACTCGGTGTGGTGGTATAGCTTGGGAGGTAGAAATAGGAGGATGACAGGTTTGAGGCCAGCCTGAGCAAGTACTGAGACTCTCATCAACCTAGTGAGACTCTCTTTCAAAATAAAAATAAAATAGACCTGGAGGTGTAGCTCAGAGGTAGAAGTCCCCTGGGTTCAATTGTCAGTACCACAAAAAAGAAGGAGGAGGAGGAGGAGGAGGAGGAGGAGGAGGAGGAGGAGGAGGAGGAGGAGGAAAGGAAGGAGAGAGAGAGAGAGAGAGAGAGAGAGAGAGAGAGAGAGAGAGGTTGGTTGAGGCCAGGCATGGTGGTACACACTTGTAATCTCAATATTTGGGAGACTGAGACAAGAGGATCTAAAATTCAAGGCCAGACTCGGTGATTTAGCAAGTTCTTTCAGCAACTTAGCAAGACTCTGTTTCAAAATAAAAAATAAAATTGGACTGACAGTATAGTTTGACGGTACAATGTCTCTGGGATCAACCTCCAGTACAAAAAAAAAAAGCAAGATTGAAAGGAAATAGAAAAACCAGGAGCAGTTTCACATGCCTGTAAACCCAGTACTTAGGAGGCTGAGATAGGAGGATCCCAGGTTTGAGGCCAGCCTCAGCAATTTAGTGAGACACTGTTTCAAAATAAAAAATAAAAGGGTTGGAGTGTAGCTCAGACGTAGAATTCTTCTGCGTTCAATTCCCAGTAACCCCCGCCAAAAAAAAGGAAAAGAAAGGAGAGAGAAAAAGCTAAGGCTAGGTAGGACTGGGGGTGTCGCTCAGAGGCAGAAAACGTGCCTGGCGTGCTCAAAGCCCTGGGTTTGATCCCAGTCTTGGCAAGCACGCAAGCGGCCGGGCTTGGCGGCACATGCCTATAATCTCAGGCCTTAAGAGACTCAGAGCCGGGCGTGGTGGCGCACGCTTGTAATCCCCGCGCTTGGGAGGCGGAGACAGGAGGATCAGGCAGGTTCGAAGCCAGCCGCGCTGGCTTAAGAGACCCTGTTTCCAAATAAAAATATAAAAATAGGTCTGGGAATGTAACCCGGAGGTAGAAAATAAGGAATAAAAAGGCCTGGCGTGGTGGAGCACACTTGTAATCTTCGTGCTTGGGAGGCAGAGACAGGAAGATCAAGCAGGTTCAAAGCCAGCTGCACTGGCTTAAGAGACAATGTTTCCACACAAAAAAGTATAAAATAGGTCTGAGAGTATAGCCAGGAGGTAGAAGAGCTTCCAGGAACCCCAGTACCACCAAAAAATAAAAAATAAAAATAAAAATTAATAATAATAATAATAATAATAATAATAATAAATAGAGCAAGGGGTATAGCTCGGAGGTCAAATGTCCCTGGGTTCCATCCCCAGACCTGCAAAAAAAACCAAACAAACAAACAAAAAAAAAAAACTGGGGGTGTGGCTCGGAGGCAGAATGCCCCTAGGTTCTATCACCAGCACCACAAAAATAAAAAAATAAACAGATAAAAAAAAAAAAGGGCTGAGTGTATAGCTCAGAGGTAGAATGCCCCTAGGTCCAACCCTCAGTACAAAAAAAGGAAAGGAGGGAGGGAAGGAAGAAGGAAGGAAGGAAGGAAGGAAGGGAGGGAGGGAGGAAGGAAGGAAGGAAAGGAGTGGTGGTACACTATTGTAATCCTAGTACTTGGGAGGCTGAGACAGGAGGATCACAGGTTTGCAGCCAGCCTCAGCAATTTAGTGAGACTCTGTTTCTAAATAAAAGAGTAAAATAGGACAGGGAGTGGAGCTCAGAGGTAGAATGCCTCTAGGTTCCATCCCAGTACAACAACAAAAATAAATAAATACATACATACATACACACATACACACACACATACATACATACACACATACATACAAGGAAAGAGAGAGGCTAGAGGCTCCTCGTCCTTTCTTCTAAAACTGGCCCCCTCCTGTCCCCCGCCCTGGAGAAGCCCCAGCGGCTGGTGCTGCGGTGGGCCCAGCGTGGAGGTGCGGGTCTTCCGTGAGGCCTCGGGTGCTTTGCAGGAGTGGGGCCGGCGGGCTCTCACCTTTGATGGTGGCCATGATGACAGGGGTCTGCTTTATCTCCTGCCATGAGGATAAGGGCACCTTCTTCTCTGGGTGCTGAGCATAGAACACAGGGTTCCTGGCTTCCTTGGGCGGTTTCATGGCCAAGGCTGAGAAGGGGCCAATAGCCGTCACGGCTGAATCGGAGCAGCAGGCAAGGAGTGGGGCCCCCCTGCCCCAGGCCCCTCTGCCCACTCTCCGCACCCCACCTCGGAGGCTGCGCGGGGGCCAGGCGGCAACACAGTCCTCAGGCTGCAGCCGCCAAGGCCGTCTGGGGTGCAGCCAGCCACGGGGCTGAGGGGGCCGGAGCTGAGGATGACATCACGGCAGAACTTGGACTGTGAAGCCGAGTGTTTATTTCCCCTGTTGCCATGGAACCCGAGCTGTGGAGAAGTTCTATGCTTCGAGCTCAGTTACGGAACCCCGAGAAGTCAGCTCCACTACCCCACCCCAACGGGCTAAATGGCCTGGGGATCCCCAGGTACCAGTGAGGGTGCCCCAAGGAGACAGGTCAGGAATAAAAGGCTGGGTGTGTCATGAGTGGAGCATTCCTGTTATACACGTAGTTCCTGGGGATCTCTGCCCCCTGCCCCTCCTACGTGGGTGTTGCGTGTGTGTGTGTGTACGTGTGCACAAGCACAAGCGTAGTATTGAGAACTGAACCAAGGGGTGCACTACCACTGAGCTACAACTCCAGCCCTTTTTTATTTTTTAATTTGAAACAGGCTTCCGCGAAGTCGCCAAAGCTGGCCTTACACCGGTAATCCTCTCGTCTCAGCCTCCCAAGTACTGAGATCACAGGCCTGACCACTACAGCCGGCTATAAACCCCCCCTTCTCTCAAAGTCGCCTTTTCCCTGGCAAAGGATTAAGCCGACTCGTCACACTGAGGTGTGTGCCTACCTGACAGCCCTCTCGGACTCCTTTCTCAGCAAGGCATCTCTAAAGATCCACGCCTACCTCGAGGAACATTGGCCCGCTGGCCACATTCCCAGACGTGGAATGGGAGGCAAGGCTAACACGAGGTCACAAGGACCTGCTGTCCTTGCGTGGTCAAGAGCACCCCTTCAGGGATGGTGTGACCAGAAGCCTTGAAGGGCAGGAAAGATGCCCAGCCACACAGGGCTGGTGGCTGAGCCCGAGGCTGAGGAAATCCTGAAGACCTCTTCACCCCTAGGGACCCAGGACACTGGGGGCACCGGGGTGCACATCCCCTGGTGCACAGCCACGGGGCCATGTCTGAGTGGGACTGGATCTGAGCCAGGCAAGAGTTTTCTAGAATAGAAAACAGAGGACGACTGGCTTGAAGATGGTCTGTCACCATCCCAGTACAGAGAGGAAAATAAGACCCAGAAAGGATTGAGGACTTGCAGAAACTCCCTATTACATCGGTGATTTTTTTTTTAATGTGCTGGGGATTGAATTCAGGGCCTTGTGCATATGCGACAACTAATCGATCACTGAGCTACATCCCCAGCCCCGGTAGAAAAATGGAACCAGTACGCACAATCCAGGACTCTCTTTGGATCAGTCTCTGGTCTCATGGAAGCCAAAGGGCACTCTGAACTCCTTCCCACCACGGGCAGGAGGAAGGCTGGGTGGGACAGTGGCCAGGCGCTGGGCACTCCCCAAGCCCCTTAGAGACCAGAAGGACAGGGCAGAGGCCCAGGCGCTCTCCCTGTCCTCCAAGCCCCCATGGGGTGACCAAGCTTTGGGTGCCCCTCCTCAAACCCGTCCTGTGAGTCCCGACCCCCCAGCATTGACAGAAGCCAGATGCGGGGCAGGGACCCTGCTTCCCAGTGGAGGGTCTCCAGGTGCTCCAGCCACAGGGCGCCTCACCACACCGCTCCTGTTGCTGCCATCTGTCTTTGACCGGGGACCCAGCTAGTCCTAGAGACAACCTCCCGCCTCTCCAGGGCGCACACCAGCAGTTAGAGGGGATCTCGGCCTCTTGGGCCCAGACACGCCCCTCCATGCCACATGCACTGTTCCTGCAGAGGAGTGACCTTCTCAGCTTCTCTGTGTCATGATCCTTCACATAGAAATCCCAAAACCCGCGGGCGTGGTGGTGCAGGCTTGTAATCCCCGCGCTTGAGAGGCGGAGACAGGAGGATGGCGCAGGCTCGAAGCCAGCCTCACTGGCTTAAGAGACCCTGTTTCCAAATAAAAATAGGTCTGGGAGTGTAGCTCAGAGGTAGAAGGGTTTCCAGGAACCCCAGAATGACCAAAAAACAAAAAACAAACAAAAAAAGAAATCCCAAAACCCCTCCTCATTTACCTCCCGTATCCCCCTTCCCTCCTCCCGGAAAGCCTCCTGGTTCCCAGGCCACCTCACGTCCAAACACCTCTACCCTTCCCCGAGGCCCTGTGCTAGCAGCCATCCTGGGCAATGACACCCGCCTCCTTCCGGACACCAGCCATGCCTCCGCCCTGCTCACCATAGTGGCGCACGCTTGGTATCCCAGTACTTGGGACACTGAGACAGGAGGATCGCGGCAGGTTCACAGCCAGCCTCAGCAACTTAGTGAGGTCATTTGCAACTTAGACCCTGTTTCAAAATTTAAAAAAATAAAATAGGGCTGGAGGTGTAACCCTGAAGTAGAATGCCACTGGGGTCCATCCCCAGTAACACACACACACACACACACACACACACACGAAATTGTATACACGAATTCGTATTGCTGACTGCACCTCCTCCTCAGGCCCTCCTCACGCCCCAACGTCCCCACCCGAGGGTTGCCCTCCTTGCCGACTGACTGTTGCTGCTGGCCAGCCTGTCTTTCCTTCTCCCAGAGGCCCCTGCAGCATGGCACTGCCCACCTGCCCCTCAGCAGCACACCCCGCCCATGGAGTCCTGCCACCGGGGGCTACCCAGGGCCTCCTCTCCTGCATCCCGCCTCTCAAGGGTTCCTTCCCATGGCGCTCTGCTAGCCCAAGTCCCCTCTGTACTTCACCACCACCTGCCTGTTTGCCCAGCACACAACCTTCCCCAAGCGGACATTTTCTCCCCTTTTATTCTTATTTATTTATTTATTTATTTATTTATTTATTTATTTATTTTTGCAGTACTGGGGATGAAACCCAGGGGCATTCTACCTCCGAGCCACACCCCCCAGCCCTATTTTTCTTTTTTTTTTTTCTTTTTTTTTTTTTTTTGGTGGGTTTGGGGATGGAACCCAGGAGCATTCAACCTCCAAGCTACACCCCCTACCCTATTTTTTATTCTTTATTTTGAGACAGAGTCTCACTAAGTTGCGGAGGCCTCACTAAGTAGCTGAGACTGTCCGCGAACTGTGATCCTCCTGTCTCAGCCTCCTGAATGCTGGAATTACAAGCGTGCACCACCACGCCCGGCTTCATTCTTTATTTTGAAACAGGGTCTCACTGAGCTGCAAAGGGCCTTACTAAGTAGCCGAGGCTGGCCATGAACTGCAATCCTCCCGTCTCAGCCTCCCAAATGCTGGGATTATAAGTGTGTGCCACCACGCCCTGGCTTCATTTTTTTCTTTTTAGAATTGGGGATTGAACCCAGAGTATTCTACCTCCAAGCCACACCCCCAGTCCTTTTTCTTTTCAGTCTCACTAAGTTCCTTAGGTTAGCCTCAAACCTGTGATCCTTCTGTCTCAGCCTCCCACATACTAGAATTATGGGCACGTCCCATTATGCCCGGCTTCCCTTGTGCACTTGACTCACAAGTTGACTTTGGGCTACGGGTGCCGCCCAAGCTAGACCTGACAAGATTCCCACTAACTGGCATGCAGCAGCTGCACCACAGACACTTTTTCTTTTTTTTCTCTCTTTTTTTTTTTTTCATTTGACACTAGGGATTAAAAAAAAAAAAAGTACCATTCTACCTCTGAGCTATACCCCCAGCTCTATTTTTATTTTATTTTCTTGAAACAGGGTCCCACTAAGTGGCTTAGAGTCTCTTTTATATTTATTTATTTATTTATTTATTTATTTATTTATTTTTGCGGTACTGAGAACTGAACCAAGGGCATTCTACCTCTGAGCTCTACATCCAGCCCTATTTTTTACTCTTTATTTTGATTTTTTTTTTGGGGGGGGGTCTGGGGATGGAACTCAGGGGCATTCGACCTCCGAAGCTACACCCCCTGCCCTATTTTTTATTCTTTATTTTTGAAACTGGGTCTCACTGAGTTGCAGAGGGCCTCACTAAGTAGCTGAGGCTGTCCGCGAACCACGATCCTCCGGTCTCAGCCTCCTGAGTGCTGGGATTACAAGCTTGTGCCACCACACCCAGCTTTTATTCTTTATTTTAAAACAGGGTCTCACTAAGTTGCGGAGGGCCTCACTAAGTAGCTGAGGCTGGCCACAAACCTGCAATCCTTCTCAGCCTCCCAAGTACTGGGAATACAAGCGTGCACTGCCGCGCTCGGCTTAAAGATCTCGCTAAATTACTAGGGCTGGCCTTGAACCTGCAATCCACCTATATTAGCATCCCCAGTACCCGGACTACAGGCATGTGCCACTATGCCCAGCAACGGACACTCATCCTCCTCTAGACTGGCCTCTTGACGGTGCTGGGCCAAAAAGACTGACTACTCCCTTCACCCAGCAACTCTTCCTGGTTCCAGAATGTTCTCCTTCCCTGGTTTTGGCCACCCCTTCACAGACTTTCCTCTGGCTCTTCATCCTCGGCCTGACCTTTCAATGTTGGCAAATCTTATTAATCCAAACGGGAAAAACAGCAACTTTACAGGGGAGGAGCCCGAGGGGCACCACCTTAGCCAACTGATGCAAGGACCGTCTCACCAGGGCACTGGTGTGGGCGCCTCGCGGCGGGTGCGCCGAGGAGGGCGCGGCCCCCCTCCTGGGGCCTGCCACCAAGGGCGCACCATCCCAGCCCGCTCAAGAAGAAGTGGAACTCCAGTCAAGAGTCACTCTACAAAATAACTGGGCTGGACCTGCCCCAAATGGAAGTGTCATAAAAGAGAAAGAAGCACTGAAAAATTATGCCAGAGTAATAGGAGTTCAAAAACCAGAGCCAGGCGTGGTGGTGCACACTTGGCATCCCAGGACTTGGGAGACCGAGCTACGAGGACCGCACGTTTGAGGACAGCCCCAGCAACTTAGTGAGACCCTGTTTTGAAATAAAGGAATAAAAGGACCGGGGATGTAGCTGGGAGGTAGAATGCCCCTGTGTTCAATCCCCAGTAGCAGGAAGAGGAGGAGGAGGAGGGGGAGGAGGAGGAGGAGGAGGAGGAGGAGGAGGAGGAGGAGGAGGGAAGCCAAAGCCACTGTATCCTCCGTGACCTTGTCTTGGAGTTATACCATCACTTCTGGAATGCCCTGTGGTGACATAGCCGTCCCTGTCCATCAAGGCCGGGTGCTAAAGGATAGAGAGGGCAGCCGGTGGGGAGTACCAAGGGCCATCTCACAGGCTGGCTGCCTCAGAGGCTTTCAGTGTACAAGGACAACTGACAAACAGGGCCAGGAGGGGCTGAAATCCAAGCTTTTAAAATTTTTTTAATTTTGTTTGTTTGTTTGTTGTACTGGGGATTGAACCCAGGGGTATTCTACCTCTGAGCTATGCCCCAGCCTTTTTTTTTTTTTTTTTTTTTTTTTTCATTTTGAAACAAGGTCTTGTTAGGTTGCTGAGAGTCTCACTAAGCTGCTGAGGCTGGCCTCAAAACCGTGATCATCCTGTCTCAGCCTCCCAAGCACGGGGATTACAGGTGTGGGCCACTGTGCCAGGCTCAAGCTATATATTCTTGTGCAGGGTGGAAACTCCACAAAAGCTTCAGCCCAGCTAAAAGCAGCTCCACCAGCTTGCTCCAGGAGTCTCTTGATTATCACCTCCTTCAAGGGACTCCTGAGAGTAATGCCGAGAGTGAGACCCTGGTGTGAACTCTGGCCATCAGCAGAGCCACCAGCCACTGCCCTTCACGGTCCACGAAGCCCCAGCACCGCAGCTCTACACTATAGACGGGAAAAGGCACAGATAGGTGACTTGTCCGAGGCCACAGAAAAGGCTTGGCAGGCCCCGACTTCTGGCTTCTCACCCCACATTCTTTCCACTGCCCTGCCCAGATGCCAGCTCAGACCCACATCTCCTGAGGCCCGCGGCAGGCCTCGGTCCCTGTCCCGAGCAGGTCCTTCTCCTCCTCTTGGGGGCCCTGGGCCAGCCCCTGAGCAAGCCCTCCCATAAAGCTGGCATTCAGTCCCCCTCCCAGAGCTGTCTCTGCAGGCAGCTGTCCACTGGGGCAGCATGGCAAGGGTTAACAGCATGAACTAATATTTAGAAATAGCACAACCCCAGGGGAGTCAGCTGTGGCCAGCTGGTCACAGCCACTGAAAAGCCACAGGTTTTTGTGGACGTCTTGTGGCAGGGGAGAGACCGCTCTTGTGGAACAGAGGCCCTGAGAGGGTCCCCCGCCCTCCCCAGCCCCCGCCCAGTCCTCAGGACGCTTGGGCGGGCCTGCCCCCCTCAGCCGGGCAAAGCCTCCGCTGGCCTCCGGGTCCCCTGTCTGCTTCGGAAGGCGGCAAAGACAACTTTTCAGCTTCTGAATTGTGTAATTGTTGGTACTAACTGCTCCTCCCGCCCAAGCCTGGCTGCCGGCACTTGGAGGAGTCCCGCTGATGCCTGAGCCAGAAGCCGGAGCAAGACCCTCCTCTCAGAGGCCCCAGATCAGAGGCCCAGGCCTGGGGCCGGCTACCGAGGAGCTCCTGGTCAGGAGACTGCAAAGCCAAGGACCGGCCCCTCCAGCCCACGTTCCAGGCACAGCGGGGGCCTAGGATCTGTGTCCTTCATGGCAGAAGGCCAAGTCCCTGAGGACAGGCCCTGGGCTGCTGGAGCACTCCTCTCCTTGGGCACCTCCCCATGTAGGGCAGAAGCACTACATTTACCAGCAGGCTCCTTGGGTGGGGCCCGGGTGGTCAGGGTGCAACACCCTGGCTGAGGGCAAGGTTGCGCCACCCCACCGCCAGGGTGGGCACGCTCAGTCCAAGGAGCACCGGGGGTGAGAAGGACTGACCAGAAGCACCTGGCCAGCAAGCCTGGCTGGACGCCGGCGGGGAAGGGGGTGTTGTCTCCTTCTCCCAGAACACTTGGAGAAACTGAGGAAGTCCACAGCCACGTCATTGCAGCTTCTGGGAACATGAATCCTCTTTCACTCTGAGCGGAAGCTTCTATCTTCTTCCTTCCGGTGTATTCTGTCTCCTTTCCCCCATGCACCCTGTCCTGTGCTTAGCTGGGGAAGAGTCACTGGGTCACAACTCTTGACCCAGCTAGTCAGGCCCCAGGCAGAACCAGGAGGACACAGAGTTCGGTACTCCAGGGTCTTTGGAAAGAAAAGTCAGTGTGGGAAGGAGGGCTGGGAGGGAGGGAGGCTTCCTGAGGGAAGGTGAGAATCCACCCGCCTGTGTAGCAGGGGCTCACAGGGATGCTCGCAAGCAGTGCCCCATCAGCCCAAGCCCAGGAAGGCCACAGCAAAGATTGGCAGCAGACAGGAGGCCCGCGCTTGCAGAGAAGGCTACGGAGAGGACAGGGAGGAAGGATCGGGTGCTGCCCCCGCCTGACAGCCTCCTTCCCAGACAGTGAGCGGCATTCAGAGATAACTTCCGAAGCCACAGGGCACCTTAACTTTTATGCCAGCCTGTGTGCATGATACTGCTCGCAACACTGCTGGCTTCAAGACCCAGGCTATGGCTAAATGAGGACTAAGCTCACCTGCGCAGAAGCCCTCGTGTGTGTGTGTGTGTGTGTGTGTGTGTGTGTGTGTGTGTGTGTGTGACACTGGGAATTGAACCCAGTGACAGTCTACTTTCAAACCACAGCCCCCTTCCCTATTTAATTAAATTTATTTATTTGTGGTACTGGGTGTTCTACCTCTGAGCTATACCTTCAGCCCTGTTTCATTTTTATTTTGAAACAGAATCTCGCTAGGTAAACCTGCCATCGTCCTGTCTCAGCCTCCCAAGTACTGGGATTACAGACACGCGCCCCCACGCCCTGCTCCTCACATCCCTCTTTTTACTGAGAGACCCAGGTTCCTCATCTGTAAACAGGAACACTCTCCCAATTCCCAGGGCCCAGGTAAACTTTTTATAAACTAAGAAGACCTGGCAGAGGTGTATGACCTGGGTTATTATTACAGTACTGGCGGTATTATTATTATTATTAGCCTGTGTGTCTCTGCCCAGCTAGCAACCAGACAGCAGGAGGCTCTGAGCTCATCCTAACAACATGAATCTCAGCTGTGGGCAGCAGTGTCCTGTCTGGAGGCGCCCCAGACCAACAAACGACTCTTGATGGTGGTGGATAAATCTGGGTGGAGTTCAGAGAAGATGGGAAAAGACGGGAGTCATGGGGCCAGTAGGCAGCTTCATCTAAGTTTTTAATTCATAAAAAAGCAAAAGCCTTCTCTGTTTTTCATTCCTGAAAAGAAAGCTCTTTTCCTCCGTCTTCTGAGTGGCTCCCCCACCCCCGCCGCCTGCCCTGGACCCTTGCTTAGACGGTCATTAGTCCCTAACGAGGACCAGGTGTCTCGCTGACTCAGGAAAAGGAAAAACAAGGGGCAAGCTGTGGAATCAATGGCTTTATTGCCACAGAGGCCAGCTGGGCAGAGCCCCCACCCCAGGCCTCCAAGGGCACCCGGATGAGAGTTCCAAGGCTGCCAAAATCCCCACAGATCGGCAACAACTGGCTTCCCAGTCGGCCTGAGCAGGGATTTAGTGAACTCATACTACACGCAGCTACTTCTAGAGGGGAAAGTTCAAGGTTCACAGCTAACACTCTACCAAAGGAAGGGATGTGTGTCGAGTTGTATTTAAACCACGAAACACACGTGTGTGTGTGTGTAGGAGAAAGAGCAAGCACTGTTGAGTGATGTCCACTGAAGTGTTTACTCACCAGACCCCAATTTTACAAATGAGGAAACATAGACACAGAGAAGTGAAAGGACTTATTCAAGGTCAGACAGTAAGGAGAGCTAGGATTCGAACCCTGGTCTGTCTGGATCCAAGACCAGTACTCAGCTACAGGGACCTGATACCCTCACGCCATGCTGTGTGGTAAGAGCATCGGCTTGGGCTCAAAAACCTGCCTTTGCCTCTTAGCAGCTGCAAAGTTTTGCTGGTCCTCCGGTAATCGCTCTCAGCCTGGGTTTTTTTCTCTGCAAGATGGACGCACTGCAAGCCCTTGCAGGGCTGTCACTGGCCACAGGGAGGGGCTGGGAAGAGGGAGAAAGGTGGGCTGTGACTGAGCGGGTCAGGTGTGATTGAGGGATCCTGGTAGGCGAGGGAGGGAGAGCACCAGCCCCATGCAGAAGAGAGGAACCAGGAGAGAGGAACCAGGCAACAGGGGCGCTGGGGCCTCTCAGACGCACTGCAAACCCCACAGTAATACTGCCCTTTCTCCAACTCAAGCTCGGGACTTAGCAAAAATTGTTGCCTGGGAGGGAGCCAGGGGGAAGGCCCCAGCCTGAAGCAGTTAGGTAGGAGCTAAATCCAGGGCCAGAATTCCAGGAGACAGCCCCGCAGGCTGGGGGAAACACCCGGATTCTGAGGTCAGAAGGCACAGGCTCCTGGCCCCAAGCAGCCAGGGACTGACTCTCCACCTGGGGCTTTGTAAGAACCACTTCCAGCTCCAGTCAGTGTCCTCAAGATTAGGGAAGCCGTGGTCCTACCCCCCTTTCCCGGTTATTTTAAGGTCAAAGACCACAAGATTGAGTGTTCTTCTGCCTTGCGGGGAGTCCTGACATCTCTCCTTTATAAACAGGGACACTGAGGCTCTTGGGGAGCAGAGAAAGTCAAGGTGGCAGGGCCAGCGATCTGAGCCCTGCAGAGCCTTACAGGGCAATCTCTTCGGGAATGGAGTCCTGAGGGGGCCCCAGTGGTAAAGCACGGAGTGGGTAATGGGCATATTTCCTTCTAAACCTGGAGTAGCACAGAGAGGGAGAGAAGTGAGGGGCTGGCCCTGCTCGTGCCCCCTCCAAAAGGGGGTCTTCATAGGTCCTAGGCTCAGGGCTTAGGGGGACTAGGCCTTTCTGGGACTTTGTCCCACATCTCCAGAGTGGAGCCTGGATTTCACCCAGAGGTAAGGGTCCCCTCACCCCAGCCTGGGAGCCAGAACCCAGCACGGGCCCTTTAAGAAGTCTGAGGGTGGGGGCAGACGGAGGGAGCCCCCGCCTGCCTGCCCGCCCGAAACTCGAGCGCGGGTCGGCGCCTGCCCCGCCCCCGGAGTTAAGAACCGGCGGAGCCCCAGCCCTGCCGCGCCCCGCCGCTCTCCACTGCCGCTCGGCTCCCGGCTCCCTCCCGCTCCGCAAGTCCTGCCGTCCAGCCGCCGCGATGCGCCCTGGCTGGCGGCCTCCGCCTGCGGCCCCGGCCCCGGCACTGGCCCTGGCCCTGGCCCTGACCTTGGCTCTGCTGGCCAAACCCGCGTCTGCAGGTGAGTGGGGGCTTGAGACCCCGACCCAGCCTGGCCGGGGGCTGCGAGAGGTTCTTCCGGCAGGGAAAAGAACTAGAAGGGCCCGAAGTGGCTCTCAGTCCAGGAGTCAAGGGACTGTGCTTCTCCAGACAGGCGAGGGCCTCCAAGGTTCCTTCCCCCAGGTGGACGCGCGGTGCCCAGGAGAAAGCTTTTGACCCAGGCTTACCCAGCTCTGGTTATCTCAGGCCGCCCAACCTGAGGACCAGAGGGTCCCAGAGTCACATTGCCCAGGGTGTGGCACTGCCCTCCCCTTTGTCCAAGCCACCCCACGGGACCACCCCAGTGCCCTCCTGGCTGCGTTGGGGTTATCACATTCATCCCCAGTGACCGTAAGAAGCGGCACCTGGGCCTCAATGCCACACACCAGGAGTGGGGACTGCCCTGGGGTGGGAGGTGCAGAAGGATCCTGCCCACCCACCCCCCCGTGTGTCCCCGACAGGCCTCCCGCGCCCCCTTTGCTCCCAGGTGGCCTCTGGCTCCATCTTTGGCTCCTTCCTCTGCCCACACTGAGACGGCCTGGCTGGAGACGAGAAGGACCACCCACTCTTCAGCCTGTTAAGGCAGGGCTAGCCCCTCAGACATCCCCAGGCAACTAAGCCTGAGCCACACCTTCCTGTCCCTAGCACTGTGCCTGGTCCCACCACCGAATCAGTTTGCCTCCTGGAAGGTGCTGGGCCACCTTCCCTCCCTGTCACAGTGCCAGGAATCCCAACATTACAGCATTCTTCTTCCAGTGAAGGCATGGTCTAGTTATGCCATAGGAACCATGGCCCCGGGGCCCATCAGTCATTACTACCCAAGTATGAATCAGTGCTTCAGCCTACATCTTTAGGACGGGTCCCAAAAGCAACTCTGAGCAGAGGAAGGGCCGGACTCTTCCTTCCAAGGGCCCCGCCACACCCTTCTCCCCATCGGATGGGGAAGCCAGTTTAAAGGAGGGCATCACGAGGTGCTCAGAAGGGAAATGAGTCAGGGGAGGACCCCCTTCATTGGGGTGAGTCAGCACTGGAACCCCAGGCTCCTCGTTCCTGCACCAGGGACCCAGTCCCCTATATCTCAGGGCCTAGGTAACAGGTAGGCCTCCCGAGACATGAGAAGGGGACATGCACGTGCCTGGGGAGGTCAGCTCGTCCAGCCTCGGGCTCAGGGAGAGGCCCTGCACCCCATCCCCAGGGCTTCAGCTGAGAGCCTTTCTCAGACACCATCTTAGCACCACAGGGGGCGGGGCTCCCCAGGCCGTGAGGGTGCCCAGGGTGGACAGGTTGGGCTCAGCCTCATTCAGGAGGCAAGATTGAAACAGGAGCAGTAATTCCCAGCTGTGTAAGCAAAGATCCCAGTGAAAAGGAGAGAAGAGAGAGCCGCGGGAGCAAGCTGGGGTGGGACCGAGGGACGCCTGGGCGCTGAGGTAGGTATGAGTAGAGGGGTGTTGACCTTGGAAGGAACATTTTGAGCACAGGCCAGGGAGAGCCATCGGACTGGGGCATTGAAGCCTTAAATGGTGACATGAAGCCCACAGCCTGTGCCCGGTTGGCAGTGGGGACCCAGTGAAAGCTTTAGGGCAGAGTAGCATGGTGCCTGTGGGGTTTTATAATCTTAAACCGATCCCTGTCTTTAAGAAGGCTGTGAACATGGGGAGTGGGGGGGCAGTGTCCTCCCACCAACCCAGGTCTGTCCGCCTGCCTGGCCCTGCTCCCATCCTGGTCTGGCCCCTACCTGAAAGGGCTTCGCTCTGCGCCTCCCGGGAGGCTCCCCTGCACTTCGGCATTTCAGAGCACCCAGGTTATGGGACTGGGAGCTGAGCATCCTTGGAAACCATCTGGGCCGACCTTCCAACTGCACAAAGAGGGAAACTGAGCCCCAGAGAGGCAGCCGAGTGTTCTGGGTCCCACAGAAAACCCTAGCTGCCCAGGAGGTCCCCCAAACCTGCTCACAGCAACAGATGGGTGATAAATGGGTGTCCCGTCCCTTGTGGGTCCGATGGGAGGCCTCAGCAGAGGGACAAGTACCGGGGAAGTAGAGGTGAGCCAGTATCTGCAGGACAGGCAGAGAGGCTGGGAGATGGCCTTCCACAGTGGGAGGAAAACCTGGGAGTCAGAGTAGGGAGAGCACACAGGACTCCCCTGGCTGCGAGAAGCTGGATGTGAGGAGTTGAGGCGTGACCCACACCTAGGGCCTGGCTGGCGGCACTGGATCAGAACTCTAAATGGATGGTGTTGCAGAGCAGGCCCCAGAGGTACCAGGTGCAAGAAACTGAACCAGCCGGGCACAGTGACACACAACACCTGTAATCCCAGTATTTGGGAGACTGAGACAGGAAGATTGCTGGTTTGAGGCCAGCCTCAGCAACTTGGTGAGGCCCTTAGCAAGTCAGCGAAATCCTGTTTCAAATAAAAAATTTAAAAAGGACTAGGGATGTAGCTCAAAGGTAGAATGTCCCTGGGCTCAATCCCTAGTACCATGTATAACTCAGAGGAAGAAGGTCCTTGGGTTCAGTCCCCAGTGCCGCACAGGGAGGGAAGGAAATAAGAAAGAAATGGAACCAGGGTGGAGGGTGGATCCTGCTGTCTCTGAGGATGGATGGCTGGGAGACCAGTGGTGCTGGGGATAAACTGGAGCCACTCGGGCAGGGACCTCTGACTCTAGAAAAACTGTCCCAGAACCAAGTATCACTGATCCCCCTCCCGACGTCTGCCAGCCGGGGCTGAAAGCTAGGCCTTAGAGCACTGCCGCCTGGGGGGCCTTGGGGGAGGGCAGCCACGCCAGGTGGGCCCAGGGGCTGGTGGCAGGAAGGAGGGGCGCGTGTGCAGCTCACAGAGAAAATATATAGACTGTGTCTGGGAACTGGGCGTGCTGCCCAGGAGGGGCGGGCAGGGGAGGGGGAGTTGGAAACAGCCCTGCCGGCCATTCGCACTGGCGTGCACAGCTGTGGGTGCATGCCGACGGGGCCATGGCAGCTTTCACCAACCCCTTACTAACCTGGACAAGGTGGTGGCTGGGACCAGGAGCAGATGGATCTCTAGTTTTCCTACCTGGACCTGGCTGGGCGGTGCCTTGGGAGGGAGGAGGGGAGCTCAGGGCTGCAGGGCCAGTTGCAGGTGAACAGGCAGCCATGACTCTGGGGCTCCAGCCTCTCCTCGCCTGGTCCCTGGGCCCTGTCGCTGCCTCTGGCCCCACGCAGCCCTCCTCTGGCCCCAGATGTCCGGCTCTGGAGCTTCCTAGGGTGACGGCTCTGGCCAAGCTTCAGGCATCCACTCCACTTTCAAACTGGCTGTTACCATCATTCCAGAGCGGGTGTGTGTAATGTGGGAATGGATCCTCTCTGGGGTGAGAGAGGTTCCAAGCTCTTCCTCTCTCAGGAGGCTCCTTACCCCCAAAGACTGCAGAGAAGGGTGCCATCTCCTCTCTGAGCTCTGACCTCCGGGGCCACCCTTGGTGCACACCAGCACCTCACAGTAGGACCGCAGGCCACGAACGTTCCCATTGCACAGATGCAGCCAGGGCTCAGGGAGGTCAGGGCCACCTCAGGTCGCTCTGTTTGACACACAGGCCATGGGGTCCTTTCCCACCCCAACCGTCTTCCCAGAGCATTCCAGGTCGGCTCCCACCTCTGGGGGACTCGGGCCCCCCAGCAGAGGAAGACAGCTCCCTGCGCAGTCCAGAGCTCCGTCCTGTCCCCCAGCAAGTGCCTCCCGCCTCTCCAAACCCTACTTCTGCCCCTTCTCACAACAGAAACAAACTCCTTCAAAAGGCCTCCCAGCCCCCAGCTAGGGTGGCGCCCAGAGCCACGTTTGTCTCAGCCGCAAGGGGCTGCTGTCAGTGTGGCTGGTGGTGAGGTGTGGGTGGGCCTGGCCAGGGACACTGCCTGTCTTGTTGAACGACCGTTCCTCCCTCTCATTCAGCGCCTACCCACGCCCTGCCGGCTCACAGCCTGCGGAGAAGCCAGCCCGCCAATTTTGGTGTGCATTAGCCAGGCTGCCAGCCATGGCTCGGGCTTAAACATTTCATTGTGTGCATCTCCCTCTCCCGTGGCTTAACGCTCACGGTGCCCGTCAGCGAGGCTGCCTCCCACCCTGGCCTTTACTGCAGAAATCCCCCAGCCGGGCGGGCACAGTGGCTCTATATTTAGGAGGCTGAGACAGGAAAATCGCAAGGTTCGAGGCCTCAGCAACTTAGTGAGACCCTGTTTCAAAATAAAATAGGAAAGCCGGGCGGGGTGGCGCACACTTATAATGCCAGCATTCAGGAGGCTGAGACAGGAGGATCATGGTTCACGTACAGCCTCAGCTACTTAGTGAGACCCTCCATGACTTAGACCCTGTTTCAAAATAAAGAATAAAAAAATAGGGCCGGGGGTGTAGCTTGGAGGTCGAATGCCCCTGGGTTCCATCCCCAGACCCGCAAAAAACAAAAACAACTGGGAGTGTAGGTCAAAGGTAGAACACCCCTAGGTTCAATCCCCAGCACTATAAAAGAAAGAAAAGCCCCCACCCCAGCCCCCACCCCAGCTCAGAACAAGGCTCTAGAGAGAAAGCCGCTGGCCCCAAGTCACACAGTGCATCCTCTTAGGGTGCAGAGGGATGCATCCCAAGGAACCTTGCTGTCAATCTTGATGACAATTCTTTGAAAGCCAGGAAGTTAAAAAAAATTTTTTTTAAGCCATATTAAAACCGTATCTTAAGCCAAGTGTAGTGGTACATGCCTGTAATCCTGGTACTTAGGCTGAAATGAGAAGATTGCAGATTCAAGGATAGCCTCAGTAACTTAGGAAGACTATTTCAAAATAAAAAAATAAAAAGGGCTGGGGGGGTAGCTTAGAGGTAGAATGTCCCTGGGTTCAATCTCTAGCACTCCCTGCCACAATCAAGAACAAAACAAAACAAAATACATCTTATATAAGACTCAGTCAGTTAACAGGTTCAGGGAGCAGCTGTGTGTGTGAGTGGGGGTGGCACCCCTGCTTCCAGGTGGGTTCTGGTATACGTACCCCCAGGAAGTCTGAAAATCCCCACGTGGCTTAGTGAGTGCGGAGACCTCACTAAGTAGATGAGGCTGGTCTCAAACCTGAGATCCTCCTGTCTCAGCCTCCCAAGTACTGGGATTACAAGCCTGCGCCACCACGCCCAGCATCTGCCCCCTTTTTTTAAAAAAAAAAACAACAGGATCTTGCTAAGTTGCTGAGGCTGGCCTGCAATCTTCCTGTCTCGGCCTCTCAAGTACTGGGACTACAGTCGAGTGCTACCACACCCAGCTCCTGGGAGCCCTTTGCAAACCATAAATGGCTCTAAGATTTGTGACCTGCTTCTCTCCTGGATCCCTGCCCTCAGTCCTCGCCACCTTCTGCCCTCTGCCCCCTGGTCCATGACTTTCATCAATCTGATGCCCAGCAGGTGCGCATGCATGCACACACATACACGCAGCTCTGTTCAACAGGCTCTGGCAAGGAGAGTGTCCCACCCCCGAGCCAGCAGCCCTAGGGGGAACCCTCAGCCCAGGACATACAGCCCCTGGCTCCACAGACAGGGCAGGGCCTCTGGCCTGGACCAGTCTGCTCTCTGGGGACCTAGAAGGAACTGGGGAGAGCAGACCAACTTCCGTTCCCACCTAAAAGCAACCCCTTCCCGGCCCACATTTCAGGAGGGGGCAGCTATAAATATCAGTGGGCCCGGGATGCTGATTCCCACGACACCAGCCCCTCCCCGGCCCCTTCACTCACACAGAGCAGCTGGGGCCAGGCCGACTCTCCTGCAGCTGGAGGCCAGCCAGCTAGGCCTCGGAGCACATATACACTCACACTCCCAGCCCTGATCCGGGAGGAACAAATCACCCTTTTTGGGAGTCTCAGGCAGCTAGGAGTGAGCTCCAGTCTTGTCCTGACTCAGACCCACCCTCCCACTCTACATGCTCAGATCCCCCAGGGAACCTCTGCAGGGAGGCCAGAGACCAGGCACACGGACCTGGAGGGAGCCAGAGAGCTTCAGGTTGGGCTCCAGCCCTGCCCTCTGTGCAAAGCCTCTGTCTTCTCTAAACTGGAGATCAATGCTGGGTGTGGTGACATGCGCCTATCATCCCAGTATTTGGGAGGCTGAGACAGAAGGATCACAACTTCAAGTACAGCCTCAGCATCTCAGACTGTCTGCAACCTAGCAAGACCCAGTCTCAAAACAAAATAATGAAACAGGGCTGGGAGTGTAACTCAGAGGTAGAATGCTTGGGGTTCAATCCTCAGTACTATAAGTAGATTTTTTTTTTCTTTTTTGTGTGTGGTACTGGGGATGGAACCCAGGAGCATTCCACCTCTGAGCTACACACCCAGCGCTATTTTTTATTCTTTATTTTTGAAACAGGGTCTCACTGAGTTGCATAGGGCCTCACTAAGTATCCGAGAATGTCCATGAACCACGATCTTCCGGTCTCAGCCTCCCAAATGCTGGGATTACAAGGCGTGCCACCACGCCCGGCTTCCATAAGTGGATATAGATAGAAGATAGATAGATAGATAGATAGATAGATAGATAGATAGATAGATAGATAGAGCGAGCTAGGGGTATAGCTCAGAGATAACTCCCATCTCTTACAGATATTGAGGCTTAAGCAAGATTCCTGGCCCAAAATAAAAGCCCCTGTGTACCCTTGATGTTCCCATTGTTTCTACCATATTCTTCCTGGGTGGGGCTGCCCAGCAATATGGGCGCTCCTGTCTGGGGTCTTTAGGAAAGGCTGCAAGGCAGGGACTGAGGAGGTGGCCCAGCAAGAGGGTCTGCGTGAGACCCACTGGTATGCACGGGGGCGGCGGGCTCTCCAGGACAGTAACAGCCAACCGCTGTCCACACCCTTCAGAAATGGGGGCAGCATTCCACGTCTGAGGCCCACTCTGCTCCCCCAGGGCCAGTCTCCAAGGGGTGATGGCGCTGGAGGGCGGAGGCGGCCAGTCAGTGGATGCTGAGCAGGTGACCAACTGGAGCGCAGACCCTGGGCAGGGGCAGCGCTGGGAAGAAGAGGATGCACACCAGGATGGCTTATGAGCCGGGGTGGGGGGCTGGACCTGTCTGTCTCTGCTCTCTGCCAATCTCTTGGAGGTCCCTTCTAGGTACCGATCTAGATTTGGGTACTTATCTAGACTCTGGCCAGGGCCTGGTGACTGAGATGACTCAACTTCCAAAGCTACCATGAGGCTGTTAACATGACTTGTGATACATGCGTAGCGGTGGCTACCGATCTAGATTTGGGTACTTATCTAGACTCTGGCCAGGGCCTGGTGACTGAGATGACTCAACTTCCAAAGCTACCATGAGGCTGTTAACATGACTTGTGATACATGCATAGCAGTGGCTGCATCACGAGGAGCAGCGGTCCAGGCTGAGGGAGGTGAGGGAGCCTCTCTGGGGTGTTGGTGATGCCCGAGGTTGGTGTATGCAGGAGACCAGTGGCAGGTGGGGGAAGAGCCTCAGAAAATGACTACAGAGTGGGTGAGCAGCCCAGGGTAGTGATGCCTGGAGGGGCACTGGATAAAGGAGTGGCCAGAGCCCAGGCCCCCAAGTTGGGATCCCCTCTGTGGACACCTCTGCCTTCAGCCCCATGGAAGTAACTTCTGCATGTACAACCAGGGTCTGGCCAACTCCCCGGATGTGCGCTCATGGAATCCAGGCATCTGTGCCTGGCCAAGTTTCCACCTCCTGGCATCTGGGGCCCATGTTCTCCCAGTCACCACATCTGGACCCCCGCCAGGGGTTGGTACGCAGGCGGGGCCTGTTCCTCCAACTTCTGGCAGCCCTGGGGCAGGGGCGATACTCTAGGGGCCAGAGCAGTGCTTGTCCTGTGGTGAGTTGAGATGCCTGGCCTTGCTGTGTGGCCTTGGCAGGCCCCTGTCCCTCTCAGGGCCACTGAGCGGGGCCTCTAGTCTCCTAGGTCTGCTCTACAAGTCTGAGCTCCAGCCGCTCAGGAATAGGCCAGCAGACGTTCCTTCTCTCCGGAGAGAACAACCCTTTTGTCCTGGGCCATAGGGCAGGGTGGGCTGGTCCTGTAATGGGCAAAGAGGCAGCCCGGCCTACCAGAGCCCCGTGGTGTTGGCATCCGCGTGCCTGAGCTGGCACAGGGCCCCAAGGCTCCTGGGATGAGAACAGCAGCTCTGCTCCACCCCCGGTTCCCATATTCCACCTCCTGGCCCCAGCCCCGCCCTGCCAAAAATAAACCCAGACCACCCCATCCCGTACCCACCGGACCCACCCAGCCCTTCAAGCCCAATGAGTCAGTGCTCCAGGCTGCTCCTTTTTTTAACTGTCTGAGTCACCGGTGGCTCCAGCTCCATGACACATGCCCCAGGCTGCAGTCACCTCACAGCCCCTAATAAACACAGCCAAGCAAGGAGTGTGAAGGGAGCTGAGGCAGGTGTGAGTCCCACCGTGGTCTCAGCGTGCACCCTCCCCAGGCCTGGGGAACTCCTACTGAGTCCCCCAGGGTCCTGCCCCGCCCCCTCTATCCAGGACAGTCTTTTAAGGATCTTGCTAGTAGCTGGGCAAGGTGATACATGCCCATAATTCCCGTATTTGGGAGGCTGAGATAGGAGGATCACAGGTTCAAGGCCAGCCTCAGCAACTTAAAACCCTATTTCTAAATAAAGAGTGGGAGGGGTGTGGCTGGGAGGTAGAACACCCCTAGGTTCAATCCCTAGTACCAAAAACAAAACAAAACAAAAAAACCTAAGCCGATCTTGGTGATGACATCCATGTGCATGGGCTCGGCCTGCAGTATTTCATGGCTTCCAGCAGGGACAGAGGGTCTCCAGGTCCTGGGGATAGGTGTGCACGGCTGACTTCTAGGCTGAGGACCACAGAGACTCCCGATTCCTGTCCTTGCTGCGTCCAGCTCAGACTCAACCACTGTGTTCAGAACAGCATGGACGCTTTCTAGGGCACAGGCCCCGCCCCCGCCGTTTCAGTCTTTCTTCTTGCTTCTGTTTCTTTCCCTTCTGCTCACAGTGTCAGCTGGGCTGCAGATCTCTCCCCTCATCCCTGCCTGGCTCCCCATCCCTGGCTCCATCCCGCCCTCTCTCATCCCTGGCTCTGGCTCTGACTCTGACTCCCCCATCTCCATCTTTCTCTTCTTTCTGCCTCCGTCTTTCTCCATCTTGCCCTTCTCCACCCCTGTCTCCGTCTCCTCCACCTTCCTCCCATCTGTCCTCCCATCTCTGGCTCTCCATGTCTGCCTCCCCTCTGGTCCTGCTCTTTCTGTCATCTTTCCCGGTGCTGGTAGAGGTCTGCGGTGCTTCCTCCGCAGCGGCGCCCCACGTCCTGCCCTGGCCCTTCTCTGCCTTCTCAGCAGACACAACAGACCCCACCTCTCCGCATTCCCACATGGGACTCTGGGCCCCAGGGACCAATCCCCAGAGAAATTTTCCATCCCTCTCACCCAGGTCTCCTCCCCAGCCCCAAAGCATAGGCTATATCCTGTCCCAGGGAATGTCAGGATCCCACAGGCACTTCCTGGGGGCTGGGGGGAGGCAGGGGCCTGGGAATGGCCCCACCCCCCCCAACCCCCCCAGCCGGGCTAGAGCAGGAGCCTGCACAGCCTCAAGCTGTCCTCTCTGTCTGTGGCTACAGCTTCGGCTATAAATAGGGGCTCTGAGTCTATTTTCTTTCAAAACAAGCACCAGACTCAGTCACCACAGGCCTAGAAAGGCACTGCCTGCCTGGGACAGTCCCTTTCCCCCCACCCCCCAGCCTCTGAGCAGGGGCCCTGGGAGACCAGGAGGGCTGGGAGGGTCTCCTGGGGGAATGCAGCAGCGCCTCTCGCCTTTCTCCCATCTCCCTTCACCTAACAAGGCTGGTCTTGTCCCAAGACTCACAGTAATACAAAATGCCTGGTGGGGGGGACCCCATGGGGACACAAGGGCATCTGTCAGGAAAAAGGAAAAAAGAGCTCTCTGGGCAGAAGGTCCAAGGGGGCCCGGCCCCGAGAAGGGACCTGCTAGGTGTGGACAGAGAAGCCCAAGGTCCTGTGGCACCGGGAGGTGAATGGGAAAGCCTGGCGGGCAGGAGCGAGGGCACCCCAGGCCTTCAGGGCTGTGCTGGGGGCTGTGCTCCAGGGCAGTGGGGAGCCATTGAAGGCTTCCTGCTCCAGGAGGATGACGGAGGAACAAAGTTTAGCTTAACTGTGGCTGCTACCCGTGACAGGAGGCAGGAAATTCATAAGCCAGGCAAGGGATGGTACAGAGAAGAGGGAGATGAGTTTGAAGGATGGACAGGAGATGGAGGTCCATTGGCTGTGGGAGGAAGAAGGGTCCAGGCTGACTGTCAAGTTTCTGCCCAGCAACTGTTGGATGGTAGAGTCTTCACTGCACAGTAATCAGGTCAGAGATAGATGGAGTGCAGTGGGCAGGCTGTGGGGGTTCCTAGCCCAGATATTCAGGGGGCATTAGCCATTGGCCATGGGCCCCAGAGCATTGGTGCTAGGGACAGAGATAAGGACGTATCAACAAAGAGGCTGTGCCTGAGGCTGGTTGGAGAGCAGGGCACAGCACCCAGGAGCCAGCAGGATGAAGGGGTGCTAGGCAGGGCTCTATTCCAGCAGGAGGCAGGCCTGCCTGTGGGGAACTCTGTGAGCCCAAGGGCCACCAGCAAGGACCCTGAGGCTTCCTGGTCACACCTGCTCCTAACACTCCACCAGTGTCAAGGAAAGGTCTTCTGCGTGATGCAGCGCTGCCTGATAGGAAGCCCCTCGTGGGGCCAAATGCCACTTGGTCCTTTAATTCCCGTAGATGATGGTATTTCCTCCATCAGCATGTTCCTGGGCCTCATGGATGCACAGGCGTCCTGGGTAGGGGCTACAGGCCCTCAGTCCTGTCCGTAAGAGCTTCTAGCCTGTGGGAGTGTAGCTCAGGAGTGGCTGCATGTTTAGTAAGAACAAGCCCTAAGCCAGGCATGATGGCACACACCTGTGATCCCAGTACATCCGAGGCTGAAACAGGTGGATCACAGGTTCAAAGCCAGTCTCAGCAACTTAGGCTCTCAGCAACTATGTGAGGCCCTGTTTCCAAATAAAAAATAAAATTGAGTGTGGGAGGTATAGCTTGAAGGTAGAATGCCCTTGGGCTCCATTCCCAGGATGGAAAGAAAAGGGGTGGGGGTGTGTGGAACAAGGCCCTAGGTTATTTAATTCCTAACACTAAAAAA
Source organism: Muscardinus avellanarius (assembly GCF_963383645.1). Taxonomy (NCBI): domain Eukaryota; kingdom Metazoa; phylum Chordata; class Mammalia; order Rodentia; family Gliridae; genus Muscardinus; species Muscardinus avellanarius. The sequence goes on along the minus strand of NC_137788.1, from coordinate 140,274,393 downwards.
GAATAAAAAAGAAAAAAAAATCTTCGAGCTGCAGCTGAGCCTGTGGCTATTTGAGCAGAGATTCCTCTGCTGTGTTGACTCAAGTAACCATTTGCCTCTGCCAGCCCCTGGGGCTCGGCTGTCCATGTCAGCCTCCCCTTCCAGGTCCCTTTCACAGATGGGAAAACTGAGGCCAGAGAGTGTGGGCCAGGGGTCCCTGCCTGGGCTGTGTGTGTGTGTTGGGGGCAGATGGTCAGACCCTTCCTCCCTGTGTGTCAGGTGGGCAACTAAGGATGAGATGGCGGTGACTTTTCCAAGCACATGGCCTGTGGTGTGCAAGCCGGGCCACCAGGCTTCAGGTCCAGGCCACTGTTTCCCATTCCAGCCTGCCAGGGGAGGGAGCCCTGAGCCACCTCCCCAGCAGCCCTGTCCTTGGGGCCTTCACACGCCAAAGCTGCGGAGCTCAGAGGACAAAGATGAGCCATCGCCCCCTGGCTCTGGATTGCCTGGAGGAGGCCCCTTCACCTCCTGGGGGGAGCCTCCTAGCCCAGGAGAGCCCAGATCCCTGCCAGTGAGCAGGGCTGGCACTTGACCCTGGCTTCTGGATGTCTCCAGCCAGCCCCTACAAGGTCCCTCCCGCACTTCCAGCAGCCCCAGATCCCAGTCCCTGCGGGGGCTCCAGGAGAAGCCAAAGCAGATGCCTCCCCTCACACCACTCCCCACCTCCTCAAGGCCAAGCCTGACCCTGGGAGCCTCAGGGGACCAGAAGGGAAAAAGTGTATCTTCCCCGGGCAGGGGGCCAGCTCTCACACCCTCTTCCCACAGGAGGCAGAGCAGATGTCCCACTTCCAATTCACACACAGCCAGCATGCGTGTGTGTGTGCACGCTTCTGTGTTGCACACGCCCTCTCACCCACAGCACCCAGCTTGGGAGCCACACCCATAGGGGCTCACGCACCAGCACTACCTGCCTCCCCGTGAGGCCCTCTCCGGCCTCAGTTCTTCCATCTGTAAAATGGAAGATGCCTCAGGAACCCCCAAGGGCTGGGGGCTGGGCAGGCCCCATGCTAGGTGAGCCCCTCCTCTTCCTTGCCAGAGGGGCCACTGAGATGGGGATCCCACATTCCCTAAGGCCTGGGAGGAAGGGAATGGGGCTGTGGAGAAAGTCCTGAAAATCCACCCATCCCCAGAAACAGGGAGGAAAATTATAAGGCAGGGGAAAACCTCTGCCCAGCTCCCCACCGCAGAGGCCACCCTCCTCCCCTGGGCCTGGGGAGCAGCAGGGCTTCTCAAAGACTCCATTGAGGCTTGCCTCCCCTCCCCGCCCTCCAGCCTGGGCGGGCTCTGGGCTGCCGCTTCCCTCAAAACCTCTCATTTTCCCTCTCACTTCCTCTGTGCCCCACTTAGCCCCGAGGTTGGGATGCAGGGCAGGGAGCCCAGGGCACCAGCTCTGCCCCTTCCCACTTCTGTGCCAAGTGCAGCAGCTACCACCCACCCACCCATCCCTTGCTTTCTCTTCAGGGGCACCCAGCTTCCAGAGAGGGGCCCTAATTTGGAAGTGTTCCCCAATATTTGCCCCTTGGCGTGGGTAATTCAAGGGACTTGGTTAGTGGACAAGTAGCTGGGTCCTGGGCTCAGGCGATGGCTGAAGAAACCATTTCCTTCCCGGGCATCCTTGGCCTTGCAAAGGGCCAGGAACCAAACAGAAGGTCAAGTATGCTGAGTGTGATCTCGATATGCTGAGTACGATCCATCTCGGGGCTGGAGGGTTGTTGTGGGGAGAGGGATCACCATGGTGTTTGCTCAAGGTGGAGCGATGGGCCAGCCCACTCCAGGGACGGGTCTTGGCTCCTGGGAGATGGCTGCGGTTTCAGGTTCTGTGAGAGTTGAACTAATCAGTCGTGCGCAGCGGCTTTGAGGTCAGCAGGCAGAGGCTGCTGGATGGACCCAGGTTGAGGAACCCAGAGGTTTAGACAGCTGAACTGAGTACTGTGGGTCTGCAGGGGTGGGCAGTTCCCAGGCAGCAGCGCTGGCAGCACTGAGCTGTCCAACTTGGCTCTGTGGCGCCTGTGTCACCCCTAGGTGGGCTGTGCTGTCTCTAACCTGACTTGCAGTCTCTCCCCTGTAATATTCCTCTTAGTACCATCAGAGTAACAGAGTTGGGGGTGGTGATGGCATGGGTTGGGTAGTAGAGCCTCCTGGGGGTCTTGAGGAGGTGCTGATGGAGGTTGGGTAGGGAGGGGATTGCAGAAGGGCCAGCACCTGAGCAGCCCCACCAGGCAGCTCCTCCTCTCCCAGGGAGCCAGGAAAGATGCAGACCTAGTGGCCAGGGGCCTCCAGTCCAACCCTGTCCACAGCTAGGCTGAACTGTGGCCAGTGCCGGGTATCCTTACCACCCAACACTACTCTCCACGTTGTCCACAGGACACTGACCCCTGGGGGCCCACATGCCACCCACTGTGACCACTCTGAATCCTGGGTGCACCTTGGCCATTCCTCCCTCCTCAAGAATAGGCGGGGCCATGTACGGAACCCTCAGGGTGTAAGTCAGAGGATCATCCATACACACACACACACACACACACACACACACACACACACACACCAGCCTCCTATGAGTTTCCCTGCCTGGGGAAGGGGGGGGCACGGGCCTCTAATACTAATAGTTGGATTTTTTTTTTTTTACAGAACTGGAGATTAAACCCAGGGACATTCTACCTCTGAGCTACACTCCCAACCCTATATTTTAATTCTTTATTTTGAAAACAGGGTGTCTCTAAGTTGTGGAGGGCCTAACTAAGTAGCTGAAGCTGGCTGCGAACCTGTGATCAGCCTTCCATGTACTGAAATTACAGCATGTACCACCACGCCCCGCTTCTATTACTTGGATTTAAAGTTCAGGTTCAAGGCCAACCTCCGCAACTTAGCAAGACCTTGTTTCAAAAAAAAAAAAAAAATTAAAATGGCTGGGGGTAGAACTTGGAGGTAGAACACTCCAGGGCTCAATCTCCAATACCCAAAGAGGAAGGGATTTCCCTCCAAGATACACAGAGACAGCATCTGGCTCAAGGGCAGGAGGGCTGGGTAGATCACTTAGAAAAGGCCCAGCACTGGCGCGGGGCACTGGACCCACTTCTGCTATCACATAGGCCAGCATTCAGCCCCAGGTGGACCCCACACACACCAAAGACAGAACAGCACTTCACCCTTGCCCCACCTCCCAGAGCACTCCACCCACAACCCCCCTTGGACTCCCTCAGAGACACTCCCAGCCTCGCCCTGATGCCCAGACCAGGAGCCAGGACTGCCACCCAGTGCCAAGCCCCAAGGGGCTGCACTGGAGAAGTCCAGCTTCCCCCAAGGCAGGACCCTCCCTTCCCAGTTGGCTGGTCCCTACCCTCTCCACCCATAGCAGCAGGCTCAGGCCAACATTCCACCTCGGACATCTCTACTTTTCCTCCTCTCGTCTCCCTTCTCAGCTTTGATCTGCATTGCTAGGTCTTCAGAGGAAGGGTCTCTCTCTCTCTCTCTTTCTCCCTCTCTCCCTCTTTCTCTCTCTCTCTCTCTCTCTCTCTCTCTCTCTCTCTCTCTTTGTGTCTCTCTCTGTCTCTGTCTATCTCTCTTTTTCGGTACCCTGGGATGGAACCCTGGACTCTGAGCTACACTCCCAAGCCCTGTTTTTTATTCTTTTTTTCTTTTTTTTTTTTTTTTTTTTGGTGGTGGTACTGGGGTTCCTGGAAGCCCTTCTACCTCCGGGCTACACTCCCAGACCTATTTTTACATTTTTATTTGGAAACAGGGTCTCCTAAGCCAGCGAGCGCGATCCTCCTGTCTCTGCCTCCCAAGTGTGGGGATTGCAAGCGTGCACCACCATGGGTATAGAACTCAGGGGCATTCTACCTCCGAGCTCCACCTCCATCTCTATTTTTTATTCTTTATTTTGAAACAGGGTCTCATGAGTTGCAAAGGACCTCACTAAGTAGCTGAGACTGTCCGTGAACCACGACCTTCCCAAATGCTGGAATCACAAGCGTGCCCACCACCCCTAGCTCCGGGCTTTGGTTTCTTGTTATGTTGATCTCTCAGACTTCCTGACTCTTCTTTTCCATCCCTGTTGCTCCATTATAATTTTTGTGAATGAAGGAATGACTCAGTGATGGGCGAGGATGCCCCCTCCTCTTCCCATCCTCCTCTTACCTCCTCTTCCCTCAAAGTGGCACTCCCCCTCCTTGCTGCCACACTCGCTTGCCTAGTGGCCCGCCCCCACCCCCACCCTCAGCGGGGTCCCCGCTGCCACTGCCCATGAGCACGGGGCTGTGGGGCCCGCCCGGCTGCCCCCAGGCTCAGGGATTGTGGGGGGGGGGCAGCAAGTGGGTGCACAGGGGTCCATTGCCAGGGCGTGGGGTGCTGTGGGGGAGCATGGGGGAGGCAGGGCTCAGATGAATGGCTGCTCCAGAGGATCTTTCTGGGCTTCTCTCTGTCCAATGGCTTCTCCCCTGTCTGGGAAGTAGAGCCCACTGCCGGCTTGGGCTCAAGTATAAAGAGGACTCTATACTGGGGAGCTCAGCACCCCAGGAGTCAGGAGCCTAGGGCAGCGACAGCTGGAGGCCCCAGGCCTGGCTCTTCAGACTATCTTAGGTGGGGGTGGAGCTCCTGGTTCCAGGAGGATGGAGCAGAGGAAGGGAGAGCCCAGGGGAAAACGCAGCGAGGCAGGCAGCCGGCAGTGGCCAGAGGGAAAGACCCTGGAGAGTATGGACAGAGACAGGGAGAGACACGGACTGGCTGCCCCTGGGAGCTGAGGACGCAGAAGCAGCAAGAGTCTGCCGCCGTCATATTGGAAAAGTGTCTGTGCTGGAAGCCTGGCCCCTGCCAGCAGGAGGGGTGGGACCCCTAGCGCAGAGGCCCCCCCACCCCCGCCGCGGCCCCACCCTGAGGACCTGCTGACAGGCACATGGTTGGGCATCATGATTAGAAGCAAACCGCGCGCTTAGGGCTTCCTCGGAGCAGGGACCCAGGAGCCAGGAGATGCCAGCCAATCCCCTGCCCTGCCAGAGGGTGCCCGGCTGACCTGCACTTCATCTGCCCATCTGAGAAGGGGACGGCAGGCAGGCCAGGACACAGGCTCTTTCTGTGCCCCCAGGTCTCAGGAAGATGGATGGAGCCGCCCCACCCGGGGGCCCAGACAGCAGAGCCCTGTTCAGGGAGGAAGGGTGGGAGGCCTTGAGGGTTTCTCCACCTTCAGCAGACCTTTCCGCGGGCGCCGGGCAGGAGGGGCGGGAACCCTCCAGGAACACTCGGCCTCTTTCACAGAGCCAGGCCCAGCCAAGTAACAGCGGGCAGGCTCCAAGGGCAGGACAGGCCCGGGCACAATCCATGCTCTGTCCTGGAAGCTCCCGGCCCACACGCGCGCACACGCAAACACATAGCCTTACGCAAACCAAAAACACACCCCAGGCAGCCACCCACCCACACGCTTGCACACACACGCAAATGCACATCCACACAGCCCTGGACACTCACCTGTGTCCTTCCCCCAGGCAGAGAAGCCCATGTGCGCAGCTAACTGTCCTGTGTGTCTGCTCGTCCCCCAGGCCCTGGGGGACGTTCTGCCACTCATGGAGGCCTGGCACCAGCCCACCTGGGCAGCCCACACACATCCTCCGCACGCCCACATCCAAGGACCATCTCCACACCTGGGAGGGGTCCCTAGGATCAGTCCCCAAGTCAGGAGGGAGAGGGGTGGGAAGGAGCACCCACTCCACAGAACAGGATCACCGAGGCCCGAGTGGGCCCCTTTGGCTCAGAGGACAGCCTGCCTAGCTGCTGCCAGTCTGGACTGGAATGTCCTGTCGTCATTGCTATTGAACCCAGGGTGTTCTACCTCCAAGTTATACACCCAGTCCCTCTTTCTTTCTTTCTTTCCTTCTTTCTTTCTTTCTTTCTTTCTTTATTTATTTATTTATTTATTTTTCCCCAGCACTGGGGATTGAACCCAGGGGCATTCTACCTCTGAGCTACACCCCCAGGCCTATTTTATTCTTCTCTATTTTTTATTTATTTATTTTTTTGTGGGTCGGGATGGAACCCAGAGGCATTTGACCTCCGAGCTACACCCCCTGCCCAATTTTTTATTCTTTATTTTGAAATGGTCTCACTGAGTTGCGGAGGGCCTCACTAAGTAGCTGAGGCTGTCCACGAACAGCGATCCTCCGGTCTCAGCCTCCCGAATACTGGGATTACAAGCCTGCGCCACCACGCCCGGCTACATTCTTCTCTATTTTGAAACAGAGTCTCACTAAGTTGCTGAGGACCTCACAAGTTCTTGATGCTGGCCTGGGATCCTCCTGTCTCAGCCTCCCAAGTACTGGGATTATAGGCTTGTGCCACTGTCCCCAGCCTGGACTAGTGTTCTGGTGAATCACGGACCTTCTGGGCCCCAGAGAGTGGAAGCAGGTCTCTTCCCCTCCCACCTCCCCCAGCCTCTTGTCCCAGTCAGGCTGCTGGGCCTGCCTCTGCCCCTGCTGCTCTGCCTTCCAGAGCCACTGGGGATGAGAGGAAAGAAGCTGCCTCTGCTCCACCCAGGAGGCGCTGTGTACCCCTGCTGGCCTCTCCCCTTCACAGACCTTCTGTTCTCCTTCCTCTGCGGCACCCTCACCTCCTCCAGGAAGTCCTCTGGGAATGACTCCTAGCTCATTCCTTCTTTGTCCTGCACCCTCCTCCTTCCACTTGAAGCCTCCCTCCAAGTAGCTCTGACCTCTGAGACAGGGATTCTAGGTTATGGCCACTGTATCCCATCAGAGATGGTAAGAGGGGCCGAAAAGAACAGAGGTGGGGGAAGAGATGCCGCCATCAGAGTTTCCAAAGCTCTGGCCAGCAGGGCCTCAGAGGCCTCTGTTAAGACAAGGGGGGTGCTGCCTGGCCTGCACAAGGCAGCCAGTGTGAGCCCCTCCCCGCCAGGCCCCACAGGAAACAGCAGGGCCCAGCCCCTCAATGGGCCTATTCAGACCCCAGCTTGCTGGAAAGTACCTCTGCTTCCTGCTGCCCTCCCACTCTAGCCAAACAAGCTGCGACTTTCTCCTCTGGGGAGGGGGCCGGGGCAGGTGGTTGAGTGGTTAGGGCCAGCCATGTCCTGCGTTCCGTTCCTGCTGGCCCAGAGCCCTGGCTTTGAACATGCCCCAGCAAGTTTATGGATAGCCTGGGTGCAAGGGAGTGTGGGTGGGCCCACTCCCACCCTGGGGAGGGAGACGCGCTCCCTTCCTCGTGGGTGGCAAGCAGGTCAATATTTAGCCAACGGGCTTTCTGGGGGGAAGGGGAGCCCTGAATCGTAATGTTTACCTCTTTCCATGATATAAATATTCTCGCTGTGGTCAACATCACCTGGCTCACAGAATTCCTGAAAATCTAACACTCAGCTTTGCCAGCTGCCATGAGCCTCTCCAGCCCCACCGCAGTGGAGGCTCCAACTTGCGGGACCGTGTACCCCACCCTCTGCCATGACTGTCCTCAGAGCAACGTGCTGGGCTTTACTGTTTTGGTTTGGGTGTCGTAGATTAAAGTCAGGGCATTCTACCCTGAGCTACACCTTTTGAGACTAAGTCTCACTAAATTACTGAGGCTGGCCGGGTGTGGTGGTGCACACTTATAATCCCAGTCCTTGGAGGCCAAGGCAGGAGGATCACAGGTTCGCGGCCAGCCTCAGCTACTTAGTGAGGCTTTCTGCAACTTACACCCTATTTCAAAATAAAGAATAAAAACTGGGGCTTAGGATATAGCTCAGAGGAAGAATGCCCCCAGGTTTAATCCTCAGTACTGCAAAAAAATAAAAATAAATTGCTGAGGCTGGTCTCGAACTTGCAATCCTCCTGTCTCAGCTTCCCAAGTAATGGGATTACAGGCATGTACTACGGAGCCTGCCATGTTTTACTCTTAAGAAGCGATGACCTTGCAGATACACTGCCACCATGGGCGCTCACCACCTGCCAGTTTCCTGGTGTGTCTGTCATTGGCATAAGTGGCGCCAGGGTGCTGGGCCTGCCAAGCCTGCGGGCTGCACCTGCCCGATGGTTTTGCATTCCTTCTTGGTCTCTTTAGCCCCAGACAAGGTTCTGCTGTTGCCAACAATGCTGGCAAGAGGAGATGCAGGAGAGGACTCCAGCTCAGCCCCGGGAAGAGCGATGTGTCCTGGACATCCCGCTTCAGGCGTGCGAGGCTCAGGCCCCTCCAATGGCAGGATGTCATCTGGCCCCGCTGGCCAGGGGCCAGCATGTGTGTGGCCGATGCCAGGTCATCCCTGTCAGGCCATCAGCATGTGCCTGTCTGCAGGGTTTCAGGGAAGCCCAACGGGGCTAAGGCTCCTTCTCACCCACCCCTATCAACCCCAGGCTTGGACACCTGCAGGCAGAGCCGAGGTTCTCTTTGGTACTAATCACTACAAAAGGAATGGACCCAGATACTGTGGCAGTGGCCTGGAGATCAAGGGAAGCTAATTTTAGGAAGCTGCCTGAAGAAAGTAGCAACTTAAAAAGAGAAGGCGTCCCCATGTGGGGCAAAAGGGGACCTGCACGGTGGCCACTAACCCCGGGCACACCTGGCTATGGCTTGCTGTCTTGGGAAGCCCTCCTTGGCCTGCCCAGCAGACCCTCGTTGCTCCAGGCCCTGTCTGCAGCCTCAGGCCCCTGCCTGGCTGGGGAAGGGGGACTCTGCTGTCAGCCCTGGCTCCTTGGCCGTAGGGAAACAAAGGGCCGGATCTGACTGCTCACCAGGGACTGGTAATAGCTCTACAGCAGGAAGCAATAGCGGGTAATGGAGGAAGTTTGGCCCATTTGGGTTCTGATGCTACACGTGGTTTCCATCTGGCCTCCAAGCCTTTGCTCCTTGGCTGACTCAGACCAATCGGCTGCCACCCCCGCCCCAAAGGCAGCTGGGAGAATGGCCTGCAAGGGAAGCAGAGCAGGGCCGCCTATCAGTCCCATCAGCAGACCCCAGCCCACAGAGAGGGACACGACACATCATGGTTGCTGGGGGGAGGGGACGTCCACACATGAGGACACTTTGGAGAAGGGAGTTGATCGGGGATTAGCTTGGATTGGGCTTGATTCCCTCGAAGCTCCACTCCCGGTGACTGTGACCACCAAGCCGGTGATCAGGCTAGGGATGGCTTTCCCGAGGGGCCAGATCAGGATGGTGATTCCTCTGGGGCCCAGAGGAGGAGAGCCATTGCTGCCAGCGGCCTCCAGACCTAGGAACCTCCAAGAAGGACACCTGAGCTTCTGGAGATGTCTGGGTCTGGCCACCTTCACAGCCAAGGCGAGGCTGGACACAAGGTGAGGCTGTGCCTTCTGGTGTCCAGAGCAAGCAGGTGCTGGGGACTGGTGATGCTCACGGGCATGCCACAGAGGGCACATGGGCATGGAGGCCCCGCCACCTCTGCAGCACCTCACCTCCTCCAGACACGCGTGTGAGCCTTGACCACGGCCCCTCTCTCCCCAGCCTCCTTCTTCGGTGAGAACCATCTAGAGGTGCCCGTGGCCACAGCCCTGAGCCACATAGACCTGCAGCTGCAATTCTCCACATCACAGCCTGAAGCCCTGCTCCTCCTGGCAGCAGGCCAGGCCGACCACCTCCTGCTGCAGCTTCGTGCTGGACGCCTACAGGTTGGTGACGTCCCCCCACCCCGAGGAACAGGTATAGGCTTCCTTCTGTAGATTAGCACAGTCCCAGCTGGCTATGTGACCTGTGCAAGGCACTTTCATCAGAGTCTCAGCTCTCCACTATAGGGGAGCCGCACCCTGAAAGTGTGGTCCTTCGTGAGCTGGCCCTCTGCTCTCAGCGCACGTCGGCCTCCCGTTCCCCAGCCATCTGTGCCACCCAGCCATGCCTGCCGCACCCTTCCCAGCTCAGGGCGTGCCCCCTGGTGCTTAGCCCCCCCAGGGCCCCTTTCCTGGGTCCCATAGCCCCCAGGCATCCCTCTGATGACTGCAGACACCTTGCATCCCCACTGTCTGTCCGTGGTAGTAACAGGGCCAGTACTGCCAGCCAAGCCTCTTATTTTTTCATTTCATCTTTTTTGGGGGACAAGGGAGGACTGCAAATCAATCCCAGAGCACTCTACCACTGAAATGCATTTATCTTTTATTTTGAGACAGAGCCTAGCTAAATTGTAGTCTGGCCTCGAACCTGTGGTCCCACTGCCTTAGCCTCCCAAGTAGCTGAGGTTATAGGTGTGTGCCATTGCACCCAGCTCCCATTTCATCCTTTAAGATGTATAGCCAGGCATGGTGGCACATGCCTGTGATCCCAGTACTTGGGAGGCTGTAACAGGAAGATCACGGGTTTAAGGCCAGGCCCAGCAATGTAGTGAGACCCTCTGCAATTTAGTGAGGTTTGTTGGTTTGTTTGTATGTTTGGGGGTTTTTTGTATGCAGTCCTGGGGATTGAACCCAGAGGCACTCTACCTCTGAGCTGCATTCTCAGCCCAAATTTGTTTTTTTTTTATTTTGAAACAGCATCTTCCTAACTTAGGAGGGCCTTACGAAATTGCTGAAGCTGGTCTTGAACCTACAAACCTCCTGTCTCAGCCTCCCAAGTACTGATATTACCATGTGTGCCCCCATGCTTGGCTTGAGTCTCTGTCAAATTTAAAAAATAGAAAGGGCTGGGGTTGTATTTCAGAGGTAGAGGCCCCTAGGTTCAATCCCAGCACCACAAAAACAAAAAATAAAAAGACAAGCTTTATTAACAGTGAGCCTTCTGGCTCTCTGAGTCTTCCTTCCAGGCATAAAGAGTTTGGGAAAACAGATTTTTATTTTGTTTGGTTTTGTTTTGTTTTGTTTTGTTGGCACAGGGGATTGAACCCAAGGGGTATTCTACCTCTGAGCTATATTCCTAGCCCTGTTTTACTTTTCATTTTGAAACAGAGTCTTGCTAAGTTGCTGAGCGTCTGACTTAATTTCTGAGGCTGACTTTTTAAGCCTGTGTGGTTCTCCTGTCTCAGCCTCCCAAGTACTGACTGGGATTACAGGTGTGCACCACTACACTAGGCTTATAGTTTTCTTTTGTTATTTTGTTTTGCAATACTGGGGACTGAGCTCAGGTTCCCATGCATGATAGGTAAGCGCTCTACCACTGAGCTACATCCCAGCCTGAGAACCTAGGTTCTTAGTCCAGATTTGGGGGACTGATTCTGTTTCAACACCCCAGCAGGGAGAGGCCCCGGGGCCTGATCAATCTGCTGCTGCCATTGCTCCTCACTGCCACAAGGTGTCACTGTTGAGCCTTGACCTGGTGCACTCTGGCATGGATGCATTGCTGGTGCCAGGACCCCATGATGGCACCCCACTTGACTCCCACCGTCCCTCACTCTTCCACCTCCCATCCTGCTATGTGTGTGAGCACTGGCCAGAGCCAGTTCTGGTATCAGTGTCATGGAGGCTTCATGGAGGCTTCCCCTGCCCCAAGTCATAGAGCTTTCCTTCATAAATCTTCAAAACTCAGAGCATCATCCTATTGCAAGAGTGAGCCCGGCTGCCTTCAGTGACCCCCAAGGTGTTTGTCCTACTTAGAGGGACTCATCAGGGGATCCCCAGGTACCCATTATTCCAGAGGTAGACTTTTCTAGATTCCATGGTGGTTTTTCTGGTACCTCTCACCCAGGAAAGAGGGCGGAAATAGAAACATAGCAGTAGATTTTTTTTTTTTTTTTTTTTTTTTTTTTTTGGTGGTGATGGGGATTCAACCCACGGGCATTCTACCTCTGAGGTACACCCCTAGCCCTATTTATTTTATTTTATTTTTTTATTTGGCACTGGGGATTGACCCCAGAGGCATTCTACTTCCAAGTTAAATCCCCAACCCGATTTTATTTCTTATTTGGAAACAGGGTTTCACTAAATTTTGGAGAACCTCGCTAAATTACCAAGGCTGGCTTCAAACCTGTGATCCTGCTGTCTCAGCCTCCCAAGTACGGGATTACAAGCATGCACCACCACACCTGGTTCCTGCTTTTTTGTTGTTTGTTTGTTTGTTTGTTTGTTTAATTTGGAAACAAGGTCTCGCAAAGTTTCTGACAGCCTCATTAAGTTGCTGAGGGTGGCTTCAAACCTGAGGTGCCTGTCTCAGCCTCCCAAGTACTGGGGTTACAGCAGTGTACCACTGCGCCAGCTTCAGTTTAATCTTTAGGAGAGCACCCCCTATGTGGGCAGAGACCCTACCTGATCCCCACCAGGGCCCCGAGCACAGCCAGGCCTGGCGCAGAGCTCACCTCGCTGAGCGCTCAGGGGATAAGTACAAACGTCAGGAAGGCAAGAGGGCCGTGCAGTACTCTGAGCCCCTGTCTCCTCAGGTCAGACTTGTCCGGGACCAACAGGAGCTGGAGCTGCAGACCCCGGCAGAGACGCCGCTCAGTGACTCCAGCCCCCACGCCGTGCGGCTCACCGTCACAGACAGCGGGGCTGTGCTGTCAGTCGACGGGCTCCTGAATGCCTCTGCCCCCATCCAGGGAGCCCCCCTCGAGGTCCTCTATGGGCTGTTTGTGGGGGGCTCTGGGAGCCTCAGCCTGCCCTACCTGAAGGGAACCAGCCGGCCCCTGAGGGGCTGTCTCCACACAGCCACCCTCAATGGCCGAGGCCTCCTCCAGTCTCTGACCCCTGACGTGCCAGCGGGCTGTGCCGAGGAGTTCTCCGCCGGTGACAACGTGGCCCTGGGCTTCTCTGGGCCCCACTCGCTGGCCGCCTTCCCGGCCTGGGCCACTCAAGACGAAGGCACCCTGGCATTCACACTCACCACCCGGAGCCAGCATGCGCCCTTGGCCTTCCAGACCGGGGGCCGGCATGGGGACTTCATCTACGTGGACATATTTGAGGGCCACCTGCGGGCTGTGGTGGAGAAGGGCCAAGGCACCGTGTTGCTCCATAACAGCGTGCCCGTGGCAGATGGGCAGCCCCACGAGGTCAGCATTCACATGGACACCCACCGGCTAGAGATCTCCGTAGACCAGTACCCCACACGTACCTCCAACCGCGGGGTCCTCAGTTACCTGCAGCCACGCGGCAGTCTCCTCCTCGGGGGGCTGGACACAGAGGCCTCTCATTACCTGCAGGAACACCGCCTGGGCCTGGCCCCCCAGGCTGCCAGCGCCTCCCTCCTGGGCTGCATAGAGGATCTCAGTGTCAATGGCCGGAGGCAGGGGCTCCGGGAAGCCTTGTTGACCCGCAGCATGACAGCTGGCTGCAGACTGGAGGAGGAGGAGGAGTACGACGAGGAGGGCTACGAGGAGGGAGGTGAGGTCACCTCCACCGTGACGCCCGAAGTCTGGCCAGCCATGGAGTTGCCTGAGCCGTGCGTCCCCGATCCAGGGCTGCCTCCCATCTTTGCCAATTTCACCCGGCTCCTGACCATTAGTCCACTAGTGGTGGCCGAGGGCGGCACAGCCTGGCTGGAGTGGCGCCACCTGCAGCCCACATTGGACCTGACCGAAGCCGAGTTGCGCAAGTCCCAGGTACTGTTCAGCGTGAGCCGGGGAGCGCGCCACGGGGAGCTGGAGCTGGACATCCCGGGTGCCCAGGCACGGAAAATGTTCACGCTGCTGGACGTGGTGAACCGCAAGGCCCGCTTCGTCCACGACGGCTCTGAGGACACCTCTGACCAGCTGGTGCTGGAGGTGTCGGTGACTGCACGGGTGCCTGTGCCCTCCTGCCTGCGGAGGGGCCAGACTTACTTGCTGCCCATCCAGATAAACCCTGTCAATGATCCGCCCCGCATCATCTTCCCACACGGCAGCCTCATGATGATCTTGGAGCACACGCAGAAGCCACTGGGGCCTGAGATTTTCCAGGCCTACGACCCAGACTCTGCCTGCGAGGGTCTCACCTTCCAGCTCCTCGGTTCCTCCGCCAGCTTCCCTGTAGAGCACCGAGACCGGCCTGGGGAGCCGGCCATGGAATTCTCCTGCCGGGAGCTGGAGGCAGGCAACATCGTCTACGTCCACCGCAATGGCCCCACGCAGAACCTGACATTCCGGGTCAGTGACGGGCTGCAGGCCAGCCCCCCAGCCACACTCAGGGTGGTGGCCATCCGGCCGGCCATCCGGATCCGCCACAGCACGGGGCTGCGCCTGGCCCAGGGCTCGGCCGCACCCATCATGCCTGCCAACCTGTCGGTGGAGACCAACGCCATGGGGCAGGACATCAGCGTGTTGTTCCGAGTCGCCAGCACCCTGCACTTTGGGGAGCTGCAGAAGCAGGGGGCCGGCGGGGCGGAGGGTGCTGAGTGGTGGGCCACTCAGGCGTTCCACCAGCGGGATGTGGAGCAGGGCCGCGTGCGGTACCTGAGCACTGACCCACAGCACCGCACCGAGGATGTCGTGGAGAACCTGGCCCTGGAGGTGCAGGTGGGTCAGGAGACTCTCAGTAACCTGTCCTTTCCAGTGACCATCCAGAGAGCCACTGTGCGGATGCTGCGGCTGGAGCCCTTGCAGGCTAGGAACAGCCAGCCAGAGGCCCTCACCACGGCCCACCTGGAGGCCACTCTGGAGGGGGCGGGCTCCGGCCCCAGCACCTTCCACTACGAGTTGATTCAGGCTCCCAGGAAAGGTAACCTCCAGCTGCGGGGCACGAGGCTAGCAGATGGAGAAGGCTTTAGCCAGGAAGACCTGCAGGCTGGCCAGGTGACCTACGGGGCCACGGCCCGGACCTCAGAGGCAGCGGAGGACTCCTTCCGTTTCCGCGTCTTGTCTCCGCCACACTTCTCCCCACTCTACACCTTCCCCATCCACATCGGTGGGGACCCGGATGCTCCCGTCCTCACCAACGTCCTCCTCATGGTGCCCGAGGGTGGTGAGGGTGTCCTCTCCGCTGACCACCTCTTCGTCAAGAGTCTCAACAGTGCCAGCTATCTCTACGAGGTCATGGAGCTACCCCGCCATGGGAGGTTGGTTTGGCGGGGAGCACAGGACAAGACCACCGCAGTGACATCCTTCACCAACGAAGACCTGCTGCAGGGCCGGCTGGTCTACCAGCACGATGACTCCGAGACCACGGAAGATGACATCCCCTTTGTGGCTACCCGCCAAGGGGAGGGCAGCGGGGATGTGGCCTGGGAGGAGGTGCGCGGTGTCTTCAGAGTGGCCATCCAGCCCGTGAACGACCACGCCCCTGTGCAGACCGTCAGCCGCATCTTCCACGTGGCCCGGGGCGGGCAGCGGCTGCTCACCACGGAGGACGTGGCCTTCAGCGACGCTGACTCAGGCTTTACTGATGCTCAGCTGGTACTGACCCGCAAGGACCTCCTCTTTGGCAGCATTGTGGCTGTGGACGAGCCCACACGACCCATCTACCGTTTCACGCAGGAGGACCTCAGGAAGAGACAGGTCCTGTTTGTCCACTCAGGGGCTGACCACGGCTGGCTGCAGCTCCAGGTGTCTGACGGGCAGCACCAGGCCACCGCCATGCTCGAGGTACAGGCCTCAGCACCCTACCTCCGCGTGGCCAATGGCTCCAGCCTCGTGGTCCCTCAAGGAGGCCAAGGCACCATTGACACGGCTGTGCTCCACCTGGACACCAACCTAGACATCCGCAGCGGGGACGAGGTCCACTACCATGTCACAGCCATCCCTCGCTGGGGGCAGCTGCTCCGGGCTGGCCAGCCAGCTACGTCCTTCTCCCAGCAAGACTTGCTGGATGGGGCCGTTCTCTACAGCCACAGTGGCAGCCTCAGCCCCCGTGACACCCTGGCCCTCTCTGTGGAAGCAGGGCCAGTGCAAGCAGATGTCACCCTACAGGTGACCATTGACCTAGAAGGCCCCCTGGCCCCACTGCAACTGGCCCGGCACAAAAAGATCTACGTCTTCCAGGGGGAAGCAGCTGAGATCAGAAGGGACGAGCTGCAGGTGAGGAGCTGGGGGTGGTGAGCGGGGGTGTGGGCCAGACAGAGGGCCCGCCATCCAGCCTTCTGCCGCACCTGCCTGTGTGTCTGGGATGAGTGTGCTGGCTTTTGGGTTACATGTGTATACATGCCTTGAGACCTATCCACGCTGTGGTCCCATGGTACCTGGGAGTCTGTTGTACATACATCTGCCTCTGAGTTGTGGATGCCTCCAGATGCCATGGCTAACCATGCAGATTCCTGGGCTATAGCCAGACCCACGGAATCTCAGAAGTGGAGCCCAAGAGTCTATATTCGAGTAAGTTAACTGGGAACCTATGATAAGTACTGCTCTTTGGGGCCTGCTACCTGCATGTCCTCGATTCTTTTCTCAGAGCCCATTCCAGAACAGAAGAGCTGCTAGCCACCCAGGGGCCTCAGAGAGCAACCACAGGCCGTCTGGTAGGCCTGCTGACTTGCTCTGTGAGAGCTGGTGTCGCTAGGAGGGGTGTGGCTCCCTCTGGTGGTAAATGGTGGTACTGCCTGGGCTGGGAGCAGAGGCTCGGGAGCCTGAGTGGGTGGAGCGGGTCCTCTGTGTGTGACTGAGTCTGGGTGTGCATGATGCGTACCTCTCTGATGGAGTCTGTGTCTCAGACCTCTCACCTTGCAACTGTGAGTGGGGTGCTATGCACCCCCTGGGCCACTGAGCCATCCCGGTGAGCCCTGTGAGTGAGCAGCAAGGGCAGACCAGAGCCGTGTGGAGATTCCGCCTCTTCTGGCTCTAGGGTCACAACAACCTCCTCTGTGGCCCCCTCTAAGTCCCCACGGCCCTCTGTTGACCAGGTGGCCCAGGAGGCAGTGTCACCGGCAGACATCATGTTCTCAGTGAAGAGCCCCCCAAGGGCCGGCTACCTGGTGATGGTGTCCCACGGTGCCGCGGCGGACGAGCCGCCCAGCCTGGACCCCGTGCAGACCTTCTCTCAGGAGGCAGTGGATGCGGGCCGGGTCCTGTACCTACACTCACGCCCCGAGGTCTGGCGCGACGCCTTTTCCTTGGACGTGGCCTCGGGCCTGGGAGCACCCCTGGAGGGCATCCTCATGGAGCTGGAAGTGCTGCCCACGGCCATCCCCCTGGAGACACAGAACTTCAGCGTCCCCGAGGGTGGCGCGCGCACCCTGGCCCCCCCGCTGCTCCGCGTCACCGGGCCCTACTTTCCCACGCTGCCCAGCCTCGAGCTGCAGGTGCTGGAGCCACCCCGGCACGGGGCCCTGCAGAGAGAGGAGCAGCCTCAAGACGGGAGCCTGGGCACCTTCTCCTGGAGAGAGGTACAGCTGTCAGGAGGCGCTGGGGCTGCGGCCCAGCCCTGGAAGCAGAGTGGAGGACCCTGGGGATGGGGCTCTGTACAGACAAGAGATGGGGGGGCACGTCATGTAGAGAGCACCCAGCCTTATGCTTCATCTCATTTCTCCTTCTGGGAGATAGAAACTACTCTTGTCAGCCAGCCACACCCTGTAATCACGGCAATGGGAGGTCGAGGCAGGGGATCTCAGGATTGAGGCCAGCCTCAGGCACTTAGCAAACCTTCAGCTACTTAGGCATCGAAATAAAAAATAAGATCTGGGCATGGCGGCACACGCTTATAATCCCAGTACTTGGGAGGCTGAGACAGGAGGATCACAGGTTCATGGCCAGCATCAGTTACTTAGGCCCTCTGCAACTTAATGAGACCCTGTTTCAAAATTTAAAAATAAAATAGAGCTGGATGTGGTGGTGCACACTTATAATTCCAGCATGTGGGAGGCAGAGACCAGAGGCTTGCAGTTCCCATACAGCTTCAGCTGCGTAGCAAGGCCATTTGCAACTCAGACCCTGTTTCAAATAAAAGAAAACTAAGCTGGGCATGGTGATGCACGCTTGTAATCCCAGCATTCGGGAGGCTGAGACGGGGGGATTGTGGTTCGCAGACAGCCTCAGCTACTTAGTGAGGCCCTCTGCAACTCAGTGAGACCCGGTTTCAAAATAAAGAATAAAAACTAGGGCAGGAGGTGTAGCTCGAATGCCCCTGGGTTCCACCCCCAGACCCGCAAAAAAAAAAAAAAAAAGACTAAAAAAAATATAGGGCTGGGGTGTACCTTGAAGCGTAGAATGCTCCTGGGTTCCATCCCCAGTACTGCAAAAAATAAATAAATAAAAAGTAAATAAATAAATAATAATCTGGACATGGTAAGTGCATGCTTGTAATCCCAGTACTTGGAAGTCTGAGATAAGAGGATTGCAGTTTCATGGCCAGCATCAGCTACTTAGTGAGGCCCTCTGCAACTTAATAATAAGACCCTGTTTCAAAATAAAAAAAACTAAAATAGGACTGGGGATATAGCTCAGAGGTAGACTGCCCCTGGGTTCAATCCCCAGTACCACTAAATAAATAGATTTTAATTAACTGCTTTTAAATTAACTAATTAATTTAAAATTAGGCTGGGGTGCAGCTCAGAAATGATATTCCCTAAAGTTTAATCCTCAGTACCAAAAAAATCAAAGCAACAAATCCCACTTTCCACCCATGGAAGCTGAAAGAGTGAGTCTCCTCCGACCCCCAAGAGCAGGGCGTGAGGGGCCGGCTTGCGACCAGCCTGGGTCTACCCGTAGGTGGAAGAGCAGCTGATCCGCTACGTGCATGACGGGAGCGAGACCCTGACAGACAGCTTCGTCCTGGTGGCAAACGCCTCAGAGATGGACCGCCAGAGCCATCCTGCGGCCTTCACCGTCACCATCCTGCCTGTTAACGACCAAGCCCCTGTCCTCACCACCAACACGGGCCTGCAGGTAAGACCGTCCCTGGGACTGCGCCCATCTCTGCTCCTAGAAAGAAGCGGGCCTCCTGCTTCCCAGCACATATGCCCCCTTCTGGGAGCCTCAGTTTCTTCCTCCTTTGCAAAATAAGGCCCCTACTACCTGCCTCAGTAGTTTGTTGGAAGGAGAGATGCGATGTTGTGATTAAAAAAAATACAGGTAGCCGGGTGTGGTGGTGCATGCTTGTAATCACAGCATTCAGGAGGCTGAGACCAGAGGGTAGCGGTTCACGGACAGCCTCAGCTACTTAGGCCCTCCACAACGCAGTGAGACCCTGTTTCAAAATAAAGAATAAAAAATTGGGCAGTGGGTATAGCTCGGAAGTCGATTGCCCCTGGGTTCCATCCCCAGACACGCAAAAAAAAAAAAAAACAAGTGTTAGGTTTTATAACTGGCCACCCTGGGCTCACATAAAGTAACATAAGGCTTTTCCTATGACTCAGGACCAAAACAACTGACAAAATTTCTTCCAAGTTCTTACCGGTGGGCTTCGGCTGGGGAAAAGTTAAGCTCCTCCCTCTCCCTTCCCACCAACCAGCAAAGGCCACAGAGGGGCTCAGCAAGCTTCTCCCATTATCCCAGGCAGAGCAGCGGTGCCCCCCCCCCCGTTCTGCACAGCAGGAAGCTGAGGCCCAGACGGCATAGAACTCCAGAGTCACAGAACTCCAGGGTCACAAAAGCAGTGACAGAGCAAGTGTGGCTGGACCAAGCCCACAGGACACAGCGGGGAGATGGGCAGGGTATTGGGTGCCAGCTTCTAGGGTATAGACAACCCCACCATGAGTGATATGGAAAGTGCCAGGCTGGGCATAGTGGCACACACCTATAATCCCAGCTACTTGGGAAGCTGGAACAGGAGGATTACAAGTTCAAGGTCAACCTGAACAACTTTTTTTTTTTTTTAAGATTGCTGTCTCAAAACAAAATAAAAAGGGCTGGGGATGTAGCTTAGAAGTAGGGTGTCCCTGAACCAGGTGTGATGGTATATGCCTGCAATCTCAATACTTGGGAAGTTGGCACAGAAGGATCACGGGTTCAAGGACAGCCTCGGCAATGTAGTGAGATTCTCAGCAACCTAGTAAGACACTGTTTCAAAACTTTAAAAAAATTTTTTTTAAAGTACTGGTAGAGCCGGGCGTGGTGGCGCACGCTTGTAATCCCCGTGCTTGGGAGGCTGAGACAGGAGGATCACAGGTTCGAAGCCAGCCTCAGCTACTGAGTGAGGCTCTCAGCAACTTAGTGAGACCCTGTTTCCAAATAAAATATAAAATAGGTTGGGGGTATAGCCCGGAGGTTCCATCCCCAGTACCACAAAATAAATAAATAAATAAATAAAGGACTGGTAGTACACCTCGGAGGTAAAATGTCCCTGGTTCAATTTCCAGTACCATACACACATACCCAAAAAAGTAGAGTTCTCCAGGGTTCAATCCCCAATACTGGAAAAAAAAAAAAAAGGAGTTTCTAGAAGAGGGCTAACTTGGGCTGTTTCTGACATGGGGCACTGAGGCTTTGTGGTATAGCATGAACCTGTAGGGAGCTGCAGGTGGTGGGGAGGCCAAAGGAGGCCTGGAACTAAGACTGGGGCTGCTTAGGAGGCCCTAGACCTGAGCTGCTGTGTGGACATTTGGCCACCAGGTGGTGCCATCCATTCATGTTTGCTCCCCAGCCCAGGGCGGAAACATCTTCCTGGAGCCGAAGGAAAGAGGCCCCAGGAACCCCCGGGGGCTCTGTTTCTTGTGTATAGCCTCCTACCCCCACCCCAACACTGCCCCTAAGTGCTCGACCCACTAGGACACACAACAGCTTAGAAGTGGGACCCAGCTCTGATGTGAGTGGGGTGCCCTAAGGGTCTCCCCTTCACTTTGAGCATGGGGAGGGCTGTGACTGCCAAAAACACCTACCCAGTCCCAGTGCTGCCTCAGTGCTGCAGGCCACAGCCCTCGGCCCCTCAGCTGGAAGGAGAGCTTACTTCCAAGTATCCCAGGCAGCTCCAGCCAGACGTACCATGGCAGGTAGGAAGGGAACTCCCCCCAACACTGCGCAGGGAACACCGCAATGCCATGGCGAATCCTGAGGAGGTCCCAGGTCTAGGAAAAAGAAACTCTTCCCAGGACTCTGGGGACCTTGGCTTCTGTGGCAGAAAAGAATCTCAGCGCGCACCAGTCAGAGACAGAGAAAGGTTTTATTTGAGAAATATACGTTCAAGAGAGGGTGAGCTGCCCTTGCGGTTTTTACAATCCTTCTTTTATAGAGGACCTCAAGGGGCGTGTGGCAGGGATAGGGTGACATGGGGTGGTTGGTCTCCTTTTTTTTTTTTTTTTTTTCAGTACTAGAGATTGAACCCAGGGACACTCTACCTTTGAGCTACACCACCAGCCCTATCTTTATTCTTTCTTGAGAATAGAACCCAGGGGCATTCTACCTCTGAGATATACTTCCAGCTTTTTTTTTTTTTTTTTTTTTTTTTTTTTCCAGGACCGGGGAAAGAACCCAGGGACATTTGGCCTCTGAGCTATAGCCCCTGCCCCCTATTTTTATTTTTTATTTTTTTGAAACAGGGTCTCACTAAGTTATGGAGGACCTCACTTAGTAGCTGAGGCTGTCCATGAACCATAGTCCTCCAGTCTCAGCCTCCCAAATGCTGGAATTACAAGCATGTGCCACCATGCCTGGCCCAGCTTTATTTATTTATTTATTTATTTATTTATTTATTTATTTATTTATTTGTGGTACTGGGGCTCCTGGAAGCCCTTCTACCTCCGGGCTATACTCCCAGACCTATTTTATATTTTGAAATAGGGTCTCATAAGCCAGCGCAGCTGGCTTCGACCTGCACGATCCTCCCGTCTCCGCCTCCCAAGCGCGGGGATCACAAGCGTGCGCCACCGCGCCTGGCCACAGCCTTATTTTTTATTCTTTATTTTGAAACAGAGTCTCACTAAGTTGCAGAGACCCTCACTAAGTAGCTGAGACTGGCCACGAACCGCGATCCTCCTGTCTCCGCCTCCCAAGTAGTGGGATGACAAGTGTGCGCCACCACGCCCAGCTTTGTAACAAGTGTGCGCCACCGCGCCCAGCTTGGTAGCCCCCTTTCTTTGAATCCTTAGATTCTTGCCATTTCATTGGTGGGCGCTGGGTGATACCTGGGCTTGACAAATGGTGAGACTTCTTTTGGCAGTTCTTTATTTGCCAAAGAGTCCGGGAAGTTCATGTGTGAAGATGGGCCTTTATGATTTTATTTTTTATTTTTTTTTTTTTTTGGTGGTACTGGGGGTAGAACCCAGGGGCTTTTCTACCTTCAGGCTATACTCCCAGACCTATTTTATATTTTGTTTGGAAACAGGGTCTCACTAAGTAGCTGAGGCTGTCTTTGAACCTATATGATCCTCCTGTCCCAGTCTCCAAACTCAGGGATTACAAGCATGTGCCACCATGCCAGGCAGCCATTATGATTTAAAGTGTGGCCTATTGAGGGCCTTTGCCTAAGAAAGTAGACCCTGTAAGGTGAAGTTAAGGATTATTAAGTTTCTAGATTTTAAAGCTATAGTTTCAGCCAGGCGTGGTGTACTTGGGCCTGTAATCCCAGTACTTGGGAGGGTGAGACAGGAGGATCACCTTAACTTTGAGGACAACCTTAGCAACTTAGTGAGGCCCTCTGCAAGTTAGCAAGATCCTGTTTCAAAATAAAATAATAAAACAGGCTGGAGGTGTAGCTCAGAGGTTGAATGTCCCTGTGTTCTAACCCCAGAACCGAAATATAAATAAATAAACTAATTAAACAAATAAAACTATATTTTTAGCTGGTGCGGTGATGCATGCTTGTAATCCCAGTACTTGGGAGGCTGAGATGGGCAAATTGCAGGTTTAAGAACAGCCTCAACAAGTAGTGAGACTCATCAACCCAGTGAGACACTATTTCAGAGTAAAAATGTAAAAATAGGGATGGAGGTGTAGATCTGAGGTAGAATGCCTCTGAGTTCAATCCCCAGCACAATTAATTCAGTAATTAAACAAGAAACTAATCTGTAGCATCCCTTTCTTCCCAATTCATCTTTTTCCCGTGCTACCTCACTACCAGTGAGACAGAGCCACGGGGGCAGCCCTGTTGGCCGGGGCTGGGGTCTCAGGAGGGTGAGGACTGCTGAGGGCTGGGCAGGTCAGCGTCGGGTTCTGGCCCTGAAGGACAAGCAGTTAGGTCAGGTGGAGAAGAGGGAGCCTGAGCTGAGGCCGTGCAACGGGGGAGGTGAGCGGGGGAGCCTTGATGCAGGGGTCCAGATGGCCCAGGCCTCCATGCCAGCGAGGGCTCAGCGCAGGACACTGCAGCCTCGTGGCAGAAGGGCACTGAGCTTGGCAGGGGCAGAACCTTCACAGGCCTGTGTCTTCAGATGTGGGAGGGGGCCACTGTGCCCATCCCCACCGAGGCCCTTAGGGCCACAGACGGTGACTCAGACCCCGAGGACCTGGTCTACACCATCGAGCAGCCCCGCAATGGCCAGGTAGTCCTGCGGGCAGCGCCAGGCACCGAGGTCCGCCGCTTCACGCAGGCCCAGCTGGACGGCAGGCTCGTGCTGTTCTCACACAGAGGTAGGTGCCCGGGGTCCTGCTGCCCACGGGGTCCCTGAGGGTGGGAGCCGTCCTGGGCCAGCAGGACCCAGCTGCACCCCTGTCGGCAGGAGTCCTGGACGGAGGCTTCCGCTTCGACCTCTCCGATGGCAAGCACACTTCCTCCGGACACTTCTTCCGAGTGACAGCCCAGAAGCAAGTGCTCCTCTCGCTGGAGGGCAGCGGGAGGCTGACCGTCTGCCCAGGTGGGTCTGGGTGTTCCGAGTAGAGGGGTTGGGCTGGGGGCCCACCAGGACCCTGTGGCCTCTCTGGTGCTCACACAGCTGGTCAGACTCCAGGTCAAAGCTGACAGTGCCTCTTGCCTTCCACAGAAACCGCCCAGCCCATCAGCAGCCATAGCCTGAGGGCCAGCTCCAGCGCAGGCACAGACCCCCGCCACCTGCTCTACAGGGTGGTGCGGGGCCCCCGGCTCGGACGGCTGTTCCATGTCCAGCAGGGCAGCGCTGGGGAGGCCCTGGTGAACTTCACTCAGGCCGAGGTAAGGGCTGGACTCTGCCTCTACTTCACAGGCTCCTTCCAACCCCAGGGGGCTGTGGTGCCTGTGGATACACAGCTGGGCATGGGGACCAGCACCATTACAGACCTGCCCTGGGCCTGCCTGGGCCCTGTGTCTCCTGCCCTTCAGGAGCTGCCAGGATGTAGGGCATTCACAGTTGTGAAAAAAAAAATTAGGGGTGTAGTTCAAAGGTAGAATGTTCTTAGGTTCAATCCCCAGTACCCCCAAAAAAGGGGAAGCTGGTGCCAGGCCTGGTGGTACACACTTGTAATCCCAGTACTTAAGAGGCTAAGACAGGAGGATCTAAGGTTGAAAGCCAGAACATGATAATGTAGCAAGACCCTATTTCAAAAAATAAAAAATAAAAATGCCTGGGGGTATAGCTCAGTGGTAGAGTGTCCCTGGGTTCAATCCCCAGTACCACAAAAAAGGGAGGGCTGGATATGTAGCCCAGTGGGAAAGCACTTTCCTAGCATGTATGAGGCCATGGGTTGATCCCCAGCAACAACACACACACACAGACACACACTCACTCACTTTCTCTCTCTCACACACACACACACATACATCAGTAGAGGCAGACAACTAGGCTGCTGGGATCGCAGGGCTCCTGTGCTAACGGGGCCTGTGGGGCCAGCAGCCATCACTTAACCAGACACCACTGAAAGGGCAGAAGGTGCCGTGGGTCCCAGACAGCCCTGACTCCCTCCAGCAGCAGAGCAGAAGCTCTCCCAGGACAGGGAGAGGTCAGATGGGCGGGCAGTACCCTTGCTCCTCCCATGAGCGACCCAGCACATGATCCCAGTGAGTTCTGGGTAAGGACAGATTTGGGGGCCAGGGATGATGGCCACTCAGGAACTCAGCACTCTGGTGCTGCCCCAGGTTTCTTGAGAGGGGCCCTCCCTGACCCTTGAAAACAATGGGGCACCACCCCCCAGTTTCCTTCCTAGTCTCAGGAGGCCCTTGAGCCTCTGCACAGGCCTCTCCACCCCTGCAGGGGCGTGTGCCCCCTGAGAAGCACCAGTGACATGCAGAAGCCCAGCAAGTGCCCAGCCGGCCTCTGCCCCGCGCATGGCTAGATGGGGGAGGAGGCGGCTTTCTCCTTAAGCCTGGGGGCTCTAGGCCAGAGGCTGGTACGGGCCACGCTCACCTCTGCACTCTGAGTCTCCAGGAGCCTTGTCACCGACTCCCAAGAAGGGAGAGGCACAGGACCAGGCTGTGAGTGCCCCTTCCCCACCCCTGGGTTCCCAGTTAACCTGGGGCTTCCCCCACACCCTAGCAACCTGAAGGACTAGACCAATGGCCACCAGGGGGCGAGACTGGCAGTGCCACCAAGAAGAGGCTACGTGGCAGAGACGCCCTCCTCCTCAGGCACAAGGGACTGAGCAGCGCCATAAGAGCGCCCCTGTGCAGTAATCAGGTGTCTCCACTGTTCAGATAGGGAAACTGAGGCTCACGGAGGTCACGTAGTTTTATGCAGAGCACACAGCTAATAAGAAGCAAAATGAGGACCGCCTTCCAACTGCTGAGCACACTGCTTGCTCCCACCCACAGCCAGCCTCCCGCGCCCACCCACCGCTGGGGGCGCCATTCCCTTCCTGCCCCCCCATCAGCCTGGGCCAGAGGTGATGACGACTGGCAGTCCTTCAGTCCTTGCGGGCCACATCTGTCCCACAGATGTGTTTTATTTGGCCACACGTTGTACTTAATATTTTTTAATGAATTGTCAACATAGATCCTGCAGGAGATTTCACAAAAGCCGGACTTCCCTCTGCTTAAAAGGCCTGTGTTCCCTGTTGTAGGAAACCACTGAGGGGCAGCTGGCTCCCTTAGCTCACGGGACGTGCTCCCCACGAAGACCAGCTCACTCCCCACGCCCGCATCCCCACACACCCACAGTTTGCACATCACAGGTCCTGCTCAGCTTACGTCTTACTATTGCACAAGTCCTGTTTTTCTGAGAGAAAGAAAATTATTCCCTGTGCCTGCTAAAAGGTGAAAACAAGATAAACCAAGGGGGAAAGTGTGGTTTGGAAGGGAGAGGGAACATATTTCCTTATAGAAGCCAAGAATGTTCCTTGGTGTTTAGCATCCAAGCAAGCCTGACAAACAGCAGGCGTGCGTCAGGCACAGTGGCCTGTAAGCCCCCTACTTGGGAAGCTAAGACAGGAGGACCACAAGTTTGAGACCTCCACATGCTAACTTAGCAAAACCCTGTTTCAAAATTTTAAAGTTATACTGCTAGTGAATGCCTATAATCCCAGGATTTGGGAGGCTGAGACAGGTGGATTGCAGGTTCACAGCCAGCCTTAGCAACTTAGTGAGACCCTCTTTGAAAGTAAAAGAATAAGCCTGGCACGGTGGCACACACTTGCAATCCCAGCATTCCGGAGGCTGAGACTGGAGAGTCACAGTTTGTGGACAGTCTCAGCTACTAAGTGAAGCTCTCTGCAACTTAGTGAGACCTTGTTTAAAAAATAAATAAATAAAGAGCCGGGTGTGGTGGCGCACGCTTGTAATCCCCGCGCTTGGGAAGCGGAGACAGGAGGATCGAGCAGGTTCAAAGCCAGCCACACTGGTGTAAGAGACCCTGTTTCAAAAAATATAAAAATAGGTCTGGGAGTGTAGCCCGGAGGTAGAAGGGCTTCCAGGAACCCCAGTACCACCAAAATAAATAAATTAATAAAAATAAAGAGCCGGGCATGGTGGTACACACTTGTAATCCCCATGCTTGGGAGGCGGAGACAGGAGGATCACTCAGGTTCGAAGCCAGCCTCCGTGGGCTTAAGCCAGCCTCCGTGGGCTCCTGTTTCCAAATAAAAAATATAAAATAGGTCTCGGAGTATAGCCCGGAGATAGAAGGGTTTCATCCCAAGTACCATCAAAAAACAAATAAAGAAAAAATAGGGTTGGGGGTGTAGCTCGGAGGTAAAATGCCCCGGGTTCTACCCCTAGAACCACAAAAAGATAAAAGAATAAAATCGGGCTGGGTGGAGGTATAAAGCCCCTGAGTTCCATCCCCAGTACTGCCCCCACACATACAACACACACACACAGTCAAGGAGCTGGGCATGGTGGTACACACTTGAAATCCCAGTTCTTGGGAGGCTGAGACAGGAGGATTGCAGGTTCACAGACAGCCTGAGCTACTTAGTGAGGCCCTCCACAACTTAGTGAGACCCTGTTTCAAAATAAAGGACAAAAAGTAAGGCTGGGGGTGTAGCTCGGAGGTAGAATGCCCCTGGGTTCCATCCCCAGTACTGCAAAAATAAATAAATAAATAAAACAAGGACAGCCTCAGCAAGTTTGAGACTCTCATCAACCTAGCAAGACTCTGTTTTTTCAAAATAAAAATAAGATAGGGCTAGGGGTGCAGATGGGTTGTTGACTGTGAAGAGAGCGGGAAAGGGGGAAAGAGGCAGAACACGGCAGCTGCCTTCTGGATGCTATTTAGGAGGATCCTGAGCGGAGAGCCCCAGCCGACTGCACCCCACAGCCTCTCAGAGCCACCACGACCTGAGAGAGCTAGAGAGGAAAGCTCCCAGAGGGCGGGGCTCCCAGAGCGGGGGCTGTTCCCGAGGCTGGTCTAGGGTTTATATGCTTCCTTGCGTCTCCTTTCCCAGGGCATCTCAGCGGCCGGCTGTGTCCTGGGGTCTGCACAGCGCATTTGCACAGCGCCCTTCTTGGAGTCTCCTCCCCTGGGTTGGGCGTCCGGCGCTGTTTCCTGGGCTCTCTGGGGAATCTCCCAGGAGCAACTGGAGCTTGTGAAGCTCTGCTCACTCCCAGGAAACTTCTGATCTCACTGTCACTTGACATTTGGGGAGATCTGGTCTGCTCAGGAGATTGGGAAGTTAGTTAGCATTTTTGTTGCTTCTCAGGAAATCTGCCCTATCTGCCTAGTTTTTCTGCTTCCTCAGTAATACACACACACACACACACACACACACACACACACACACACAATTAAAAGAGCTGAGGGTGTAGCTCAGTGGTAGAGTATCCCTGGGTTCAATCCCAATACAAAAATACAAAAAAATAAAAAATAAAATCCCAACACAAGAAGAGCATCACAAGAGATGTGCGCCAGGTGTGTGGTGAGCCCTGCAGAGCAGTACTGGTGGGCAGCCCCGAGCAGGCTTGGCTGGGAGCGTGGAGGCCCTCGAGCCTAGGGTCACCGTAGCACTTGGGAAGCTGAGGCAGGAGGACACAGGTTCGCAGCCAGCCTCAGCAATGGAGTGAGCCCTCTGCAACTTAGTGAGACCTGGTTTAAAAATAGGGCTGGAGGATTAGTGTAGTTAGAACTCCCCTGGGTTCAATCCCTAGTACCACAAAAACAGGGATCTGGAGGTGTAGCTCAGCGGTTAGAATGCCCCTGGGTCCTTCAGAACAATACGTACACACACACACACACACACACACACACACACACACGATGGAAGAAAAATAGCACAGTTGAATGATGAAGAGAATGATCCCAGAGGAAGAGGAACTGATCCCATAAGATAAATAGGCATGGTGGCGCATGCCTATTACACTGCAGTATTTGGGAGGCTGAGACAGGAGGATCACAAGTTCAAGGCTAACCACAGCAACTCAGACCCTGTTTCAAAATAAAAGATAAAATGGGGATAGGGATGTAGCTTGGAGGTAGAATGTCCTTGGGTTCAATCTCCAGTACCAAAAGAAAAAGAAAGAGAGCCAAAGGAGGGGATCTTCACTAGGCAAGGGAGGAAGGACGTGAGGACACCCGAGTGCCCAGTGCCTGTGCCAGCCGCGGGGTGCATGGTGGCCGGGCCTGCCCGTCACTCCCAACATTGGTGTCTTTTTCAGGTATATGCTGGTAACATCCTGTATGAGCATGAGAGGCCCCCAGAGCCCTTCTGGGAAGCCCAGGACACTGTACAGCTCTTGCTGTCCTCACCCCCGGCCCCTGACGTGGCTACCACCCTCGCTGTGACTGTGTCTTTTGAAGCTGACTGTCCCCAGCGCCTCACCCGCCTCTGGAGAAACAAAGGTGAACCCCAGAATGAGCTAGAGGAGGTTGGGGGGACACGGGGAGAGCCCCCACAAGGAGGGAAGCAGGCCAGGTCTGTCCCAGCCCCCAGGATCTGGGAGATTATAGGAAGAGAAGGTAGGAGGCTCTGAAGTCAGAGGGGGACACAGTCCCATCCTAGCCTGAGGGGAGACACTGCCTTATCCCAGAACCTTTTCTGAGGATCCATCCAGACTGGACCTTCATAGCTCATGTTCCTCCTCCAGGTCTCTGGGTCCCAGAGGGCCAGCGGGCCAAGATCACCGTAGCTGCCATGGACGCCTCCAACCTCCTGGCCAGCATCCCAGCGCCCCAGCGCCCAGAGCACGATGTACTCTTCCAGGTCACGCAGCTCCCCATGAGGGGCCAGCTGCTCGTGTCTGGGGAGCCCCTCCATGCCGGGAGGCCCCACTTCCTGCAGTCCGAGTTGGCCGCAGGGCAGCTGGTGTATGTCCACGGTGGCGGGGGCACCCAGCAGGATGGCTTCCGCTTCCAAGCCCACCTCCAGGGGCCAGCTGGGGCCTCAGTGGCGGGACCCCAGATCTCAGAGGCCTTCACCATCACCGTGCGGGATGTGAATGAGCGGCCGCCTCAGCCGCAGGCCTCTGTCCCGCTCCGGCTTACCCGGGGCTCCCGTGCCTCTGTCTCCAGAGCCCAGTTGAGCGTGGTGGACCCGGACTCGGCTCCCGAGGAGATCGAATATGAGGTGCAGCGGGCGCCCCACAATGGCTTCCTGAGCCTGGCAGGAGGCAGCCCAGGGCCCGTGGCCCGCTTCACACAGGCCGATGTGGACGCAGGACGGCTGGCCTTCGTGGCCAATGGAAGCAGCGTGGCCGGGAGCTTCCAGCTGAGTGTGTCTGACGGGGCCAGCCCGCCCTTGCCCATGTCCCTGGCCGTGGACGTCTTGCCATCCGCCATCGAGGTGCAGCTGCACGCGCCCCTCGAGGTGCCCCAGGCATCAGGGCGCTCCTCACTGAGCCGGCAGCAGCTCCGGGTCCTTTCAGATCGGGAGGAGCCAGACGCCTGGTACCGCCTCACCCAGGGGCCCCAGTACGGGCATCTGTTGGTGGGCGGGCAGCCTGCCTCGGCCTTCAGCCAGCTCCAGGTGGACCAGGGCGAGGTGATCTTCACCTTCACCAACCTCTCCTCCTCTCATGACCACTTTGAAGTGCTGGCACTGGCCCGGGGTGTCAACGCGTCAGCCACGGTGAATGTCACCGTGAAAGCCCTGTTGCACATGTGGGTGGGCGGGCCGTGGCCCCAGGGTGCCACCCTGCTCCTGAACTCCACTGTGCTGGATGCCGGCAAGCTGGCCAACCTCACAGGCAGCGTGCCCCGCTTCCGGCTCCTGGCAGGACCCCGGCACGGTCGCGTAGTCCGTGTGCCAAGGGCCCGGACCGAGCCCCAGAGAGACCAGCTTGTAGAGCAGTTCACACAGCAGGACCTGGAAGATGGGAGGCTGGGGCTGGAGGTGGATAGGCCCGAGGGGAGGTCCCCCGGCCCGGCCAGGGACAGCCTCACTCTGGAGCTATGGGCACGGGGGGTCCCGCCTGCCGTGGCCGCCCTGGACTTTGCCACTGAACCCTACAATGCAGCCCGGCCCTACCGTGTGGCCCTACTCAGTGTCCCTGAGGCAGCCCACACGGAAGCAGGGAAGCCAGAGAGCAGTACGTCCACGAGCCAGCCGGGCCCCGCGGCATCCAGCCCCATCCCCGCCGTGGCCCGGAGCGGCTTCCTGGGCTTCCTGGAGGCCAACATGTTCAGCATCATCATCCCTGTGTGCCTGGTCCTCCTGCTCCTGGCGCTCATCCTGCCCTTGCTCTTCTACCTCCGCAAACGCAACAAGACGGGCAAGCACGACGTCCAGGTCCTAACTGCCAAGCCCCGCAACGGCCTGGCCAATGACACAGAGACCTTTCGCAAGGTGGAGCCGGGCCAAGCCATCCCGCTCACAGCAGTGCCTGGCCAGGGGTCCTCACCGGGGGGCCAGCCTGACCCAGAGCTGCTGCAGTTCTGCCGGACACCCAACCCTGCCCTCAGGAATGGCCAGTACTGGGTATGAGGCCTGGCCTGGGCCCCGATGCTGACCAGGCCAGGGCCAGACTTGCCCACACCCCAGGCCCCATGGCTTCCAAGCCCTGGTGCCGTCTGAGTACCCCCAGAGCAAGAGAGACCTGGAGATGCCAGGGGTGGGCGTAGACAGTCTTAGGGTCCTGGACAGAGCGCAGTCGAGTGCTGGAGTCACCCTTGGCTCACTCCACGCTGGAGGCAGGTGGAAAGCCGGTCCCCTGTCCTGGAGCTGGTTTAGGCTGTCAAAGCCAGGGTGACCCTCCAGATGGTTCAGGATTCTGAGTCCTGCTCTAGGATGCCAAGAGGTTAAAGAAGAACGAGTGCCCTGGGGAGAGGAGGGACAGAGGGGGACGATTCCTGGCTTTTCCACCCCAATCCAGGCCTCCCTTTGTCTTTGCCTCAGGGTACAGGGAAAAATTCTTCATCCTCTGGTGTTTTAGTGAGATGGTATTCCCTGACACAGAGGGCAAGGGGAGAGAGCTCCTCTATTCTAGAAGGTAAAAGCTGATAGAATAATATATTCAGGGTGCAGGGTGGGTTGTTGCTCAGGGGGTGATTTATTTAAGGGGGATTGCAAGGAACTATTTAACATGGTGCTGGACTGGCTGGGCCTGATGGAGCTACTGGGGGCATCAGATGGAGGGTCTGAAGCCAGTTCACTCCCAGAACCCCACCGTGATGGGCCGAGGGCAGAGCAAGCACTGGCGCAGACTTGACTTGGGAGTGCTGGGGCAAGGGCCACCGCAGCACCTGTGCTCCCCTGAGGACTAGGGAGCAGGCAGTG
This sequence comes from Muscardinus avellanarius, assembly GCF_963383645.1. Lineage (NCBI taxonomy): Eukaryota > Metazoa > Chordata > Mammalia > Rodentia > Gliridae > Muscardinus > Muscardinus avellanarius. The sequence goes on along the minus strand of NC_137788.1, from coordinate 140,242,697 downwards.
GGGCACTTGGCTTCTGGAGGCTAGATAAACGGTGTTTTGGAGGCTCCTGACAGCTGTGCATTGTTTGTGTCTGACTGTGCACTGGGCCCTTGCCCACATCAGCCTCATTCCGCCAGGGCAGGCCATCTGGCCCAGCCTAGACAGTGGGATGCAGAACCTGGCAGAACCCTGAATCTCCACTTCCTGAGGCCTTGCAGATCTTTGTCCCTACCCAGGGCGGCAGGTGGACCAGTCTTGTTTGAGATGCAACCCAAGTCCTTAGGTTAAGTAGAGAGAGGCTAGGTCCTTCCTCTACTAGAAATGTCAAGGGAAAAATACAAATAAATGCTCCCAGCCCTAGATTTCTTAGCCTGCGTTTTGGCCTCCACAGCCCTGTCCTTCCTCACTCCCTTCTCAGGTGGTTGGAGCAGCAAAGGGGACTGGGGTGGGGGGGACATGAGGACACCAAGCCTGGGACGTGGTGTCAAGAGGGAGGATGCAGGGGACGGCTCCAGTGCCTCCCCTCAGCTCCTGTGGAGGAGGATTTTCTATAAAAGACCCCCGCTGTCTCCACCCTCCTACAGGAGGGCAGGGTGCTGCTGCTCACAGGCACAGGTGGAGGAAGCAGCAAGGACCCAGAAAGCCAGTACTTGGCCTGAGACCAATCATTCAGCTAGAGATGGACCTGAGACTTCCAGATCTCCAGGGGCCATTCTGCCAGTTACCAAGGAGCCTCACCCTCTGGCCCTTTTCCTTCCCAGGACATCACAGGACTGGAGCAGTGGAGACAGAGTCGGGGTCCCAGGGGGTACAGTTGACCCCGAGGGCAGCTCAAAGTCCTCAGAAGAGGCGTGTCTGAGCTCTGGGGGAAGATGGGAAGGACTCGAGGCCCAAGCACAGCCAGGTTGGAGTAGAGAACCGCAGCCAGCCTTTTGGCAACTAGGGACCGTGATGTCTTCCAGTGCCCCAGCACCCATACCATTTGAGCCAGGAACTAGGGCAAGAGACGAGACTTCACTCCACCGTCCTGCCAGGCCCCCAGCCCCAATGCCCTTCAGTCTCAGCATCCGGCCCCTGGGCCTCCACTCTAGAAGCTGCGGACAGGAATCCAGACTTATTACCACTGAAAGAGCCCCAGAGGACAAAGGAAGACAGGCTTAGAGAGGGTTGACAAGCCACACAGCAAAGTAGGAGAGTAGATAAGACCCCTGAGGCCCAGTGAGCTCTTCCCTACACACTGAAAAAAGCCTTGTGCCCCAAGGAGGGTTCAGGGCCTATAGACTTCAAGGTGGCTCCGGCCCTGGAGCTTCCTCTGTAGCCTGAGCTCCTAGCCCAGGCTTCCTTTTCCGAGCCTGATCTCTCCAGCACCCCCAGGTGAGGGAGACTCTGCCAATTGTGTCCAACCCACACCCCACACTACCCTGCCCCTCGGAGCTCAGGGCTGGATCCTGAGGGCCTTGATATCTGGGGCCAGTCCCCACCCAGGAAAACCAGTTTCCCTGTACAAGTGTAAACGGAGACTGAGAAAGGGGGGTGGGGTGGTGACAGACCCGCCAGGCAGGATCTGGCCTCATCTCCAGTTTCCTCCCCAGGACTGACGACACTCTCTCTGTACAGCAGCCTGGCCTGCCCTGCCCCCAGGGAGCTGACACTGGCTGACACGGTCTCCAAGCCCGGGCTGAACAGTGAGTTGGCACCCAGGCGTTGTGCCAGCAGCCCTGCCAGGACCTGGGAGAGGGGCTTTCACTAGCACACCAGAGCTAGAAACCCAGCCTAAATGTGGGGCCTTGGTTTCTGCTCAGACACGCACCCAAAGCTCTAAAGGAGTTGCCACTCACTTTCCAAAATAACGCATCATTCCCTTGCCTTAAAGAGCCTGCTCCAAGCCGGGCTTGGTGGTACTTGTGCGGTGGGTGTGGGGGGCAGAATGGCTTGTAATCCCAGTACTTGGGAGGCAGAGACCGGAGGATCACAGTTTCGAGGACAGTCTCAGCAAGCAGTGAGACTCTCATCAGCCTAAAGAGAAGGGGTTTCCAAATAAAAATAAATTGGGCAGCCAGGCATAGTGGCGCACGTTTGTAATCCCAGCATTTGGGAGGCTGAGACAGGAGGATCCGGGTTCGCAGCCAGCCTCACCTACTTAGTGAGGCCCTTTGCAATTCAGTAAGAACCTGTTTCAAAATAAAGAATAAAAAATAGGGCTTGGAGCCGGGCGTGGTGGCGCACGCTTGTAATCCCCGCGCTTGGGAGGCGGAAAAAGGAGGATCACGCTGTTTCAAAGCCAGCCTCGCTGGCTTAAGAGACCCTGTTTCCAAATAAAAATATAAAATAGGTCTGGGAATGTAGCCCAGAGGGAGAAGGGTTTCCAGGAACCCCAGTACCACACACACAAAAAAAGTAAATAATAGGGCTAGGGGTATAGCTTGGAGGCAGAATGCCGCTGGATTCCATCCCCAGTACTGGAAAAAAAAAAAAAAATAGGGCTGGGGGTGTAGCTCGGAAGTAGAATTCCCCTAAGCCGGGCGTGGTGACGCACACTTGTAATCCCAGCATTCAGGAGGTTGAGACCAGAGGATCACAGTTAGCAGACAGCCTCAGCTACTTAGTAAGGTCCTCCGCAACTTAGTGAGACCCTGTTTCAAAATAAAAAATAGGGCAGGGGGTATAGATCGGAGGTCAAATGCCCCTGGGTTTCATCTCCAGACACCCCCCCCCAAAAAAAAAAGAAAAAGAAATAGAATGCCCCTTGGTTCAATCCCTAGTGCCACAAAGTAAGTAAGTAAACTGGGTGTGGTGGCATATGCCAATAATCCCAGTACGTAGGAAGATTAGAGGCTTGAGGACAGCAGTGCGACTCTCATCGACCTAGTGAGACCCAAAAATAGGGCTGGGGGTGTAGCTCAGAGGTAGAATGCCCCCAGAAATAAATAAACAGCCTGCTCTTCCTGGCACTGGAGACAGGAGCCACTGGGTGCACGCATGTTCAGGAATGTTTGGGAGCTTTAGCCCCTCTGCTTATGCACAAAGGCATGGTGTGCCCTTGTGCATACTAGTATGTATGTGAACACACACTCACAACCTTCAGACATACAACAGAGATCAACACAACACACACACAGGCAGGTGCACACAGAAACTTCAGAAACATTTTCTCCTTGTGGCCCTCCCACAGGCCCAGGAGATAAGGGAACCAAGATGCCCTACCCAGTAAGGGACCCAGGTGACGTCAGCAGGGATGAAAATGAACCACGGAGCCGGGCACGATGGCACATGCTTATAATCCCAGTACTTGGGAGGGTGAGACAGGAGAATCCAGCCAGCCTCAGTTACTTAGTGAGACCCTGTTCAAAATAAAGAATAAAAAATAAAGCCGGGTGTGGTGGCACATGCTTGTAATCCCAGCATTCGGGAGGCTGAGACAGGAGGATCGCGGTTCACGGACAGCCTCAGCTACTTAGTGAGGCCCTCTGCAACTCAGTGAGAACCGGTTTCAAAGTAAAGAATAAAAAAATAGGGCAGGAGGTGTAGCTTGGAGGTTGAATGCCCCTGGGTTTCATCCCCAGACCCACACACCCAAAAAAGAATAATAAATAAATAAATAAATAAATAAATAAATAAATAAATAATAGGGCTGGGGGTAGAGCTTGGAGGTAGAATGCCCCAGAGTTCAATCCCAGTACTGAAACAAAAAAAAAAAGTGAACCACAGGTATGAGAGAAGGGCTGCCAGAGAGGCCCAGATCCCTGGGTCCCCAGCTTAGAAACCTCTTCTACAACCCTAATTAGCCTCTTGGGTGCTCCAGAAGAGGCTCTTGTGCGAGGACTGGTGGCACACACTTGTAATCCTAGCATTCGGGAGACTAAGACAGGAGGATAGCCATTCGCAGACAGCCTCAGCTACTTAATGAGGCCCGTTGCAGCTCGGTGAGATCCTGTTCCAGAGTAAAGAATAAAAATAGGGCTGGGAGTGTAGCTCAGCGGTAGAATGCCCCTGGGTTCCATCCCCAGCACTGCAAAAAGGATTTTTAATTAAATCAAAGTTTTAAAAAAATGCTCGGCCACGGCAGCAACATGCTTGTAATCCTAGTACTTGGGAGACTGAGATAGGAGAATCTCACATTCACAGCCAGCCTCAACTACTGAGTGAGGCCCTCTGCAACTTAGTGAGACCCTGTTTCAAAATAAAAAATAAATAGGGCTGGGGATGTAGCTCGAAGGTAGAATGCCTCTGGGTTCAATCCCTAGTTCCACCCAAAAAAAATGGGGGGCTCCTTTGAGCCCTTCTAGAGGCTGGCCCTTTAAGGGGAGTTGCCATAGTAGCTGTGGAACTCACTGAGCTGGAACATTCACCCTCCAATTGGAAGCTAGAGAAGTGCCCCCCCCCCAATCTCCCCTGACCAATAGGAACTGCCAGGACTGCTGGCATCTTCTTCCTGTCCCAAAAGACTGGATCTTAAAGGAGTGGAGGTACCTAGGCAGCCCTCCAGCGCTCCCTAGAGAGGTCTCCTGTTCCTGGCTACAGTGTGTAAAGGGGCCCTGGCAAGTGGACAGAGCCAAGAAACGGAACCAGCCCCGCTGGACTTCTGCCCTCCTCCTACCCTAGGTCCCCTCATACTTCTGCCCTCACCCTACCCTAGGTCCCCTTATACTTTAACACTGCCCCTGAGTGCTTACCACTAAAATTACCCAGGCATGGGCAAGGCATTTTGTGCCAAAAATGCTGTGGGAAACGCAGATAGGAATCCACCAGCCCTTCAGGAAGAGCCCAGACATTCCAAGTAACTTACCAAATCCTGGTGCGTGCCCTAAGCCACTGCATGAGCTGGCCAGCGAGGGGGCACCCTGAGTAGGAGGGCCAGCTGCCCCGGCTGCGTTCTTTGGTCCTAGAGCTTTGGCCTTTTCGTGGAAGGGGCAGCTATGCAGCAACTGAGACGGAGTGTGGTTACCTCCTCAGTATAATGAAGTATAGTTTGGTTTTTGTGGTTGTTGTTTGATATTTGGTAATAGGAAATTGAATCAGAAGCATTCTACCTCTGAGCCATACCCTAGCCCAGAGTTTTAATCGTTTTTCTTTTTTCTTTTTTTTTAATGTGGCACTGGGGATGGAATCCAGGGGCACTCTACCTCTGAGCTATAACCCCTCCTTTTTTTTTCTTTATTTTGAAACAGGTCACTAAATTGTGAAGGGCCTCAAAAGTTGCTGAGGCTGGCCTAGAACCTTTGATCCTCCTGTCTCAGCTTCCCATGTACTGGGATTACAAGCATGAGCCACCACGCCAGGCTTAATTTTTAATTTTAATTTTATTTTATTATTGATTGATTGATTGATGTACTAAGGATAGAACCCAGGGGCATTCTACCTTCTAGCTATACCCCCATCGCTATTTTTTATTCTTTATTTTGAAACAGGGTCTCACTGAGTTGCAAAGGGCCTCACTAAGTAGCTGAGGCTGTCCTCGAACCCCGATCCTCCTGTTTCAGCCTCCCAAATGCTGGGATTACAAGCGTGCACCACCACGCCCGGCTAATTTTTATTTTTTGAAATAATGCCTTGCTAAGTAGCAAAAGCTGGGCCCAAACCTGCAATCCTCCTGTCTCCACCTCCCAAGTACTAGAATTACAGGCATGCACCACCATGCTTAGCTGAATTGCAGTTTTTAACTGATGGCTGCTGTTCTTATAAAGGGTGTCACCTCCTCAGAGGGCCTCTGGTGACCACAAGGATAATTAGTGGGTTATACTATGTTCCTACACATGTTAGATGTCTGAAGAGTCCCTATAGATAGAAGCAAACCTTAGCTAAATTGTCCAGTGACCAAAAAGGGATTTTTCTACTCAAAGACAGACTCAGCTGGGAGCTAGCAGAGTTTCCCTCTTCCCCTCCCCATCTCTTAGCTCAGAGCCTGCAGCTAATCCCAAGGCACCCTTCTGATACCTTGTGAGGTTGTAAAGAGCTCAAATGGCCCAGTTTCTGGGTCCTGAAGGCTCAAAAGAAATGGGTTGTCTAAGTCTTTGCTGCTCAAAGTGAGGTCCCTGAACCAGAAGAATCAGCATTACTTGAGAGCTTATTAAAAATAAAGAATTGCAGCCCGGCATGGTGGTACATGCTTATAATCCCAATTTGGGAGGCTGAGATAGGAGGATCTGGGTTTGAGACGAGCCTCAGCTACTTAGGCTCTCTGCAATTTAGTGAGACCCTGTTTCAGAATTTAAAAAGAAGCCGGGCGTGGTGACGCACACTTGTAATCCCAGTATTTGGGAGGCTGAGACAGGAGGATCACAGGTTCGCTACCAGGCTCAGCTACTTAGCAAGACCCCGTTTCAAAATAAAAAATGAGCTGGGCGTGGTGGCGCACGCTTGTAATCCCTGCGCTTGGGAGGCAGAGACAGGAAGATCACACAGGTTCGAAGCCAGCCGCGCTGGCTTAAGAGACCCTGTTTCCAAATATAAAAAATAGGTCTGGGAGTGTAGCCCAGAGGTAGAAGGGTTTCCAGGAACCCCAGTACCACCAAAAAAACTTGAATAAAAATTAGGGCTGGGAGTGTAGCTCAGAGGTAGAATGCCCCTGGGTTCAATCCCCAATGTGAAAGAAAAGAAAAGAATAGAATAGAAAAAGAGAGAAAGAAAGAAAGGAAGGAAGGAAGGAAGGAAGGAAGGAAGAAAGGAAGGAAGGAAGGAAACTCAGGCTCTCTGCTGAAGATGTAGCTCAGAGGTAGAATGCCCCTAGGTTCAATCTCCAGTACAGAAAGAAAGAAAAACAAACAAAAAGAACTGGGCTGGAGGTGTAACTCTGTGTGCAGCTTGCTCAAGGCCCTGGGTCCCGTCCCCAGAACTGCAAAAGAAGAAGGAGGAGGAGAGGCCATACCCCAGGCCGCTGAGTTACACTGTATTTTAAGAAGGTCCCCAGGTGCTAGCCCTCTCTTCCACCCCTAATTAGGAAAAACCGAGATGAGAGAGTCAGGGCCGGGCCCCAGTGACAGCCACACGGTAAGTTGGCGATGGAGCTGGAAGGAGTCAGACCTTGTGACCCTGTCTCAGGGTTTTGTCTTCTGCTTCCTGCTGCCATCTGTCCTCCCTTACACATTTGTGAAGTCCCCATGTGCCCTGCAGTCTTGAGGAGAAAGGGCTCGGAGATGGGTGTCTGCTCCAGGCTGCTCCAGGCTGCTCCAGGGAGGACGAGAGAAGTAAGCAGAGGTCTGAGCGAGTGGGGAGGGTCTACAGGAAACAGCTCACCTGACCCTGGCCCCCCAAAGGTAGGTCCCTGGAAAGTACAGCCCCATCTTCTGCAGTCCAGCTGGTCCTTCCTCCCAGCCCCTCCTGGCCCTTCTGGGTCCCACCTGTCAGAGGGAGGGACCAAGGCGACCAATCCGGGCTCATGCGTCAGTGCCTCCCCTAGAGGAGCAGCCAGCAAAGGAGAGGGAGAAGCCCTATCAGGCCTCTGTGCCCACCTGGTCAGGAAGCAGGGCTTGGGCCACCCAGAGTTCTCATCTACGGAGAGTGGGGACCAGGCTGCCACACCATCCCTTCTGCGCCCCCAAGAAGGAATTCCAGGCTGCAGCCCCCACCCTGTGTGCTCCCTGGCACTGGAAGAGCCTTTGGGGTCCCCATCTCCCCTCTCCTCCCAATTGTTGATCTCCTAGCCTGGGCCGGGGCCACAGCCCTCTAGAAAACGCCGTTCGATTCTGTCCATTCCATCGAGGCCGTGTCCCGCCTGGTCACTGCCATGCCCAGGGCCAGGCATGTAGCAGATTTCAGTAAACACCTATTGCTAGAACATAGGGCTTTCCTTCCTGCAGAGATGCCCTCACACCCAGAAATCTCTGCCCCCCTGACCTCCTCTCCTAACTTCCTGCTCTGGTTTCCTCCCCCGTAGGGGTACTAGCTAGGTACAAGAGGTCTGCAGAGCCCAGGCAGACTGAGCTCCAAACTCTGAATTTCTATGGAACAAGTTTCCTCTTCCCCTCTCAGATCCTTTTGTGTATTGTTACCAGGGTTGAACCCGAGCTACACTCCCAGCCCTTTCTATTTTTTATTTTGAAAGAGGGTCTCACTAAGTTGCTAAAGGTCTCACTAAGTTGCTGAGGCTGGCCTCAAACCTGTGTTCCCAGCTGGGCACAGTGCCACACACTTGTAGTCTTAGTTCTTGGGATGCTGCGACAGGAGGATCACAAATTTGTGGCCAGCCTCAACAGCCATGTGAGGACCCCCACAACTCAGTGAGATCCTGTTTCAAAATAAAACATAAATATAGGGTGTAGCCGGGTGTGTTGGCGCACTTTGTAATCCTAGCATTTGGGAGGCTGAGAAAGGAGGATCGTAGTTTGTGGACAGCCTCAGGTACTACTTAGTGAGGCCCTTTGCAACTCAGTGAGATCCTGTTTCAAAATAAAGAATAAAAACTAGGTCTAGGAATGTAGCTCAGAGTTAGAATGCCCCTGGGTTCCACCCCCAGTACCACAAAATAAATAAACATATAAAAATATTTGTATAAATATATAAATATTTATATAAAATGTAAATATATTTATATAAAATATAAATAATATACATATATACATATATACATATATATATGGCTTGGGGTGTAGCTTGGAGGTAGAATGCTTCTGAATTCAATCCCCAGTACCGCAAAAAAAAAAAAAAAAAAATTCAATTCTCCCATCTTGGCCTCCCAAGTACTGGGATTACAGAGGTGTAACACCATACCCAGCTCCCAGACTCTTCAAAGTTCATATCTAACTTCTTCCACGCTTACCCACGGCTCCCTCCTTCTATCCTGTATCTATCTGCTCTGAGCCCTGTGGGCAGAACACATTCACAAGTCGTACATGGTGGCTAGCAGATAGAAGCAAAGTTCATTGAGTGTAGCAGGAGGAGGAATACACAACCCAGACCCCCGTCACACTCCACCCCTGTCGACAGCCCCTCCCCGGAACCTCCCTCCCTGGGAGTCCCACTACTGAGAGGTGCATGCTTGGCAGCTAGAAAGGTTTTGATCCTCCAAGCCACCCAGCTCTGCCAGTGAACTGCTGTGAAAGAGTTGTTCCTCTTCTCTGGGCCTAAGGTTGGGACTTTTAAACAGCTCTGGAGAAACTGCAAGGAGCCCCCAGCCTAACAGTAAATCCAGGCGCCTGGTGCAGGGCTGGCATCCTGGTCCTCACCACTGGCCACTTTTCAGGGGCAGCCCTTGAAGATGCAAAAGTGGTGTCAGGAGTGGGGTGCTGATGAACTCTCGGACCAGAACCCTGCACTCAGCTGCCCCCCAGTTTGAGTAGCCTCAGTTGCTTAGCTAGCCAGTAGTCACCCTCCGGCTTTAGAAGCCTGTAGAATGGGACGTGTCCACCCCGCAGGCAAACACCCACCCAGACTCAGCTGGTCCTGGTCCAACTGCATCCGTGCCGGGGAGAGGAGGCTGTCCACTCTGCTGCTGGGGGCAGCATGGCCTCAGGTAGCCATGGAAGGTCAGGACGGGAGGGGCTGAGCAGGGCCAGTGCACGCCTCCTCCCACCCGCCCCATGCCTGGCTGAGAAGGAGGAAAATGCTCTGGGATGTGAGTCATCAAGTTCTGGGGGTGTGGGAGATGACATCAGGGAGGAGGCACGCACTCGGCCACCAGCTGCGGTGGAAACACGCGCGTGCACATGCTCACGTCTTCACAGGGCCACCATGGGCAGCCATGCACACGGGCATGTGCAACAACAGATGTGCAAACCAGACCTGCACGCACACCCTCTCGAGACCTGAAGACGGAGCCGGGCAGTTGTCACCCAGCCGCTGCCACAGAGCAGGCGCTGGTGCCACGGCAGTGGGCAAGAGAGATGTCGGCTCCCCTGAGGGCTGCTTTCCACGGGGAGGATGCAGACCGTAGGCAGAGATGTTTAAAATAATAACCTTTGTACTAGAGTATTTGCAGATGAGATTATATAATATCAGGGGTTTCCTGGAAAGCAGGGGACATTGGGCGAGTAAAATATTGGCTGAGTGTTGACCATTGTTGAAACTGAAGAATGACCACTATAGACCTATTCAGAGGTAGAATATCCCTGGGTTCAGTGCCCCAGTATCACAAAGTTAGATAGATGACAGAGAGATAGATAGATAGATAGATAGATAGATAGATAGATGACAGATAGATGATGATGGATGGATGGATGGATGGATGGTTACATTGTGGTACATGCTTGTAATCCCAGTACGTGGGAGGCTGAGACAGGAGGATTGCAGGTTCACAGCCAGCCTCCGCAACTTAGAGGCCCTTCACAATTTAGTGAAAACTTATTCTAAAATAAAAAATAAAGTAGGGCTGGTTGTAGCTCAGAGGTAGAATGCCCCTGAGTTCAATCCCTAGTACCAAAAAAGTTAAAATGCACACATAGCCAGGCTTGGTGTTCCACACTTGTAATCCCAGTACCTGGGAGGCTGAGACAGGAGGTTCAGAGGCTCTAAGGCCCCTGGGTTCAAGCCCCACTAAAACACACACATACACACACATCTGGGAGTGGTAGTGCACACTTGTAATCCCAGTACTTGGGAGGCTGAGACAGGAGGATCGTGGTTCTTGGCCAGCCTCAGCTCCTTAGTGAGGCCCTTTGCAACTTAGTGAGACCCTGTTTCAAAGATAAAAAATAAAAAATAGGGCTGGGGTGTAGCTCGGAGGTCGAATGCCCCTGGGTTCCATCCTCAGAACCACAGAAAGAAAGGAAAGGAAAGGAAAGGAAAGGAAGGGAAAGGAAAGGAAAGGGAAGGAAAGGAAAGGAAAGGAGGAAGGGAGGGAGGGAGGGGAAAGAAAGAAAAAAGAAAGGAGGAAGGAAGGAAGGAAGGAAGGAAGGAAGGAAGGAAGGAAGGCAGGCAGGCAGGCAGGCAGGCAGGCAGGCAGGCAGGCAGGCGGGCAGGCTTCTCCAAGGAAGTGACATTTAAACAGAGACCTGAATTAACTGAGATGCAAATCACATATATAACTGGGAGGAAGAACATTCCAGAAAGAGGGGAAAGCAAGCACAAAGAAAAACGTTGAGATGCTAGCCAACACGGAAGAGGAGCCGCCAGTGGCTCTGGAGTTCCAAGACCAAAGGGGAGAGGGACCCGAGGTGAGGTCAGACTGGGCTTTGTGGGCTGAGGAAGGAGTTTGGAATCCACCCCAAGTATGGAGAGACATGGTTGATTTATGATTCCATAAAAAGGTCACTCTGGCTTCTGCCTGACTTCCAGGGAGCAGAAAAGAGTTAAAAACAACAACAGGTTGGAGGCCCCTGCAATAGTCCTGGCAAACACAGTAGTGGTTTGGGCCCCAGCGGGGAGGTGGTGAGAGTATGAGATTTGAGATCTGTTTTGAGGCATTAACAAAGCTTTGCTCATTTATGTGATGTGGAGAGTGAGAGAGGAAAAGAGCTAAGCAGCTGGGCGTGGTGGCCCACGCTTGTGATCCCAGCATTCGGGAGGCTGAGACCAAGGATTGCAGTTCGCGGACAGCCTCAGCTACTTAGTGAGGGCCCTCTGCAAATCAGTGAGACCCTGTTTCAAAATAAAAAAATTTTTTTAAAGTGCTGGGGGTGTAGCTCAGAGGTAGAATGCCCCTGGGTTCCATCCCCAGACTCTCAAAAAAAAAAAAAAAGAGCTAAGCAGCCTGGCACGGTGGGACGTGCCTATAATCCCAATACTTGGGAAGCTGAGTCAGGAGGATCACAGCTTAGCAGCCAACCTCAGCAATTTAGCAAGACCCTTGGCAATTTTTTTTAATATTGAAGATTGAACCCAGGTTATTCGACCCCTGAGCTACATCTCAGCCCCCTCCGAGTGTGTGTGTGTGTGTGTGTGTGTGTGTGTGTGTGTGTGTGTTGCCAGAGATTGAATCCAGGGGCATTTTTACCTCCAAACTATACCCCCAGACCTCCTTATTCTTTTTTTTTTTTTTTACAACAGAGTCTCACTAGGTTGCTGAGAGTCTCACTAAGTTGCTGAAGCTGTCCTCGAACCTGTGATCCTCCCATCTCAGCCTCACAAGTACTGGGATTACAGATGTGGGCCACCACCTTTGAAAGGCAGCCTGCAGCAATGGAAAGGGCAGGGCTCCGGGTGTGGCAGCCTCAGCCCAGGCCTGCACAGGGCAGCTGCACCGACTCTGAGTGACTCAACGCCTCCGAGCCACTGTCTGCTGGGGAATGTTGGCAGCAGGGGTTCTCACTTTCCAGATGGTTGTGGGCAATGAGGCAACTCACGGTAGACACTCAGCGCAGGGCCAGGCACACAGTAAGACTCAAATACTGCTGCTGTGGACCCAGGCCACCCCTGCCCCGCCGGCCTGCGTGGCTTGGGGGATGAACAGGGTCACGAGTTCACGCCCGATAACCATCACTAGAGCGATGTTGGGGGCAACTGAGGCCAAGTAGTGACCTTGGCTGACCTGAGGTTATCCAGTGGATCCATCTGTGGGAGGGAGGCCTGGGCTGTGAGCTTGCTTTTTGTTTGTTTAGTACTGAAGATTGAACCCAGCAGCAACTCTACCTCTGAGCTATACCCCAGCCCCCCAGAATTTTAGGGGGGGGGGTGAACCCAGAGGCATTCTACCTCCAAGCTACACCCTCAACCCAATTTTTTTTTTTAATTTCTTATTTGGAAGCAGGATGTCTCACTAGGTTACGAGAGCCTTGTTCAGTTGCCATGGCTGACTTTGAACCTTTTGTCTCAGCCTCCCAAGTACTAGGATTACAAGCGTGCATCACCATGCCCACCTCCCAGCTATATTTATTTTATTTTATTTTATTTTGAAACAGGGTTTCACTAAGTTGTGGAGGGTCTCACTAAGTTGCTGAGAATGGCCACGAACCTGCGCTCCTCCTGTCTCAGCCTCCCAAGAACTGGGATCACAGGCATGCCTACTGTGTCTTCCTAAGCCCGAATCTCTTAACTCCTGGCCATGTCTTCCTGTATGCACTGGCATATGACATGCAGTGGCTTATGTGCCCTCCTGCCCAGATGGATGAATACTGTGACAGCAGGAGGCCCAGGAAGGCTGCTTCCTTGGAGACTGGGGCAATGTGGAGCTGGGCCCCAGGTCTGTGCTTAGCCCCAGGCACAGCCCTGACATCCATCATCTGTGGCCTTTCAAGGCTGGCCCAATCCATCTTTTTGTCTGTGAAGTGGGATGCCAGGATGCTCAGGCCCTCTCTCTGGAGCTGCCCTGGCTCTGCAAAGGCTGCTAATCCCAGCCACTCCTGGCCCAGCGCTTGCTGCGCAGGCGCTACCCAGCCGGTGTGTTTTATTCATGGAAACTTCCCGGTGGCCATCTGGAACACCATGATTTAAATGGGGACGGAGCATGGAACAATTAGGAATAGCATCTCTGCAGCAAGCAGGCCCTAGGCAGGATTTGCTCTTGGTCCAACCACTCTGCAGCCCTGCCTCTGGTGGTGGAGGGCAAGGAGCGTGGACCTGTTGCTATCTAGGGGGTAGCAAAGCTATGTGGAGCCACCACATACTGGCACACCCAGAGCCCTCCAGCCAAATGGCGGCAAGGGGGTTGAGGGCAGCCCGGAAGAGGCTCCAGATGCCTCTACACTCCAGCCAGCTTCCAGCTAGCCCCAGGTGTTGGACATTTGCCTCTCAGCACAGGTGGCCCAAGCCTGGGTACCATCTCGTCTGGGCTTTGGCTGCTCCCGACCTATTTCCTTGTCTGTGAAATGATGCTGTCGATCTCTTGTACACAAGGTGGTTGTGAAATAAGGGCCTCCCAGGGTCCACCACCGTCCGCACTGGGAGCAGAGGCGCACCAGAGAGGCCGGGAGATCAGGGCAATGGGCTTACACCCCCTGCCCAGGTAGAACCCCAAGGGTGCAGCCAGGTCCTGGGTGGCAAGGGGCTGTACCAGGTATCTCAGCAGTCCTCCAGCGCTCCCTGGGCTTGATTGTGAAGTGGGAGCTATGGAATGGTGACCATGGGCCATGTGCCACAAGAAGGACCTTTTGTGGGGACCACATGCCACAAGAGGAAGTATTGTCACCCCTTAGCAATGGAGGAAGCCCTGAGTGCCTAAGAGCTGAGCTCACAGAGCCTTAGGACTAAGGGAGCAGGTGGGGGGGGGGGCAGGAGAGATGATCAGAGGGCCCCAGGCTGCCCCGTGCCAGGGTCTAGCTCTGCACGGAGCAGCCGATAGCTGAGTGTGGCGCTGCACTACTTAATCCCAATGACTCAGAAGACTGAAGCAGGATGATCACGAGTTTGAGGCCAGCTTGGACAACTTGACCCTGTCTCAAAATAAAAATATAAAAAGTTAAGCCAGGCATGATGGTGCATGGCTGTAACCCCAGTACTTGGGAGCCTGAGACAGGAAGATTGCAGGCTTAAGAACAGCCTCAATAACTTTTTCTGGGGAGACTACCAGGGATTGAACCCAGAGGTATTCTATCTCTGAGCTACACCCCAGCTCTATTTTTAACTTTTTTTTTTGGGGGGGGGGTCTGGGATTGGAACCCAGGGGCATTCGACCTCCGGGCAATATCCCCTGCCCTATTTTTTATTCTTTATTCTGAAACTGAGTCTCACTGAGTTGCAGAGGGCCTCACTAAGTAGTTGATGCTGTCCACGAACCGCGATCCTCTGGTCTCAGCCTCCCAAATGCTGGGATTACAAGCGTGCGCCACCACGCCCGGCTTTTAACTCTTTTAAACTAGAGTCTCACCAAGTTGTGGAGGGCCTCACTAAGTAGCTGAGACTGGCTGCAAACCCACGATCTTCCTGTCAGCCTCCCAAGCACTGGGATTCCAAGTGTGTGCCACCACTCCCAGCTCCTCAGCGACGTAAGAGAACAGCCTCTAGCAAGACCTTATTTCCAAATTTTAAAAAGGCTAGGGTATACCTCAGAGGTAAAATGCCCTGGGTTCAATCCCCAATACCAAAAAATGTATGTGTGTATGTATATAAAAAGGTATGGGGAAGCTGGGTATGGTGGCACATACCTGTAATCCCAGTACCTGGGAGGCTGAGAAAGGACAGTGTCAGCAACATAGTGAGGTTCTCAACAACCTAGCAAGATCTTGTTAAAAAAAAAAGAAAAGATTGAGAGTGTATTCAGAGGAACAATACCCTTAGGTTCCATGCCCAGTACCACCAAACCACCAAAAAAAAAAGTCTGTGGATATAGCTGATACAGTTTAGTGGTAGAGAACCACTGGGTTCCATCCCCAAATACCACACACACACACACACACACACACACGAGTTTTGAGTGCTGGTTGTGAATGCCTATAATGCTCATACTTGGGAGGCTAAGACAGGAGGATTGAAGGTTCAGGGCCAGCCTCAGCAATTTAGCAAGTCCCTCAGCAACTTGGTGAGAGCCTGTTTCAAAATTTAAAAGTGCTGGGAGAACCAGGCATGGTGGCACACACTTGTAATCTCAGTACTTGGGAGGCCGAGACAGCAGGATCAGCAAGCAGTGACACTCTCAGCAACTGGTAAGTCCCTGTTTCAAACTGAAAATAAAATAGGGCTGGAGGTTTGGCTCAGAGGTAGAATGCCCCTGGGTTCCACCCCCAGGACCACAATAAATAAGTAGTATATTTAGAAAGCATATAAGGGGGGGGGGTAAAGAGCAGAGCGCTAAAAGAAAAGGGCAAAGTCAAAATTAATGCATGTTAGCCGGGCGTGGTAGCGCACACTTGTAATCCCAGTATTTGGGAGGCTGAGGCCGGAGGAGTTCGCGGACAGCCTCAGCTACTTAGTGAGGCCCCTTGCAACTCAGTGAGACCATGTTTCAAAATAAAGAATAAAAAACAGGGCTGGGGGTGCAGCTCAGAGGTAGAACGTCCCTGGGTTCCATCCCCAGTACTGAAAAAAAAAAAGCCTTTTAATTCAATATCTACAAGACGACCTTAATGAGTAGTAAACTGAATCCTTTCAGACACAGTCAAATAAGCAAGATTCAGCCTCTACGGTCAACCTTCCTAAAGGCATCAGACACATCATTCTTAAAATTTATATGCAGCCGGGCATGGTGGCGCACGCTTGTAATCCCCACACTTGGGAGGCTGAGACAGGAGTATCGCGCTGGTTCGGAGCCAGCCTCGCTGGCTTAAGTGACCCTGTTTCCAAATTAAAAAAAAAAAATAGGTCTGGGAGTGTAGCCCAAAGGTAGAAGGGCTTCCAGGAACCCCAGTACCACCACAAAAAAAAAAAAAAATTATACGCAGCCCCGAGAAAGGAGGACTCCCCTAACGTTTGTACTTTCTTCCCCGCCCCAGTGCATTGAAATCATTTTTCTACCATGTCAGGGAGTAGGGAAGCCAGACAGAAAATCAGGGCAGACTAGAAAAGTGAAGTCCTCCTCACACGTGGTTGTTTGTAACCAGAGCCCCTGAGTCACCGCAGGGCGGTCTTCACACTAGGCTTCCAGCTCCAGTGGGACAGCTGAGGCTCGCCCTTCCCGTGAGCCCCTCTTCACATTTCAGCAGTGGCTCCGCCAGCCTCCCATCCTTTCACGTCTCTGGAGCAGAGATCTGCCACCCCCCTTGCCACTGAACTGAAGCAAATTCATCATTGCGACTTTTTTATTTTTGTACTGGGGCTTGAACCTAGGGTCATTCTACCTTTGAGCTACACCCCCTGGCCCTTTTTTTCTATTTTATTTTGAAACAGGGTCTCACTAGGTTGCTGAGAGTCCTGCCAAACTGCTGAGACTAACCTCAAACCTGTGATCCTCCTGTCTCAGCTTCCCAAGTAGTAGAATTACAGGCATGAATGTCCCACCATTCTTTTTTTTTTTTTTTTTTTTTGTACTAGAGATTGAATCCAGGGGTACTCTACCTCTGAGCTATACCTCCTGCTCCTTTTTTTTTTTTTTTTTGGTGGTACTAGGGTTCCTAGAAACCCTCTACCTCTGGGCTACACTCCCAGACAACTATTTTTTTATATTTTTATTTGGAAACAGGGTTTCTTAAGCCAGCAAGGCTGGCTTCGAATCAGCGCAATCCTCCTGTCTCTGCCTCCCAAGCACGGGGATTACAAGCCTGCGCCACCACGCCCGGCCCTCCTGCTCCTTTTATTATTTATTTTGAAAAAGGTCTGGCTAAGTTGCTGAGGCTAGCCTCAACTCTGTGATTCTCCTGTCTGAATCTCCCAAGTACTAGGACTACAGGCATGCGCCACTGTGCCCAGCTTCATCAATACAACTTTAAGAGTAAAATGTAAAGCGAATTGAGCTGGGTTTGAGTCTGGTCCTGCAGCCCTGTGTGATCCTAGGTAGGTCCCATCTTCCCTCTGGTCAAGGGTGTCGCTGTGAAATGGAATTGAGATGCCGACCTGGGCCGGCAGGAGATCCGAACCACGTTGTTCAACCACATTGACCCTGGGGGCTGGGTTTCACTGTCAGCCCTTCTGAGCTCTGTCAGGGGAGGACAGTTTTTACTTTCTTCCCCCTGATCTCCTCCTGCCCCGGCTCTGGTGGGGCAGCAGGTTGGGGTGGGTGGGAAGCTTTGTGGACTTGGCTCCGGGAGGCCTGAGTCAGCGGGCAGGCGGGCAGGGCGGGCCAGTCCTCGCCTGCTTGGGAAGGCCGTGCAGAAATGTTCTTCCCGCCCAGGCGTGGGCCTCCCACCATCCTGGCTCTGGCTCTGGCTCTGTGATCTTGGATGCTGCAGCTTAATTCAAGCTGGAGAGATGGGAGGTGCAGGATCTCTGGTGGGTGGGTTCAGTCCAGAGCCTTTGGAAGGGTCTGGCCCTGGGGTATGGCCCAGGGGGGCAGGGCCAGGCCACAGAGCCTGCTGGGGCTGGTTCTGGCCCAGGAGCATCCCTCTCCCCACTGGGTGGTGTGGCCTGCCCTGGCTCAGTTGACCCTGAGGTTGCCACCTGGGCAGTGGGTTGAACTTTCAGTTCATTCTGACCTCATAGCCAGACCTCGCAGTGCGCGCACTTGATCGTGGTACTTGTGACTTGCTGGGGATTGAACCTAGGGGCGTTCTATACCCCAGTCCTTTTTCATTTTGAAACAGGGTCTTCCTAAGTTTCTGAGATTGGCCTTGAACCTTCAATCCTCCTGTCCCAGTCTCCCAAGTACTAGGATTCCTGGCAAGGGCCACCACACCTGACCTTAAAGTCCTCTTGACTCTGATGAGCTGGGCTGGCACCTGACAGGTGGGGCAGATGCTGAGACTGTGGGTGTGCAGCAGCCTGTGCAGGTGTGTGGGAGGCCCGGCCAGGTATGGCCTCTACTCAGCGTGGGTGGCACAACCCCACGTGGTCCTGTCTGCTTTGGGCTGTGTGTCTGCAACTGAGTGACTGAGACTGCAGAGACATGCGATGGCTCTGTCACAGGGCTGCTCCCCCAGGCCTGGCTCCCCTCCAGAGGTGGCAGAGTGGGTGGAAGCCCTCCTGTGTGCAGGAGGTAAGAGAGATGCAGGAGCAGAAGTCCAACTCCGTCCCCAGCCCCCACATGAGGCCACAAAGCAGACTCCTTTTCCTGGGCTGGGCCAAGATTGGGGATCAGGGGTCCCCCACCCCCACCCAGGTCCAGTGGCTGGCCAGGACAGAAAGAGAGGCCTTGTTTTCAACCCCCTCAGAGCAAAGTGAGGGGGGAAACTAGAAGCAGCTGGGCCCAGCTCAGTCTGGAACATCTGCCTCACATGTGACTAAGGCCAACAAGTCTTGCCACCACCAGTATATGCCTCCCCCACCCCCAGCCCCCTGCGGTGGGGGCTCCAGCCAGTCTAGAACAACCCCCAACTCCCCTGACGCCCCAACCCATGCCCACAGAAAGAAACCAGAGAGAGGGGCCGTGGCATCCCCATTGCCCACCCCACACCCACCTTCCAGAGACCTCGGGATGCCGGGAGGGGGCTGGCCCTTCCCAGGCCTCCATTTTCCTGGGTCCCTCCTGAGAACTCACCGGGAGGTATCAGAAGGAGGTGGTCCCCTTCAGTGAAGGGACACAAGGGGAACCCCCCCCCCCCAAGGCCAGGAAGCACTAATGGGGAAGGGGAACTTGATAGGCACCGTGGGACAGGAGGAACTCCCCGTCCTGCCTCAGGAAGGAGACCCCTCCCTGTGCTCAGAGCCCCTCTGCAGAGGCTACTCAGAGTTCAGGGCTGAGAAGATGTCAAGGGTGAGAAGCTCCTGGGATGGGTTGGAAAAATGAAGGAAGGAGGGCAGGAAGGGGAAATTCCTCAGAAAGTCCCAAAGCTGACCTAATTTTGACCCAAGGCCAGGGGACCCATTCCAGAAGTTCCTCTGAGGACACTTTGCCCAGAATGAGGAGCCTTGCCCTGAACAGGGCCCTTCCCCCATCCCTGCAGTGAGCTCCTGGTTCCTGGCCTGGCCAGAGCCTTCCTGTGACCCTGACCCTGGAAGCACCACCCCCAACCCACCCTGCCAAAGTCCTCTTCACTTTAGAAAGTGAACCACATACCGGGCATAGTGGCGCACACTCGTAATCCCAGTACTTGGGAGGCTGAGACAGGAGGATGGCAGTTTCAAGGCCAGTCTCAGCAACCTAGTGAGGGCCGCCACGATTTATTGAGATCCTATTTCAAAATAAAAATAATAAAGTAGGGATAGGTGTGTAGCTCCGAGTTAAAATGCCCCTGGGTTCCATTCCCAGTACCATACACACACAAAATAAAATAAAGTAAAATAAAATAAAAAAGTGAAGCTGGACATGGTGGTGCATGCTTATAATCCCAGAATTCAGGAGGTGAAGACTGGAGGATCGCAGTTCTTGGACAGCCTCAGCTACAACCTTCGCAACTCAGTGAGACCTTGTTTAAAAAAAAAAAAGACTAAGCCAGGCGTGGTGGTGCACGCTTGTAATCCCAGCATTCGGGAGGCTGAGACAGGAGAATCACAGTTCACAGACAGCCTCAGCTACTTAGTGAGGCCCTCCGCAACTTAGTGAGGCTCTGTTTTAAAATAAAGAATAAAAAATAGGGAAGGGGGTGTAGCTTGGAGGCCCAACACCTCTGGGTTTCATCCCCAGACCCACAAAAAAATTAAAATATCAGAAAATAAAAAGACTAAAAATTAGGGCTGGGGGGTGTAGCTTGGAAGTACAATGCCCCTGGGTTCCATCCCCATCCCCAATACCATACACACAAATACAAAAAAAAAAAAAAAACCTCAGCATTTGAGAGGCTGAGACAGGAGGATCGTAGTTCACAAACAGCCTCAGCTACTTAGTGAGGCCCTTTGAAACTCAGTGAGACCCTGTTTCAAAATAAAGAATAAAAAATAGGGCTGGGGTGTAGCTCAGAGATAGAATGCCCCTGGGTTCCATCCCCAGTAGGAAGGAAGGAAGGAAGGAAGGAGAAGGAAGAAAAAAGAAAGAAGGAAAGAAAGGAAGAAAGAAGAAAGAAAGTGAACCACATTTTGCCAACACTCTTCTCTCCTCTCTAGAGAAATGGTTCTTGTACCCCTTGACCAGGGCACGCCCAAGGGCATGGTTGTGCGTCCTCTTCAATTTCCAACATGGGAGCCACGGCAGGACTAAGTATTCAGGACTCATTGGAGAGGGACATAATTTTTTTTCTTTTTCTTTTTCTTTTCTTTTTTCCTCCAGCCCTGCTTTATTTTATTCTGGTGTTGGAGATTGAACCCAGGGGCATTCTACATTTGAGCTATACCCCTATTTGAGCTATATTTTATTTTTCTTTGGAAACAGGATCTCACTAGGTTGATGAGTCTCACTTCTTGCTGAGGCTGTCCTTGAACCTGCAACTCTCCTATCTCAGCATCCCAAGTACTGGGATTACAGGTGTGTGCCACCATGTCCAGCTCCATTCCTCCTTTTTTTTTTTTTTCCCTTTGTGGTACTGGGGATTGAACCCAAGGGCATTCTACCTCTGAGCTATACCCCCAGCCCTATTTTTTAATTTTTCTTTTGAAACAGGGTCTCACTAGGTTGATGAGAACCTCACTATTTGCCGAGGCTGTTCTCAAACCTGTGATCTTCCTGTCTCAGCCTCTCAAGTACTGGGATTACAAGGGTGTGCCGTGCCGGCTTCCTCTCCTCTCTTATGATGTCTTATAGTAAATTCTGTGCCCACCACTGGCCCAGCCACTCCTGGAGGCAATTCAGGTTCTATCCTCCTCCCCCTTGCCCTTCCAGGACTCAAACAGAAAAGGCCATGCTTTTATTATCTTAATTGTAAAAGGTTTATGAAGAAAAAAGATAGAAAAAGAGATTTAGGCAGCAGCAGCAACCAGGAGTCCATCATGACCTCCTGGAGGGCAGAGGTGACAGTCAGCCAACTGAACGTGCTGCTGGACCACACGGGGGTCATCCCTGGAGGACGTAAACATAGGCGGGGGCACAACCTGACCAGAAGCGAGGCCGGCCCGGAGGCCTAGAGCCCCTGGCTTTCTCCTGCAGGTGTTGCGCTGTGCGAGGTGAGGGGAAGATGGTGTCCTGAGGCCAAGGCCCCTGGGAGCCTCCGGTCTGGCCCTGCTTGGAGTGTGGACAGTTACTGCTGGTGAACTCAAATATCCAGAAGCTTTTGGGAGTCCCCTTTGGGAAGGTGCCACCAGGGCCCTATGGTCTGTGACTTAGCTCAGCACCTTGAGCCCAAGGAGGGAAGGAAGCTGCGTGGTCCCCTAAGCAAGGGAAGGAGGGAATCAGAGGTGACAGGAGGAAGCTGGCCTGCAGCCCCTCCTGAGGACACAGGATCAAGGATGGTCCCGCCACCACGCAGGCCGGAACCCACAGGATGGGGGCATCACACTTGTTTGGGAAAGAAAAGCCCGTGCTGGTCCCCTCCCTAGAATGTCCTTCTCCCCAGGTCTGGCAGGTCCCTGTCATTCCTCGAGACACTACTGGAATGTCACCTATGCTATGGAATCTTCTCTAAATGCTGTGGTCCCTTCTGGGAATTTCTAGGAGTCCCGTATCTAGCCGTCTGTCACACTGCAAGGCCTCTGGGTTCCTGTGTCTGGCCCCTGCGTAGGTGGGAACTCCTCCAGGGCAGGCAGGCCCAGCCTAGGCGCTCAGTGTCTGGCCCAGGGCCACAGCAGACCTCAGGGTGCACTGGGTGGACAGGAGTGCTGGCCAGGTGAGTGCACTACAGGCCCTAAGGGAAGCTGAGACCTGGGCGTGGCCTTCAGTGACTCACCGGCGGCCCAGGCTGTGGCCTAGAGGGCTCCCAGCTCTGCTCTCACCCTGCTGTGCCCCGTCTAATAAGGGGGGCAACTTCAGGGGTACCCGCGACTCCTCCAAAGCCCCTTCTCCCAGGAAAAGGGGAGGCCACTCACCCCGCCAGCCCCGAGCCCCCAGCTCCTTCAGGTGCAGGGCGGCCACCTGGAGTGGGGTGGACCGCGGCGGCCGGGGCAGGGAGGGGCGCGGGGTCAGAGGTGGTCGTACATGCGCAGAGTCTTCTCCAGCTGCTGGCCCACCCGCTGGTAGAAGAGGATCTGCTGGCGCAGATAGCTCTGCATCATGTGCTTGAAGTCGAGCTCGCGGCGCTGGTGGAAGTGGTTCATCTCGGCCTGCAGGGCGAAGCCCACCACGCGGCAGCGCCTCCGAATGCCGTCGGCCTCGTCCTGCTCCATGCGGCCCTCGTCGCTCATGCGCTGGCTCTCCTTCACCTTGGCAAAGGCGCCTGGAGGCCAGATTGGGGGACAGGCAGGTCAGGGCTCTTGAGCCTCCTCCACCTGCTCCCTGGAACTCCTTGAACACCCTCAAGGGCAGACAACGCCTTTGTCAGCTGGACTCGGGCCTCACTCCTCAACTCCAGACCCATGGCCTCACCCTCAGCACCTCCTGAATGAACTGGATGTTCCATCTTCCCTCCAAGCCTGCAGCACTGACGGCAGATGCGCCCAACTATCACCCTGCCAGAGGTATTTATGTATGTCCAGGACCGGGCAGTTCCCAACCCTGCTCACCACAGGCCTCACCTCCTCCCAGGAGGCTTGCTCGTTCCCTGCAACCCTCAGAGGCTCCTGGTACCTCTCTGGTGACCCCAGGCTCCCTGGCTTCCCTCTACCATGGCTCTGACACCCTGTGACTTCTCTGTCCACCTTCCCTGGGCTGTGAGCTCAGTGACCTCAGGGCTGGTCCAACCCTCTGTCCCTTAGCTCCCACAACTCAGTCCTGGCCTGTTACAGCAGTCCCTCAGCCCTGGTCCAGCCTCAGTCTGTTCCACCGTGTCCCAGAACATCCCTAAGCCGGGCATCTTCCCTGGCTCCCCGCTGCGGGCAGATCAAGGTCCACGCCCAACCCCTGGCACCAGTGTGCATTCCACATTGACCCTATGTTCAAACCCTCCCAGCTCTCTCCTACCTCCATACCGCTGCCTGCTGGATCCCCATCCATAATTTAAGGCCTGGATCAGGTGCCACTTCTACACCAGAGCCTCTCCCAGTGCCCCGGGCAGAATGCCTCCCCTCTCATCTGTCCCAGCTCTCCGCCCCATCACCCTGCTGATTCTAAAACAGACTTCAAAGGCCACCTGGTACATCTACCCCCCATCCACGGGTTCTGCCCACTCCTTACCCTAGTCCCTGGGGAACAGGGAAGACTGTGGCAATAATCAGGTGACAGATGGAGGGTAGGGGATAAAACTGAGCGAGGGACTCGGTTTGGAAGAATCTGAATGAATCAACAAGCAAGTGGTTAATGAATTTCCATTTCAAATTAAAAGGCACTTGAGTAATTCTGCCTTTAAGCCAGTGGGAACAGTTGCTGGGAAGGGGAGGCAGTTTGCCTGTGCCTAGAGTTCACCCGTGGAGGGGTGACAGGGAACCCTCTGTGCCAAGAGCTCAAGGGCTGGGCTGGGAGGGGGCACACTCCCTCCAGCACTCCAGGAGCGCTCACCGCACATTAATGGCACGCTCCTTACACATACTTCGCCATTTCTCCTTTAAGCAGGGCTCTTGAGGGCCTTTTAGATGGCATTTGTTTATTTTTGTTACTCTCATTCGAGTTGTCAAATGTATTCAGAATGCATTTATTGAGCCGGGCGTGGTGGCGCACGCTTGTAATCCCCACACTTGGGAGGCGGAGACAGGAGGAGCACGCAGGTTCAAAGCCAGCCTCGCTGGCTTAAGAGACCCTGTTTCCAAATAAAAAGTATAAAATAGGTTTGGGAGTGTAGCCCAGAGGTAGAGGGTTTCCAGGAACCCCAGTACCACCAAAAAAAAAAAAAAAAAAATGCATTTATTGAAGCCAGGTATTGTGGTACACACCAATAATAACAGTACTTGTGGGGCGGAGACAGGAAGATCGCAGGTTCAAAACCAGCTTCAGCAACTTAGTGAGACCCTCAGTAATTTAGTGAGACCCTGTTTTAAAAATAAAATAAAATAAAAAGGTCTGAGGGTGTAGCTCAAACGTAGCATGGCCCTCAGTTCAATTCCCAGTAGAGGAAGGAAGAAAAGAAAGAAAGGAGAGAGGGAAGGAAGGAAGGAGAGAGAAAAAAAGCGCAAGACACCTGCCTGCCTGCCTGCCTCTGGGTGCAGTAAGGCTGGATCTATACTCAAGAGGGTTTTTGCCAGGTATGGTGGCACACACTTGTAATCCCAGTACTTGGGAGGCTGAGCATAGTGAGGCCCTCTGCAACTTAGTGAGACTCTGTTTCAAAACTAAAAATAGGACTGGTGGGCCCCTGGGTTCAATCCCCAGTACCACAAAAAAAAAAAAAAAAAAGGAGAGAAATTTTCCCACCATGCCTTGGAAGAGAGAAAGGCCCCTCTTGCTGATGAGGAAACTGGCTCAAAGAGCAAAAATGAACCTACTGCTATTGCTAGGTGTTCACAGGCAGGCATGGGGCCAAGGGATGGGGCCAAAGGCTGCAGGGGTGGGGAGTTGCATTGTCTCACCCAGTGACTCAGTCACGAGGCCAAGACCAGCTAAGACTAACGGAACCCACCTAACAGGCTGGGAGTCAGGGCTCAGGCCTGACCGACTTTCCCCTGCATTCCGCTGCAGAAGACCTGCAGCTGGGCATGGTGGCGCACGACTGTAATCCCAGTACGTGGGAGGCTGAGACGGGGATTGCTGTCCTCAAAACTGCAGTCCTCCTTATCTCAGCCTCCCAAGTACTGGGACTACAGGTGTGCATCACTGTGCTTGGCTAAAAGTATAATACTTTAGAGTTTCCATTATCTATAAAATGGGACACGAACAGTACCTGCCCTATCTTCGTTGAGTTTTAACTGAACTAATACATTTAAAGAGCTGAGGATGGCACCTGGCACTGATTGAGAACCCCGGGGACTGTGTGGTACTGTGTGCAAACTGCATTCTGTCCATGAGCTCACAGCAAGCAGCAGCTGCTGGTAGCTCGTGACAGCACTATTCTGTTCATAAAAGCCTAGGAGGAAAAGTAGAGGAAGGGTTAGGGGATGGCCCAGAACCAACAGAGGCTGCCCCCACCTGTCTCCCACGCAAGAGCTTGCCCCTGCAAGGGCCACTTTGCATTAGCCAAGCTCTGAGACCTATGGCCGCTCCATGGATGCTCTGTGGTCCTGGATCTGCATCCGGTACCAAGTAAGTCAGTGCTGGAGCACCCGGCCCAAACCTCCTTCCTCTTCTGGCTCATCTACCCCAGCCTTCCATCTCCTGGGGAGCCCCTTCTTCAATCTGTGTGGCGCAGTGGAAAAAGCCTGGGTTGGCGAGTCAGACACACCTGAGATCCACTGCCTGCTCTGCTTATCAAGTTGCCTCAGTGGGGCTCAACTGGAAAGTGAGGGAAGTCCAGCTGCCTCCCAACTTGTGATGAGCCTCAGGCCTGAGTCCAGCCCTCGCTGGCTCTCAGGAAGGGACCACTGGTCCTGGCTTGCCCCAGGCAGTCACTTTCCCCTTGTCCCAGAATAACCAATACTAACTAGGGCCCTGTTTCATCCCCTAACTGTCATGGAGCGGTTTGGATGTTTTGTTCTTGTTTTGAGGTACTGGGGATTGAACTCAGGGGGATTCTACCTCTGAGTAACACCCCCAGCTCTATTATTTTATTTATGTATTTGTTTATTTATTTATTTATTTATTTATTTATTTATTTATTTATTTATTTATTTTGTGGTACTGTGGATTGAACCCAGGAGCCTTCTATCTCCATGCTATACCCCTAGCCCTCTTTTATTCTTTTATTTGGAAACAGGTTCTCACTTAATTGCAGAGGGCCTCCATAAGTAGCTGAGCTGACTGCGAACCTGCAATCCTCCTGTCTCAGCCTCCCAAGTACTGGGATTATGGGCATGCGCCCCTGCTCCTGGCCTTGGATGTTAATTACATGCATACTGTCCCCTTAGGAGACCCATAGATTGGGTTCCAGGGCCTGGGCCCGTGGACTGAGCAGGCTGATGGGCCTCAGCTCAGCTCCCATTTTAACATGGAGACTGGGGAGTGAAAACTCTCCAAAGCGACCTCAGAGGCGAAGCGTGCGCTAGTCCTGGCCTGTGCGCCTGGGCCTCCTGCTGCTGCCTCCCACACACTCGCTGCCTGCCATTCAGATGTCCCAGGGAGCTGCAGAACCCTGTGGACCCGGGACCCACACATCCTGCTCCTTTACCTGAGGGAGGGTCAGCACTGGACCCCCTCAGGCTGTAGTCCCCACAGCCTGCCCACTTCTGTCTCAGAGCTATCCGAGTCCTCTTCCCTTTCTCTCCTGGTCCCCAGACCAGAGCCTAGAACCTAGAGTAAGCCCACAAGGGTGTACCCTGGTGTTCCGGGTGAGGGAAGATGGGCCAGCCCCTGCTTCAGGTAGAGTGATCACCCAGGAGACTCACATTCAGCCTCTCTCAGCTCTGTCTCCCTGCCTGGAGTCCAAAAGTTACACACTTGTAATCCCAATGCTTGGGAGGCTAAGACAGGAAGATTGCAGGTTTGTGGCCAGCCTCAGCAACTTAGTGAGGCCTTCCACATCTCAGTGAGACCCTATTTCAAATACATACATACATACATACATACATACATACATACAATACGGCTAGGGATGTAGCTCAGAGTAGAGTGTCCTGGGTACTTCAATCGTTCAATCCCTAGTAACACACACACACACACATACACACACACACACACACACACACACACACACACAGACACACACACACAGTTTGGCTTTATTCCCCCCAATGTGAGCCTGGGAGCCCTGGGTACACTGGGCACAGAGCTGCCCTCCAACCCGAGCTCTACTTAGGCAAGGGTCCCCTATCCCCTGCCCCTGCGCAGGGCAACTGCTTATAATCATTGTGCCCAGCCTCCAGCTGCCTACACAGGAACACGCCATCAGGGAGCTGGTTGAACCAGCTTTCCCAGGTCCAAGTGTGGCATTGGGCTCAGCTTCGGTGCAGGGAGGCACCTGCCCTGCTGGGCCTCCAGCCTCAAGCTACCTCCCCTGGACCCTTGCCCCAGAGAACCAGATCTAAGGCACCATTCTACTTCTGGGCTGGACTCTCCCCAGGAACCCCTTCCTGTCTCTTCCCTTGAAGGTCTGAGAGCTCAACCTTCCCTGGCCCCATCTAATTTCACAGACAGGAAACTAAGGTCCAGGGAGACACAGGCACTTTCCAGGGAGCAGAAAGGTGGAGGAAGGTGGGAGGAGGGGACAAGAGGAGGGAGAGGAGGAGAAGGGGAGGGTGAGAGCAGGGTAGGAGCTGGAGAAATTCCACAGTCAGCCTCCTGCTGGAAGGAGAGCCCTGGCTTACCCCAGACTCAGCTGCTGGGCAGAGAAAGGGATGGCTACTGTCCCCCAGGCTCAGCCCAGAGATCTGCCTGGGGCCCCACCCAGAGAAAAAGTCCCCACCAAGCCAGGCCTGACCTCAGGGCCTAGGGTGCAGGGATTCAGCCCCACGCCCTGCAGACGTTTGTTCGTTCATTCTTCCGGAGTTACCAAGCAGCCCCAGGGAGGACCACGCCTCTCCCCTGACATCTGCCCTCCCTTTGATCCCTGACTCCACCACCTGCCTCCACCTGCTGGCTCAGCCCCTCTCCTCAGGCAAGAAGAGAAGCCAGGCTTGGGAAGGGGGATTGGACGGGCTAAGTGGGTAGTGTGCTGGACCTCTGGTTCCACTCCCCCAGCTCAGCCCGGCGCCCCCGTGTGACCCGGGATGAGTCATTTCCCTGGCAGTTCCTTGACAGCCCCAGCAATAACAGACAGGGGTTCATCCTGTCCCTCCCCCACTGAGGGCCATGAGAACTGAAAATGAGGGGCCTGGGAGGCAGCAACATGAACATGTCCTTGGGGAGGTGGCAAGACAAAGGAACCATCCCAGATGGGCCATGGACACCCTGTGCCCCTGCCCTGCTGTGG
The DNA here is from genome assembly GCF_963383645.1 of Muscardinus avellanarius. Lineage (NCBI taxonomy): Eukaryota > Metazoa > Chordata > Mammalia > Rodentia > Gliridae > Muscardinus > Muscardinus avellanarius. Next base: position 140,214,495 of record NC_137788.1, on the reverse strand, counting down.
ACACCGGGCTCCTTCATCTGCAAAATAAGGACTGATCCTCCCACACAGATAGGGAGCTCAGGGAGTGGAGCTGGAGACTCAGCTCTGAAGCTGCAAGGGCCGGGCTGAGTCTGTAAGAAGATAGAACCGCACACTGCGCTCTTGTTATCCGGGTCTGGCTCTAGGTTCCTCTTAGACTCTTCACAGTCAAGGCCTGGGGCCTGGTCATCTGTGTGTTCCCAGAACTCAGCCTGATCTCTCAGGGCTCCATAAATTATGGGGTAAGAGAAAAACAGAGAAAATAAATGAATGGACAGCAAGGTAAACATGAAGCCCGGTGAGGCTAGGGACCAGTCCTGTTCACAATATCCTTGTGCCCAGAATAGTACCTGCCATAAACTAGGTATTCATAACATTGTTGAGCAAATGACAGACCAAAACAGAAAGAACTGGTGAGCTGCTCTATTGCTTGGCCCATCCCCACATACCCAGGGCCTAGCACCGCGTGAGGCTTAGGAAGGGTTGATGCCCGGCCTGGGGCTTACCTTTCTGCAGGTGGATGATGTCGGGGAAGTTGGAGAGCAGGCCCTGATAGAGAGACAGCGTGTCGAGCATCTGGAAGAGGTCATTCTTGGGCTGCTCAGCAAACATCTCGCCCACGGCTTCATAGGTCCGGCCCGTGTGAGAAATGGCGCTGTTGAGGGCCTCGGAGCTAAAGGGGGGGTCCATCTGGAAGGCATGGCTGATAGCCTGGAAAGCACTGCCCAGCTTCTGGAATTCCTTGCGGAAGCCCCCCACATGCTTCCGCACCAGCTCGGACGCCACAGTGCTCAGCTGCAGGACGCTGTCATCCATCTTCTTGCTGAAAGTCTTGAAAGTGTCCACCCGGTCCTCCACGTCCTGCAGGTCCTGGTGCTCTGTGGGGATCTGGAAGGTGAGCAGGAAGCTGGCACCCACCATCTCATCCTTTTCTGCCCGCCGTTTGCCCATCTTCCATTGCTTGGCATCCAGGCAGCTAAGGAAATGCTGGAAGCCCTCGTACTGAGAGAGCACAGGGTGGCTGGTCATGTGGTCCATCCAGAGGATGAGCCGCCGCTTCCGCTTCTCGATGAAGTCCTCCTCGAAGCGGCCTGTGGCCTGCTTCTCTGGCAGGTGGGGCACAGAGATGACGGTGAACTTGTGAAGCAGGCGGTTGTAGAGCCAGTCAAAGTGTTTGTAGCGCCGGTAGACGGGTGAGCCAGCATGGGTGGGCGTGAGCTTGTAGGAGATGTAGCTTTTGATGCCTTTGAACTTGGTCTGTTTGGTAGGGTCCTCCACAGAGCAGGCAAACGGATGGGGGTTGGCCTTCCACTGGGGGCCGCGAGGGCCCATTTCAATGGAGTACGTCTCAGCGACCTTGGCCATCATGGGCACATCACCTAGGATGAAGGCCTCCACGCCAGAGCGCACGAAGCAGGAGAACCGGTTGAGGTTGCGTCCCACCACACTACCTCGCTTGGCAGATGCCAGGCTGTCCTGCCGCTCCAGGGGTGGTTTGGGCCTGAAGGCCATGTGCTGGTTGGGGTAGGCACCTGGGTAAGAGAGGTTGAGTGGGGGGTGCCCATTGGTACCCAGCCCACCGGCCCGTGGCTCCTCCACCACCGTGCACCCATCATCCCAGTCATCCCAGTCATCATCATCTTCCTCCTCGAAGCTGCCCTGGTTCGAGAGGAAGCCACTGCCGCCTCCACTCCTGGCCGGGCTGGCCACGCTAGGGCCATACAAGTTCACCTGGGTGCCCGGAGAGCCCGAGGGGCTGCTGGAGTAGTCGGCATGGTTGGGGCTGATGCCAGATCGGAGGATCTCCACGTAAGAGGCAGGGAAGAGCCCCGTCTCGCCGCGGCTATTCTGCCCCTGCAGCCAGCCATCTAGGGAGGTCTCACTAAAGATGACCAGGTCCTCGTCCTGCTGGATGCTGATTTCCTCCTTGTTCTCGCTGTGGAAGTCATAGAGGGCTCGGCCTCTCAGGGCCATGGCTGGGCTGGGCGGTAGATAAAGAGGAGCCTGCCCAGACCAGGGATGTTCGAGGCGGTCAAGGACACACTCAAGACTCGATGCCTGTTACACAGCTCGGTCTCTACTCCTAAGGCAGGGTCTCGGCACCCACAGATGCTCTCCAGCCTCCCTCTCTTCAGAACAATGTCCATGGCCCAGACACTGCCCTATCAGGTTTCCGGGTGCAGGGAAGGCTCATGTCCACAGTCTTCTTCCCTTCCCTGGGGGATGGGGGGGGGGTCTCTTCCCTCTCCCTCTCCCAGCAGAAAAGTTAAGCGACCTGGAGAAACCAGCTCTGCGAGGGCAAGAATTCGACACTTCCACTGGAACAATGTTCTAAAATAGGAGAGAGATCGGAAACCGCCGTCCCAGAAACCGGGGCAGGGCTCTGCCTTCCCTCTGGCTCCCAGCTTCTCCTGGCTGCTCGGGCTTTGGGAGGCTCCACATTCCACGGCAGATCTGCCCCCTTCCTCCTTCCGCCTCCTCCTAGGCTACTGGGTTTTCAAAAATTCAGAAAATCCAAGAGGGGCAGGAGAAAAGGAGCTACGTCCTGAACGGATTCCAAGGGTAGATGTGTCCGGCCTCACAGCGAGCCAAGCCGGGCACACCAGGGCCGAGGCTCGCGCTCCAGGCCGCCAGCTCCACCGCCCAGGCCCGCAGCTCCGGACTCCTCTTCCCTCCCCGCAAGCGGCGGCCCCCACCCCGCGAAGGAGGGGGCGCGACGAGGCGCTCTGGCCACTTCTGGCCACTCGCTCAGTGGCCTCTTTTGTTAGCCTAATTCCTCCGCAGTTGCTGAGCCCGGGGCAGACCCTGATCTGAGTCCCAGGAGCCCGGTTCAGACAGAGGTAACCCTCGCAGAAGCCGGTCCCGGAGCGCCGGACGCACGACCCCCACCCCACCCCCCACTCTCGGGTGCCCACCAACACTCAACAGCAGTTTGCAGAGGCAGGTCTGGTAGTAGGTGGCGTGGCGGCGGCGGGTGCGTCCTCTGCCCTGCGGCGCCCCAGCCTCCTCCTCCTCCCGCACTCGCAGCCCCTCGGCGCCCGCGAGAAGCCAGCACCAAAACAAAACAAAACCAAAAAAAAAAAAAAAGCGATTCCGGGAGGTGGCGTCCTGGGGAAGGAGGGAATAGCCGAGGGGGAGGTGAGGGATGAGGAGAGGGAGGGAGGAGGGAGGAAAAGCAGGCTGGGGAATTGGACAAACTCCGCCGCACTTCCGCGCGTCCGGGCTGGGCTGGGACAGCCCGGCTCCGCCTCCCGCGCCTGGGGGGCCGGGCCCGCGCCCCCTCCCGCCGCCCCGCGCCTCTCCCTCGGCCCGCGCCCTCAGTCCGCGTTCGGTCCCGGCGGCCGATCGCGGAGACCGCCCGGGAGTCGGGGTCTGCGGGCCGCCACCCGGCCGGCCGCCCGCGCCCAAAGACACCTCGGGCTCCGGGCTGGGGCGCCGCGCGGGGGAGCTCGCCCGCCGCCTCCTGCCTTTTCCGTGACGCAAGTGCAGGGAAACTCGAAAGTTTGCACAGCGCCGGGTAGCCAGAAGGGCGCCGGGGCCGGGACTGGGTGGAGTGGCGTGGCGGCCGCGCGGCCCGAGGGCGCCCCCTCCCCGCCGCGTCCGGGCCGGGGTCGCTCAGCTCCGGGCACAGCCCGCGCGGCCCGGCTCTGACCTGGGTGCCGTCTACTGAGGGGTTTCAGTTCCCTAGCCAGATGGGGCCAGAAACGCCCCTGCCCTGGGCATCATCCTTCTGGAGGGTCGACCAGACTTCACAACTGCAGGGAAGGGGGGCGAGCCCGGGCGCGGCCGGCTCCGGGTGGCTTTGCCAGCGATGGGGACCGGATGCTTTGTTCTAGCCAGAAGCCGCGTAGAGAGAAAGGTGGCCTGGTAGATAGGTTTCGGGAAGAGGTAAGCCGGGATTTGACCTTCGGTCAGCGTATCCCCAACGCCTCGGACACAGGAGAACGCGCATGAGCTGGCCGGGTTCCTACCTGGGGCTGGGGGCTTACACTCCAGCCCCTCTTGTCGTGTGTGTGTGTGTGTGTGTGTGTGTGTGTGTGTGTGTGTGTGTGTGTTTTGTTTTGCGGTACTGGGGATTGAACCTAAGGGACATTCTACCTCCGAGCTATACCCCCAGCACTATATTTTTTCCTTTATTTTGAAGCAGGGTGTCACTAAGTTATGGAGGGCCTCACTAAGTAGCTGAGGCTGGCCGCAAACTTGCCATCCTCCTGCCCCATCCTACGGAGTACTGGGATTACAAGTATGCGCAATTTATCCCTTCTGTCTCATTCCTTCAGTCTTGCACTCGAAAAACATTAACTGAGTACTGACTGTATACTGGGCCCCTGGACTACAAGAGGAATAAGACATTGTCCTTCCCTTCTAGAAGTCCTGATGTTCATGACGAGCAGAGAGATGCCCCCCCCCATCTGTGTGACCAGGGCCAAGAAAAGTGCATGGAAGGGCACCCACCCCACCTGGGTGGAGTAAGGATCAAGTAGGGGTTCCAAGCTGGGCGTGGTGGCCATGCCTGTAATCCGGAAAAGAAAGGGGTGGGGTTGAGGAAAAAGGGTTTCCAGGATGTCTCCAACAGCACACACTGCGATCCCAATTACTCCAGAGGCTAGGGCAAAAGGATCAAAAGCTCCAGGCACAGAGAGACCTTGTTTCTAAACATGATTTGGGGTGGGGGGGAAGTACCTTAGTGGTAGAGGCCCCTGGGTTAACCCCCTGGGTTCAACCCTCCCTGTACCAGAGGTGCAGGTGCCTAAGATGGGACCCAGGCTTAAGGCTTCAGCCACGCTTTTCCCTCCTTATGCCCTGGAGCCTCGACCCCCTCTAGCTAAAACTGCATTCCCCTTATACTTCCTCTTGCTGCAGACTCACTAGCACAAGATGTCTGTTGTTCATAAAGGTGGGTACCTAATGCTGGGCTTGGTGGAGCATGCCTGTAATCCCAGTACCTGGAAGAGGACAGGAGGATTGTAGGTTTGAGGCCAGCCTTAGCAATTTAGTGAGGCCCTGATTCAAAATAAAAAATAAAGCTGGGCCTGGTGGCGCACGCTTGTAATCCCCGCGCTTGGGAGGCTGAGACAGGAGGATTGCACAGGTTCGAAGCTAGCCTCGGCTACTTAGTGAGGCTCTCAGCTACTTAGTGAGACCCTGTTTCCAAATAAAATACAGAATAGGTCTGGGAGTATAACCTGGAGGTAAAAACTCCTAGGTTCCACCCCCCAGTACCACAAAAATAAAATAAGATGAGTGTGGTGGTGCAAGTCTGTAATCCCAGTACTTGAGAGCCTGAGACCAAAGTATCATGGGTTGGTAACCAGCCTCAGCAGTTTAGCAAGGCTCCGAGCAACCTAGCCAGACTCTGTCTCCAAATGAAAAATAAAAATAGGGCTGGAGATGTATCTCAGGGGTAGAATTACCTGGGTTCAATCCCCAGTGACAAAATCAATTAATTAATTAATTAAAGAGCTTGAGCCAGGCATGGTAGCACACGCTTGCAAACCCAGTATTTGGGAGGCTGAGATAGGAGAATTGTGGTTTGAAGACAGCTTCATTTCCTACTTAGTGAGGCCCTTTGCAACTCAGTGAGACCCTGTTTTTAAAAATAAAGAAGAATAATCCCAGCATTTGGGAGGCTGAGACAGGAGGATCGGGGTTCATGGACAGCTTCAGCTACTTAGTGAGGCCCTTTGCAACTCAGTGAGACCCTGTTTCAAAATAAAGAATAAAAAATAGGGCTGGGGGTGTAGCTTGAAGGTAGAATGCCCCTGGGTTCCATCCCCAAAACTGCAAAAATGAATAAATAAATAAATAAAATAAAGAGCTTGTAGGTACAATGCCCCTGGGTTTACAAATAAATAAAATCAAAACTCAAAAAAAAAAAAAAATGTCTGGGAGGTTGAATGCCTCTTGGTTCAATCTCCAGTACCAAAAACAAGCCGGTAGTGGCACACACTTGTAATCCCAGTACTGAGACAAGAGGATTGCAGGTTCATAGCCAGCCTTGGCAATTTAGCAAGGCCCTCCACAACTTAGTGAGACTCTGCTTGCAGGTAAGAAATAAAATAAGACTGGAGGTATAACTTGGAGGCAGAATGTCTCTGGGTTCAATTCCCAGTACCAAACAACAAAGTGGGTCTCTAACTGGGCTAAAAGCCAGGTATTGAGCTGGATGTAGGGCACATTCCTGTAATCCCAGCACTTGGGAGGCTGAGACAGGAGGATAAGTAGAACTGGGGTGTAGCTCAGAGTTAAAATGCCGTTGGGTTCAACCCCCAGTACTACAAATAAATGAATAAATGAACAATTATCCTAATCATTCCTCCCAAATCCTTTTTGTCCTGTAAGGTAACTCATTAATAGACCAGGGTGGACATCTTTATGAGGCCAGTTTTCTACTTACCATACAAATCCATAGACAAAACAAAAGACATGAGGCATTGCACACAGGAAGAAACACACTTTTATTCATAGAGGAAATGCAAATTAAACCACAATAAAATACTATTACAACGCCAGGTGTGGTGGCGCACGCTTTTAATCCCCGCGCTTGGGAGGCTGAGACAGGAGGATCGCGCAGGTTCGAAGCCAGCCGTGTGCGCTGGCTTAGGAGACCCTGTTTCCAAATATAAAATGTAAAAATAGGTCTGGGAGTGTAGCCCGGAGGTAGAAGGGCTTCCAGGAACCCCAGTAACACCAAAAAAAAAAAAAAAAAAAAAAAATAGGGCAGGGGGTGTAGCTCAGAGGTAGCTCTGGGTTCCATCCCCAGATCCGCAAAAAAAAAAAAAAAAAAAGGCCAGGAAATGCAACTTCATACAGTGTATTGTTTTCTATGACGCAATTCTCAAATGTCAGTGTGCACAGAAATTACCTGAAGAGCTGTTTAAAATGCAGATTATGATTCTATAAGTCAGCAGTAGGGCCTAAAATTCTACATTTCCAAAAAAAACTCTGCTAGTCCATAGGCTACAATTTGAATAAAAAGGTTCTCTAACGTTGGAGTTACAGCTTAGTGGTACAGTGCTTGCTTAGCATGGAGGAAGTTCTGGGTTCCATTCCCCAAACGGAAAGAACCCCCAAAAGGTTCAACAACATATCTAGGCATGCATGTGTAATGATAAAATTATTTTTTGCAGCCAGGCATGGTGGCACATGCTTGTAATTCCAGTATTTGGGAGGCTGAGACAGGAGGATTGCAGGTTCACGGCCAGCCTCAGCTTAGTGAGACCCTGTTTCAAAATAAAGAATAAAAAATAGGACTGAAGCCGGGTGTGGTGGCGCATGCTTGTAATCTCAGCATTCCGGAGACTGAGACTGGAGGATCGCGGTTTGCGGACAGCCTCAGCTACTTAGTGAGGCCCTGTCTCAAATAAAGAATAAAAAATAGGACAGGGGGTATAGCTTGGAGGTCAAATGCCCCTGGGTTTCATCCCCAGACCCCGAAAAAAAAAAAAAATAGGATTGAGGGTGTAGCTTGGAGGTAAAATGCCTTTGGGTTCCAGCCCAAGTACCACCAAAAAAAAAGACGTCGGGTTGTGGTGGTGCACATTTGTAATCCCAGCATTTGGGAGGTTGGGACCAGAGGATCACGGTTCATGGACAGCCTCAACAACTTAGCAAGGCCCTTTGCAACTCAGTGAGACCCTGTTCTAAAATTAAAAAGACTTAAAAAACAGGGTTAAGGGTGTAGGTCGGAGGTAGGATCCCCCTAAGTTCCATCCTTAGTACCGCAAAAATAAATACATAAATAAACATGAACAAATAAATAAAACAACTAAAAAATAGGGCTGGAAATATAGCTCAGAGGTACAATGCCCCTGGGTTCCATCCCCAGTACCTCAAAATAAATAAATAAATAAATAAATAAATAAATAAATAAATAGGGCTGTGGGTGTAGGGAGGAGGTAGAATTCCCCTGGATTTGATCCCTAGTACCACACACAAACCTTCCCTTTTGTTTTCTGGTCCTGGGGATTGAACTCAGGGACACCGTAACTTTGAACTAACCCCAGCTCTCCTTATTTTGTATTATTATGATTAGTTTTAGGTACTGGAGATTGAACCCAGGGGCATTCTACCTCTGAGTTACACCCCCAGCCCTCTTTTGTGTGTGTGGTACTGGGGTTGAACCTAGGGGTGTTCTACCTTTGCCTTATACCCCCAGTTCTATTTTATTTTTATCTTGAAACAGGGTCTTGCTAGGATGCTGAGAGTCTCAATGCGTTCAGAGACTCCTCCAACGTGTGCTCCTCCCGTCTCAGACTCCCAAGTACTGGGGTTGTAAGTGTGTGCCACCATGCTCCATCCCAGCATGCTTTTGACTGTTTTGAAACAGGGTCTCTGCTGAATTGCTGAGGACGTAAATTCCTGAAGTTGGCTTCAAACCTCCTATCTTCTTGTTTCAGCCTCCCAAGTACTGGAATTACAGGCATGCACTACCACCTCTGGTTCATTTCTTTTTATGGTTCATTTCTTTTTATTTATTTGGTATTAGGGAAAGAACTTAGGGGCATTCTACCTCCACGCTATACCCCCCAGCCATATTTTATTCTTTATTTTGAAGAGGGGTCTCATTGAGGAGATCCTTACTAAGCTGCTGAGGCTGTCCTCCAGCATTCAATCCTCCTGTCTCAGCCTTTCAATTCCTCCCTCTCCCTCTCCCCCTCCCTCTCCCTCTCCCTCTCCCTCTCTCCCTTCTCTTCTTCCTCCTCCTCCTCCTCCTCCTCCTCCTCCTCCTCCTCCTCCTCCTCCTCCTCTTCTTCTTCTTCTTCTTCTTCTTCTTCTTCTTCTTCTTCTTCTTCTTCTTCTTCTCTTCTCTTCTCTTCTCTCTCTCTCTCTCTCTCTCTCTCTCTCTCTCTCTCTCCCTCTCTCTTTCTCTCTCTCTCTCTGTGTGTGTGTGTGTGTGTGTGTGTGTGTGTGTGTGTGTGTGTTACTGGGGATGGAATGGAACCCAGGGGCATTTTTACCCTCTGAACTACACATCCAGCCCTATTTTTATTCTTTTTTATTTTTTAATTTAATTTAATTCCTTTTTGTGTGTGTGGTACTGGGTATAGAACCCAGGGGCCTTCTACCTCCGGGCTACACTCCCAGACCTATATTATATTTTATTTGGAAACAGTCTCACTAAGTTTCTGAGAGCCTCACTAAGTAGCTGAGGCTGGCTTCAAATCTGCACAACCCTCCTGTCTCAGCCTCCCAAGTGCTGAAATTATAAGCATGTGCCACCACACCCGGTTTTTAAATTTAATTTTTTTTTTTTTTTTTTTTTTTTGCGGTACTGGGGATAGAACCCAGGAGCATTCGACCTCCGAGCTACACCCACAGCCCTATTTTTTATTCTTTATTTTGAAACAGGGATCACTGAGTTGCAGAGGGCCTCACTAAGTAGCTGAGGCTGTCCAAGAATCACAATCCTCCGGTCTTAGCCTCCTGAATGCTGGGATTACAAGTGTGCTCCACCACGCCCGGCTTATTCTTATTTTGAAACAGAGTCTCATGAAGTAATGAGGCTGGCCTCATACTTGTGATCCTCTTGTCTTGGCCTCCAAAGTACTGCCTGCTTCTCATTTCTTTCTTTTTTCTTTTCTTTTTTTTAGTACTGGGGATTAAACCCAGGGGCATTCTACCTACGAACTACACCCCAGGCCTATTTTTTATTATTTTTTCTTGAAACAGCATCTAACTAAATTGCAGAGGACCTAACTAAGTAGCTAAGGCTGTCCTCGAACCGTGATTCTCCTGTCTCAGCCTCCCAAGTACTAGAATTACAAGCGTGCGCCACCATGCCCAGCCTGCTTCTCGTTTCTTTTTAAACAAAATGAAGCCAGACATAGTGGTACACACTTGTAATCCCAGTACTTGGGAGGCTGAGACAGGAGAACCACAGGTTGGAGGACAGTCTCAGCAAGCAGTGAGACTCTCACAACCTAGTGAGACTCTGTTTCAAAATAAAAATAAAATAGGGGTGGGGGTGTAGCTCAAAAGTAGAATACCCCTGGGTTCAATCCCCAATACCACACACACAAAAAGAAACAATAAACACAAAGTTCAGAGGAGATATCTTTATGAGAGGGAATAGCCGAAATAGGTAGATGAAATGGTCCTAAGGGGTGGTGGCGCACCCTTGTAATACCAGCATTCGGGAGCTGAGACCGGAGGATCGCGGTTCGAGGACAGCCTCAGCTACTTAGTGAGGCCCTCTGCAACTCAGTGAGACCCACTTTCAAAATAAAGAATAAAAAATAGGGCAGGGGGTGTAGCTCGGGGGTCAAATGCCCCTGGGTTCCATTTCCAAACCCGCAAAAGCAAATAAATAAATAAATAGACTAAAAAATAGGGCTGGGGGGTGTAGCTCAAAGGTACAATGCCTCTAGGTTCCAGACCCAGTTCCATAAAAAAATAATAAATAGATAAATAAATAAATAAATAAATATAGGGCTAGGGTGTAGCTCCAAGGTAAAATGACCCTGGGTTCCATCCCCAGTACAGAAAAAAATAAATTGTTCCTAGTAATGTTTTCTTAAATAGCTGTTGGGTTCATGAGTATTTATTACACATGATAACATATATATATACATATATATTATTTTCCAGATAATCAAATACTGTAAATTGGGCATGGTAGCACATGGTAGCACAAAATAAAGAACAAAAAATAGGGCTGGGGGTGTAGCTCGGAGATAGAATGTCCCTGGGTTCCATCCCCAGCACTGAAAAATAAATAAATAAAAAGAATAAGCTGGGCCGGGTGTGATGGTGCACATTTGTAATCCCAGAGCTTGGGAGGGTGAGACAGAAGGATTGCACAGGTACAAAGCCAACCTCAGCTACTTTGCGAGGCCCTTTGCAACTCAGTGAGACCCTGTTTCAAAAAATAAAGAATAAAAATAGGGCAGGGGGTGTAACTCGGAGGTCAAATGCCCCTGGGTTCCATCCCCAGACTCGAAAAAAAAAAAATAAAAAAAAAAAAAAACATTAAGCTGGGTGTGGTGGCACATGCTTGTAATCCCAGATCCCAGTACTTGGGAGGCTGAGACAGGGGGATCAAAGTTCGTGGCCAGCCTCAGCTATTTAGTGAGGCCATTCACAATTTAGTGAGACCCTATTTCAAAATAAAGAATAATAAAAAAAAAATATATATATATATATATATATATATATATATATATAGGACTTGGGGTATAGCTCAGAGGTAGACTGTCCCTGGGTTCAATCCCTAGTACTGCAAAATAAAAATAAAAAATAGCGCCGGGCGTGGTGGCGCACGCTTGTAATCCCTGCACTTGGGAGGCAGAGACAGGAGGATAGCGCAGGTTTGATGCCAGCCACGCGCGCTGGCTTAGGAGACCCTGTTTCCAAATAAAAATATAAAATAGGTCTGGGAGTGTAGGTTGGAGGTTGAAGGGCTTCCAGGAACCCCAGTACCACTACCAAAAAAAAAAAAAAAATAGGATTGGGAGTGTAGCTTGGAGGTAGAATGTCCCTGGGTTCAATCCCCAGTGCCCCCCCAAAACCCTGAAGACATATAGAAACATTTGCTATTATCATCGAGTATCACTTCTTCATTGTCGGAGATAGAATGAATGCCCCTGAGTTCCATCCTCAGTACCCCCCCCCACACACAAAAGATATCAAATACTATATCTAGCCAGGCCTGGTTGTGCATGCCTGTTATCCCAATACTTGGGAGGCTGAGAAAGAAGGATCCCAAGTTGGAGACCAGCTTCAGCAACTTAGCCAGATGTTCAAAATAAAAGGGCCTTAGCAACTTAGCCAGACCATTTTTCAAAACAAAAAATAAAAAGAGATGGGGGTGTAGCTCGGAGGTAGAATGCCCCTGGGTTCAATCCCCACTCCCACCGCGCCCCCAAATACACTTAAAAAAGAAAAACATACCAAATAAAAACAAAATGCTCAGCGAGGAAGCTAGGTGGCGTCAAAGGCCTGGGTAAAAAAGGGTTTAGTCCTCTAGCGCTACACTCAGCAGTAACTTACAGATCTAACTAGCCAAAATAGTATTAAACCTTTTCTTTTTTGGTATTGAGGGTGGAATCCAGGGGCATTCTACCTCCAGCCTACACCAACAGCCCTGTTTTTATTCTTTATTTTGAAACAGGGTCTCACTAAGCTGCGGAGGGCCTATGCAGCTGAGGCTGGCTGCGAACCTGCGATCCTCCTGTCTCAGCCTCCTAAGTACTGGCATTAAAAAGTACGGGCATTACCACGCCCGGTAGCATTAAACTTGATTCAGCATTCAGTAGCCAGAAACCCATCCCATCAGGCTATTTCGTCTGAGCCCTGAATCACCTGACATATTTGTTTAAAGTGCAGGATTTTAGACAGCTCCCCAGTAGATTCTAATTTTGTGGGTCTAAGAAAGCGGCCAAGGAATCAGCATATCATGAGTTTGGTGTCTCCCGGTCCCATCTGGCAAGGAGCAAACGCTGCTCCCGTCAGGTGAAGGGCAGACGCTGGTCAACAGGAAGGCTGGCTCCCGCTACCCACGGGGTGGTAAGAATCCGATCACTAGAGACCAGCTGCCACCCTTATTCCTCGGAAGTGGCCTCTTCAGCTTTGCAGGAGAAATTCTCCTGAGAGTCCCCAAAGGACGGAAATCTGAGGTTAAATTATTAGCTGCAAGAGGATGCAGCCTCAGTTTCTAACACCAACCAAGCAGCCTGAGCTGCTTTACACAAATGAGAGGCGTTCCGCCAAAGCGAAGTGGGGAAGAAGCGCGAGATACAGATACGGAGGCGTGGCCTCAATCTGACCAATGGGAGACGGGGGCGTGACCTAAGGCCTTTTTCTCATTGGCCCAGAGGCTCAGGGTGGGGAAGCCGGTTTCCTGGCACCGAGGCGGAGATCTCAGCGGCCCGTAACAGCTTCTTAACTGCGAATCGAGCTCCGGCTGCCGCCATCATGGTGCGGAAGCTTAAGTTCCACGAGCAGAAGCTGCTGAAGCAGGTGGACTTTCTGAACTGGGAGGTCACTGACCACAACCTGCACGAGCTGCGCGTGCTGCGGCGGTACCGGCTGCAGCGGCGGGAGGACTACACGCGGTACAACCAACTGAGCCGCGCGGTGCGCGAGCTGGCGCGGCGCCTGCGCGACCTGCCCGAGCGCGACCCGTTCCGCGTGCGCGCGTCGGCGGCGCTTCTGGACAAGCTGTACGCCCTCGGCCTGGTCCCCACGCGCGGCTCTCTGGAGCTCTGCGACTTCGTCACAGCCTCGTCCTTCTGCCGCCGCCGCCTGCCCACGGTACTCCTTAAGCTGCGGATGGCGCAGCATCTCCAGGCTGCCGTGGCCTTCGTGGAGCAGGGCCACGTGCGCGTCGGCCCAGATGTGGTCACCGATCCCGCCTTCCTTGTCACTCGCAGCATGGAGGACTTCGTCACCTGGGTCGACTCGTCCAAGATCAAGAGACACGTGTTGGAGTACAACGAGGAGCGCGATGACTTTGATCTGGATGCTTAGCTGATCTTCCTCTCGCCGCGGCTGCCGGTCACAGATGGGAAAACTTGGGTCTGGTGCCAGAAATGCTTTCCCCAAGACTGTCGGTCTTTGGGTTAAGAACGTGGCTACTTAACTGCACGTGACAGCTCGGGGTGGGGAGGGTTATCCCTGTTGTCCAGGGCATTATCTTAGAACTTGGACTACTCATAATTAAAGGACTGTGCTTTGAAAGACAGTAGGGATTGTTTCTTTTAGTGGGGATAGCTTCTTTTGCCGGAAACGTTGGGTAAAGCAGGAGCGCGTTGCCGGGCGGGGTGGCGCACGCTTGTGATCCCAGCATTTGGGAGGCTGAGACAGGAGGATCGCGGTTCGCAGACAGCCTCAGCTACTTAGGCCCTTTACAACGCAGTGAGACCCTGTTTCAAAATAAAGAAAAATTGGGCTGGGGTTGCAGCTCGGAGCTAGAATGCCCCTGGGTTCCATCCCCAGTACCCGAAGGGGAAAAAAAAAGGGCAGGAGCGTTGTTTTAGCAGGACTTTTGGTTCAGTTTATTTAACTCAAATACTTGCTGTTGGTCGTGATTAAACTGTGTATAAATAGAGTTTGGGCTGAAGCTTTTATCAGATGAATAAGACTTAGTGGTGACACGGGTCTATAATCCCAACTACCGGGGAGACCGAGGCAGGAAGATCCTGAATTGGAGGCAAAACTTGGGAAATTTACCAAGACCCTGTCAGAATAACAGGGAAATCTGGCTCAGTAGTAGAGACTTTACCTAGCATTTGCTAGGCCCTGGAATCAACCCCTCACCCCCACCCCAGGTACTGCAAAGAAAAAAAAAGGCCGAGGAGGGGGGAGAGGGCATTAGTCTTCTGGGTTCCCTTCCTTGATTAAAGGAATGCTTTCCTATTGCCAATTAATGGCTCAACTCCGTTGCAAGTGCAAGTTTTCATCTGCCTTGTTTTCTTACATAGGATCATATCTATAGGTCTTCCTGGCTCAAGGAACCCGGAGACCAGGAGCAGGATCAGCAGTTTCAGGGCTGTGGACCAGAGTTGCAACAGGAGTCTCAAGTGGAGACTGCAGGATGTTGTAAAGGGCTTGGCAAATTTGTCCCTTTACCAGTCTTTTTCTCAGAATGAGTGTTTTGGTAGAGCTCTTCTCAGGACTTCCTGTTGATATTTCAGCCCCAGGAAATCCCATAGTAGAGGGCTTAAGTGTTTGCTTGCCTAAGGAAATAATCACCCTGTAACTTGGCCTTCTTGTGGTTACAAGTGGCCAAAATGGCCCCGGGGAGGTTCCTGAAAACGAGAGAAGTGGTAGAGGGGTCTGCCTAGAGCCCTGCTTAGCACAGGTGTGACCCTAGTTTCCATCTCCAGCACTTCCTCCTTCCATTAAAAAAGAGAGTCTAAGCCGGGCTTGGTGGCGCATGCTTGTAATCCCTGCATTTGGGAGGCTGAGACAGGACGATTGCACAGGTTCGAAGCCAGCCTCAGCTACTGAGTGAGGCTCTCAGCAACTTAGTGAGACCCTGTTTCCAAATAAAATATAAAATAGGTCTGAGAGTATAGCCTGGAGGTAGAAAGCCCCTGGGTTCCATCCTCAGTACCACCAAAAAAAAAAAAAAAAGAGTCTAGCCGGGCATGGTGGCGCAGTCTTGTAATCCTCGTACTTGGGAGGCTGAGATAGGAGGATCGTACAGGCTCAAAGTTAGCCTCGGCTACTGAGTGAGGCTCTCAGCAATTTAGTGAGACCCTATTTCCAAATAAAATATAAAGAGGTCTGGGAGTATAGCCCAGAGGTAGAAAGCCCCTGGGTTCCATCCCCAGTACCACCAAAAAAAGAAAAAAAAAGAGTGAGCCAGGTGTGGTGTCCCACACTTGTAATTCCAGTGAGACTCTTTCCAAATGCAAAAATGAAATCAGGCTGGAGGTATAGTTTGGAGGCAGAATGCCCCTGAGTTCAATGCCCAGTACCAAAACCAAAAAAGAGTCTGGAGCCAGGCAGGTGGCACGTATTTGGAATCCTAGTACTTGGAAGGCTGAAAAAGGGATCACAGGTTTGCAGCTGGCCTCAAAAACTTACTGTGGTGTTCCACAACTTAGTGAGATCTGTTTAAAAATAAAATACAAAATAGGGCTGGGATATAGCTTAAAGGTAGACTGGCCCTGTGTCCCAGTTAAAAAGAAAGTCTGCACATATTTATAATCCTAATGCTTGGAAGCTGAGACGGGAAAATCGCAGGTTCAAGACCAGCCTTAGCAACTTAGTGAGGCTTGTTTCAAAATAAAAAGAGCTGAATGTGCAGTCCAATGTTACCCCCCAAAAAAAAGGAGAGGTAGAGAATTAAAAGAGGAAAAAGGGAAAATATTGTTTTGCCCCAGGCCTGCTGGCTTGCTTGCTTTCTGTCTTTCTTTCTCGGGTCTGGAAATGCAACCCAGGGGTCTTTGACCTCTGAGCTACATCCCCTGCCCTATTTTTTATTCTTTATTTTGAAACAGGGTCTAAGTTGCGGAGGGCCTCACTAAGTAGCCGAAGCTGTCTGGGAACCGCCATCCTCCGGTCTCAGCCTCCCAATGCTGGGATTACAAACGTGTGCCACAACGCCTGGCTGGCTTTCTTTCCTTTCTCTCTTTTTTTTTTGGTGTGTGGTGTGTGTTACTAAAGATTAAACCCAGAGGCATTCTACCACTGGGCTATGTCTCCAGCCCTATTTTTTTTTTTTTTTTTTTTTTTGGTGGTACTGGGGGTGGAACCCAGAGCCTTCCTACCTCCCGGGCTATACTCCCAGACCTTTTTTTTTTTTTTAATATATATATTTTATTTGGAAACAGGGTCTCACTAAGTTGCTGAAAGCCTCACTAAGTAGCTGAGGCTGGCATCGAACCCATGCGGTCCTCCTGTCTCAGCCTCCCAAGCGCAGGGATTACAAGCGTGCGCCACCACGCCTGGCCCAATTTTTTTTTTATACTAGGAATGGTACCCAGGGGCATTCTACCTCCAAACTACACCCCCAGCCCTATTTTTTATTCTTTATTAACAGGGTCTCACTTAGTTGCAGAGGGCCTCACTAAGTAGTAGCTGAGGCTGTCCTCGAACTGAGATCCTCCTGTCTCAGTCTCCCAAATGCTGGGATTACAAGCATGTGCCACCACACCCGGCTCCCAGCCCTATTTTTATAAAATTTTTAAATATTTAATTAATTAAATTTGCAGTACTGGGGATGAAACCCAGGGGCAGTTTACCTTTGAGCTGCACTCCCAGCCCTATTTTTTATTCTTTATTTTGAAACAGGGTCTCGCTGAGTTGCAGAGGACCTCACTAAATAGCTGAGGCTGCCCACTAACCAGGATCCTCCTGTCTCAGCCTCCTGAATGCTGGGATTACAAACGAGCAACAAGCCTGGCTATTTTTTATTTTTATTTTATTTTTATTTTTTGCAGGTCTAGGGATGGAACCCAGGGGAATTCGACCTCTGAACTACACCCCCTGCCCTATTTTTTATTTATTTTGAAACAGAGTCTCACTTAATTACTGAGTGCCTCACTTAAGTAGCTGAAGCTGTCCTTGAACCGCGATTCTCTGGTCTCAGTCTCTCAAATGCTGGGATTACAAGCATGTGCCACCACGCCCGGCTAGCCTGGCTATTTAAAAAAAATTTTTTTTTTGGTGGTTTTGGGGATGGAACCCTTCTACCTCCGGGCTACACTCCCAGACCTATTTTTATATTTTTTATTTGAAAACAGGGTCTCTTAAGCTAGCGAGGCTGGCTTCAAACCTGCGATCCTCCTGTCTCTGCCTCCCAAGCGTGGGGATTATAAGTGTGCGCCACCATGCCCGGCTATTTTTTAAAAATTTCAAACAGAGTCTCATTAGGTTGAAGAGGGCCTCACTAAGTTGCTTAGGCTAGCAGCAAACCTGCCATCTTCCTAAGTCTCCCAAATACTGAAATTACAAGTGTACACCACCATACGCAGCCTGATTTATTTATTTAATTTATGTGGTACTGAGGGTTGAACCCAGGAACATCTAACTCTGAGCTACACCCCTAGCCTGATATTTTTATTCTTTTTTCCCCCCAGTACTGGGGATGGAACCCAGAGACATTCTACCTCCTAGCTACACCCTCAGCCTTATTTTTTATTCTCTTTATTTTGAAACAGGGTCTCACTGAGTTACAGAGGACCTCACTAAGTAGCTGAGGCTGGCCGAGAACCTAGATCCTCCTGTCTTACCCTCCCAAATGCTAGGTTTACAAGTGTGCACCACCACGACCGGCTTTTTATTATTTATTTATTTATTTTTGGTGGTACTGGGGATAGAACCCTTCTACTTCCGGGCTACACTCCCAGACCTATTTTTATATTTTTTATTTGAAAACAGGGTCTCTTAAACCAGTGAGGCTGGCTTCGAACCTGCGGGTTCCTCCTGTCTCTGCCTCCTAAGCACTGGAATTACAAGTGTGCGCCACCATGCCCGGCTTTATTCTTTATTTTGAGGCAGGGTCTCACTAAGTTGTGGAGGACCTCCCTAAGTACCTGGGGCTGGCCGCGAACCGTGATCTTCTGGTCTCTGCTTTCCGAATGGTGGGATTACAAGTGTGCGCCACCACGCCCGGCTCCCTATTGTTTGTATGTGTGTGTATATATATATATATATATATATATATATATATATATATATATATATATTGGGGTTTTTTTTGTTGTTTTTTATATTTTTTGCAGGTCTGGCAATGGAACCCAGAGGGATTCTACCTCGGAGCTACAACCTCTGTTCTATTTTTTATTCTTTTTGTTTTGTTTTGTGGTACTGGGGATGGAACCCAGGAGCAGATTCTTACTTTCTTTCTTTCTTTCTTTCTTTTTTTTTTTTTTGGTGGTACTGGGGGTGGAACCCAGAAGCTTTCTACCTCCGGGCTATACTCCCAGACCTATTTTTTAAAAAATATATTTTTATTTTGAAACAGGGTCTCTTAAGCCATCGCTGCTGATGATTACAAGTGTGCGCTACCATGCCCGGCTATTTGACTCTTATTTTGAAACAGATCTCACTAAATTGCAGAGGGCCTCACTAAGTTTCTGAGGTTGTCTGCTATTTTGCAATCCTCTTTCTCAGCCTCCCAAGTATTAGGATTACAAGCATGAGTCACCAAGGCTGGCTTTGATGCTACTTTATTTTCTTTCTTTCAGAACTGGGGATTAGTACTAGGGATTGAACCCAGGAGAACTCTACCACTGAGCTACACCCTCACCTCATTCCATTTTGAGACAGGGTCTCCTTAAATTACCCAGACCTCAAACTTTTGATCCTCTTGCCTCAGCCTCCAGAATAGTTAGGATTACAGGCATGCGCCACCAGGCCGCCTCACTAATACTTAAAATAGCAATCAAGCCAAGCTCATGCCAACTATGGAAGAGAACTACCAAATCCAGTAAGTAGGCAGTAATTTAGGTGTGTTGCAGGTGTTCTATTTATTTTTTATTTTGGTCGGTACTGGGGCCCTTTCATTGTGTTTTTGTTTTTTTGTTTTTTTGTTTGTTTGTTTGTTTGTTTTTGGTGGTACTGAGGGTGGAACTCAGAGGCTTTCTCCTCCGGGCTATCCTCCCAGACCTATTTTATATTTTATTTGGAAACAGAGTCTCAGTAAGTTGCTAAGAGCCTCACTAAGTAGCTGAGGCTGGCTTCGAACCTGCGCGATCCTCCTGTCTCAGCCTCCCAAGTGCGGGGATTACAAGCGTATGCCACCACGCCCAGCTTAAATAGCATTTCTTTAATGATTAGTAATGTTGAGCATCTTTTCACCTAGGTATTTATTTATTTATTTATTTATTTATTGGCACTGGAGTTGAACCCAGGGGCATTCTACCTCCGAGCTACACCTCCAGCCTTTTATTTTTATTACTTATTTACTTACATATTTGTGGTGCTGGTGATTGAATCCAGGGGCACACTACCTCTGAGCTACACCCCCAGCCCTATTTTTTATTATTTATTTTGAAGCAGGGTCTCACTAAGTAGCTGAGGCTGGCCGCGAACCTGCGATCCTCCGGTCTCAGCCTCCCAATCACAAGCGTGCGCCACCACGCCCGCTTGTTGCAGTTGTTCTAAAAGCTACTGGGAGGGAGCGTCTCGCCTGAAACTTAAGAATCCGCGTGTGTATTGGTCGGGTGGGGGGGGGGATCAGGCAATTGACATTGTCGAGATCGAAGCACGAGAGGCAATAGGCTGGTGCAGTGCCTAGAAAGCCCTGAACCGGGTCACCAGGCTTCCGCTCTCTGCTTGGCGGAAGGAGACGGGCGAGACGGCCTTGCAGGCGGGCCCCTGCGCATGCGTCGCCAACGCAGGGGGGCGGGGCCAACGGCCGGCAGTGACGTCGATCCCGGCGTGCGCCGCGGCGGGAGGAGCCGGAGGCCGAGCCCCGGCCGTGCGTCCCGCGGCGCGCCCGCGCGGAGGGGGCGGGCCGCTCGTCCAGGACAGCTGATTGGTCGGTCCCCGGAGGCAGCGGCGGCACGTGCAAGTGTCGCTTCAATCCGGTGAGTCCTCAGTTCGAGCCCGATCCCCGCGGGCTCCTGACTTGGCCCTGAGTCCCCGCCCGTGACGCTTTCGGGGCGGCCGGGCACCCAGACCTCCCGGGGCGCCGCCTGGAGGGGCACAGCCAGCTCGGGGTCTCCCCTTTGGCGCGTTTCCGCCCTTGTGTTCCCGGCTCTCGGGCCAGAACCCCGAGGGACGTATTTGTGTGTGGGTGGGCGAATCATGCAAGGCCCGCGGGACCGGGTCGCTAGAGAAAGGCTGGTCGGGGCGGAGGCTGGGAGGACGGCTGAGTGGAGCAGGTAGAGTCCCTGGGGCCAAAGCCCGGTAGGTGGGGTAGGTGAGGACCAGGGCCGGGTCCTAGACGGCTGGAGGCAGGTGGAGCGTGAGACCGTCTGGGAGCAGGTCTTAGTTGGAAACAGAATAATGCAAAAAACGGGTTCAGGCCGTACGTGATAGTTCACGCTTGTAATCCTAGTTACTTGGGAGCAAAAACCGGAAGATCACACTCAACAATTTAGGAGGACTCCAGCAATGTAGCGAGAGATCCTGTTCCAAAATTAGAATAAAGCCAGGCGTAGTGGTGTGCAACTGTATTCCAGGGTTTTGAAAGGTGTGCGAGAAAGATTGCAGGTTCAGTGACAGCTTCGGCAATTTAGGGTTCAGTGACAGCTTCGGCAATTTAGGGTTCAGTGACAGCTTCGGCAATTTAGGGAGATCCTCAACAATTTAGTGAGACTCTGTTTCAAAAATAGGAGGCCGGGCTTGGTGGCGCACGCTTGTAATCCCCGCGCTTGGGAGGCTGAGACAGGAGGATTGCACAGGTTCGAAGCCAGCCTCAGCTACTTAGTGAGGCTCTCAGCTACTTAGTGAGACCCTGTTTCCAAATAAAATATAAAATAGGTCTGGGAGTATAGCCCGGAGGTACAAAGCCTCTGGGTTCCACCCCCAGTACTCCCCCCCCCCAAAAAAAAAGGCGGTTGGGTGGGGATGTAGCTCAATGTTAGAGCTCTTGCCTACCATGTGCAAGGCCCTGGGTTCCATCCCCAGCACCCCCCACACACACAAAAAAAAATAGGAGCTAGACATAGTGGCACACGCTTGTAATCCCAGTACCTGGGAGGCTGAGGCCAACCTCAGCAACTTCATGAGGCCCTCAGAGATTTAGTGAGACCCTGATTCAAAATAAGAAATAAGCCGGCATGGTGCCGCATCCTAGTACTTGGGAGTCTTGAGACAGGGGAATCACAGGTTTGCGGACAGCCTCAGCTTCTTAGGCCCTCTGCAACTCAGTGAGACCCGGTTTCAAAATAAAGAATAAAAAATAGGGCAGGGGGTGTAGCTCGGAGGTTGAATACCCCTGGGTTCCATCCCCAGACCCGCAAAATAAATAAAAAAGGAAAAAAGCAGTGGTGCACACCTGTAATCCCAGCACGTGAAAAGCAGAGACTGCAGGATCCTCCGCAATATTATGAGACTCAGGGACCTGACAAGACCCTGTTTCAAAGCAAAAAAATAAATGGAGCAGGTCAAATGCCTTTGGATTCCATCCCCAGATTTAAAAAAGAAAAATCAGTAGGAGCCGGGTGTGGTGGGCATGCTTGTAATCTCAGCATTTGGGAGGCTGAGAAAGGAGGATCTCAGTTTGAGGACAGCCTCAGCTACTTAGGCTCTTGCAACTCAGTGAGACCCTGTTTTAAAATCAGGAATAAAAATATAGGGCTGGGTGTGTAGCTCAAAGGTAGAATGCTCCTGGGTTCCATCCCCAGTACCTAAAAAAAAAAAAAAAAAAAAAAAAAAAAAAAATTAGTAGGAAGTAGAGAAGAAAATGCAGCATACAGGCACACTGGAGATCCTGAAAATGGAACTGTGCCCTTCTTTATCTCTAGCCTTTAAATAGATTTTGTATTTAAACTTTTTTTTTTTTTTTAAGTACTGGGGATGGAACCCAGGGCCATTCTATCTCTGAGCAACACTCCCACTCCCAATTTATTTTATTTTATTTTTTGCGTACCACCAAAACAAAAAACATAAACAATCCTCCTGTCAGCTTCCCAAGTACTGGGATTACAAGCATGCGCCCCCACGCCTGATTTACTTTTTTTTTTTTTTTTTGAAACAGGGTCTCATTAGATTGATGAGAGTTTTTACTTGCTGAGTTCTCAAACCTGTGACCCTCCTGTCTCAGCCTCTTAAGTGCTGGGATTACAGGCATGCATCACCACCCCCAATTTTCACTTGGGTCTGTCTCTTGTATGACATCTATTCCTTGTCTTTCTAATGTACCACATGTGTATTTCTTTATACTCCTAGAATGGCAAGTTCCCTATTACCCTCCCCCTCCCCCCCTTTTTTTTGCAGGTCTGGGGATGGAACCCAGGGGCATTCACCTCTGAGCTACTCCCCCTGCCCTATTTTTTATTCTTTATTTTTGAAACAGGGTCTCACTAAGTTACAGAGTACCTCACTAAGTAGCTGAGGCTGTCTGCAAACCAGATCCTCTGGTCTCAACCTCCCAAATGCTGGGATTACAAGTGTGCACTAGCACACCCAGCTACCCTCTCCCTTTTCTAATTGAGCTTTACAAAGATAGTGTTGAAACCTTTGTTTTTATTTTCCTTAAGGGGCCCCAAAACAAGTGTTTCTCTTGAGTTGGAATTTTATTACAGAATTAATCAGTTGGGTAAAATAACATCAGAGACTTGTATTCATTATTGAGTGTGGCTATTTAGAATTACTCAAAAAAATTTAGATGCTTAATCACATCATAGGTTGTCATTATAGTAATAAATGAATGACAGGAATCATGGTGATGAGAAACAGAAAGTTAGATTCACTCTTGGTATGAATTTGCTTAATGATTGATTTTGGGTTTATATACTCAGAGTTATCCAACTTAAAATTGTTGAAACATGGCCGGGCGTAGTGGCACACGCTTGTAATCCCCGCGCTTGGGAGGCTGAGACAGGAGGATTGCACAGGTTCGAAGCCAGCCTCAGCTACTGAGTGAGGCTCTCAAGCAACTTAGTGAGACCCTGTTTCCAAATAAAATATAAAATAGGGCTGGGAGCATAGCCCGGAGGTAGAAAGCCTCTGGGTTCCACCCCAAGTACCACCAAAAAAAAAAAAAAAAAAAATTGTTGAAACATTTTTAGAAAATAACACCGTTGCTGGCAGCATGCTTGTAATCCCAGCATTTGGGAGGCTCAGACAGGAGGATCGCATTTTGCGGACAGCCTCAGCTACTTAGGCCCTTTGCCAACTCAGACCCCGTTTCAAAATAAAGAATACAAAAAAATTGGGCAGGGGGTGTCACTTAGAGGTATGTCCCTGGGTTCCACCCCCAGTAATACAAATACATAAATAAATAAAATTAGCCAGTTGTGCTGGTGCATGCCTGTAATTCTAGTAGTTAGAAGGCTGAAACAAGGATTGCAAGTTCAAAGCCAGGCTCTCAGCAACTTAGCCCTATTTCAACACAATAAAGCTAGGTATGAAGGTGCACACTTGCAGTCCCAGTACTTGGGAGATCGACAGGTTAGCTGCCTGCCTCAGCAACTTAGTAACACCTTGATTCAAAATAAAAAATAAAATGGGACTGGGATGTAGTTTAGAGTTAAAATGCTTCCTAGGGTTCAATTCCCAGTATCACCAAGGGGGAAAAAAGAAGAAAAGAACATTGTTTATGCTAATATATATCTCTTTCACCCTTCAACTTCCTATTTTTTCCCATGGAAACATTTGTGATTTTGGATGATGTGAGGTTTTTTAGGAAGGTAGCTATTAAGTTATGTCACAAATGCCTTTACACAGCAGGTGATAAAAATGAATGAACCATTTTCTTATGTTTTCCTTTATAGGGAAGATGGAAGAGCTGAGTCAAGCCCTGGCTAGTAGCTTTTCTGTATCTCAAGATCTGAACAGCACTGCTGCCCCGCACCCCCGCCTGGCCCAGTACAAGTCTAAGTACAGTTCCTTGGAGCAGAGTGAGCGGCGCCGCCGGTTACTGGAACTGCAGAAATCGTAAGGATGCTGCTTTAACTCTTTGGCTTCTTTTTCCAGGCTGGTAACTGTGAACCCTTCAGCAAGATCTAGGCTCGTCTCTGCAGGGACCCCTTGAAAGTAGACCCATTGTAGAATGATTTCCCTGCCCACAGGTTTGGCAGGGTAAGTCCTGGAAGAGGTAGGTATTCATAGTCTCCAGAGTGAAGAAGGAAGAAATAGGGAGAGTCTGAAGTTTGAAAGCAAAAGCGCAATTCTTTGGTTAAATTTTGCTATTTTCCTGGCAACAGTGCTGAACTTTGCAATTTGGGGACTTGTGAAAGCCACACCTAGACATTCACTCCCCATATTCCCTGGGATGTTGATGTGTGGCTTCTCCCACACACCCAGTTCTGGTATTGGTGTGGTCTTCCCACACATCTGCCTTTAGCCAAATGTTTCTGTGAAGCTCTTGGGAGTTTAAGATAAACAATTCCTCAGGGAATCTGAGGAAATGACTTCCACACTCTTAATTTTAGATGCCAAAATGAGCAGACAAGAAAGAGAACAGGATAGGAGTGCTTGAGACTGTGCTGCTCTGAAGAGAGGTCCTGTTCTTTTATTCTCTGTGCAGCTTGGCCTCTTCTGAGTCATAAATTAAGAAATTAAAAATTGGGAGAAACTACTAGTTGTGCACATTTTCATGAAATCTGCATTTCCTGGTACCATATCACTCACTAGACATGTTTAACAGAGATGGTTCTCCCATCTCTGGCTTGGTTCCAGATTGCATTCCCAGATCACTACTCCTTTTCCTTCCTTTTTTTCAATTATATTTTATTATTTTGAAATAGGAAATATATTCATGTGGTTCAAACTGTTTAGAATAATATATGATCCCAGTACTGGGAGGTTGAGACAGGAGGATCACAGGTTCAAGGCCAGCCTCAGCAATGTAGCAAGACCCTTAGCAACATAGTAAGACCCTGTTTCAGAATAAAAAATAAGGGGAGTGTAGCTCAGAGGTAGAACCCCTTCTGAGTTCAGTACCTAGTACCTTAAAAAAAAAAGCATATGGTACAAAATCTCCCTCTCTATTCAGTCCCCTAGTCAACCAGTTCCTCTTCTGAATTATTCGTTTTTCTCTTTACCCTTCCAAAGATATTCTATGCAGATATGAGCAAGTGTGTTTGGTGTATATATACCTATCCCCGCTTTTTCTGTGGTACTGGGGGTTGAAACCAGGGGCATTTGGACTCTGAGCTACTTAGCCCTATTTTATTTTATTTGAAACAGGGTCTCACAGTTTATTATTGTACACTGTAAACTATTATGCACTATAAATTAATTGTGCACCGACCTCCAATGTCATGTCCTCCAGTCTTACACTCCATGGTACTAGGATTGTAGACCTGTACCACTATGGCTGCCATATTGTCCCCTTTTTATGGTTCCAAGTATTCCACTGAGTGGATGGTTCATGATGTGACCTAACCTCCAGATGAGTATCTGGACAGTTTTCTTCTCTTGTGATTGCTAAACAGCCTAGGACATAACCTCAAATATGTGTCCTTTAACAAATACACAGGTATATCAGCTCTCTTTTGATGTTAAAATAAAGATCATTGTACTTTAGTGTGTTCTCTTTGGTGTGCAACTTTATGTGACTGCATGAACAGGTGTGTTTAAGAAGAAACCAAGGCAATCTCAGTACATGGAAGGCTGAGGCAGGAGGATCACAAGCTGTGGCCAGCCACAGCAATTTACTTAGTGAGATCTTGTTTTTTTTAAAAAAAAAAAAAAAAAAAAGCTGGGCATGGTGGCACACATGCTTGTAATCCCAGCATTTGGGAGGCTGAGACTGGAGGATTGCGGTTCCTGGACAGCCTCAGCTACTTAGTGAGACTCTCAGCATCCTACTGAAACCCTGTTTCAAAATAAAAAATAAAGCTTGGCATGGTGGTACATGCTTATAATCCCAGTATTTGGGAGGCTGAGATAGGAGGATCGCAGGTTTATGGCCAGCTTCAGCTACTTAGTGAGGCTCTCTGCAACTTAGTGTGACTTTATTTTAAAATAAAGAATAAAAAGCCAGACATGGTAGTGCATGCTTGTAATCCCAGCATTTGGGAGGATTATGGTTCGCTGACATCCTCAGTTACTAAGTGAGGCAACTCAGACCCTGTTTCAAAATAAAGAATATGAGCTGCGCGTGGTGGTGCACGCTTGTTATCTTAGTACTCGGGAGGCTGAGACAGGAGGATCGTGCAGGTTCGAAGCCAGCTTCAGCAACTTAGTGAGGCCCTGTTTCCAAATAAAATATAAAATAGGTCTGGGAGTGTAGCCTAGAGGTAGAAAGCCCCTGGGTTCGCCGGGCATGGTGGCACACACTTGTAATCCCCGTGCTTGGGAGGCGGAGACAGGAGGATCGCACTGGTTTGAAGCCAGCCTTGCTGGCTTAAGAGACCCTTTTTCCAAATAAAAAAGTTTAAAAAAGTAGGTCTGGGAGTGTAGCCCATTGGAGTGTAGCCCGGAGGTAGAAGGGCTTCCAGGAACCCCAGTACCACCAAAAAAAGAAAGAAAGAAAGAAAGAAAGAAAGAAAGAAAGAAAGAAAGAAAGAAAGAAAGAAAGAAAGAAAGAAAGAAAAGAAAGGAAGAAAGAAAGAAAGAAAGAAAGAAAGAAAGAAAGAAAGAAAGCAAGCAAGCAGGCAAGCCCCTGGGTTCCATCCCCAGGACCCAAAAAACAAAAGAATATGAGCCGGGCGTGGTGGTGCATTCTTTTAATCTCAGCATTTGGGAGGCTGAGACCGGAGGATCATGGTTCACAGACAGCCTCATCTACATAGTGAGGCCTTCTGCAACTCAGTGAGACCCTGTTTCAAAAAAATAAAGAATAGCCGGGCGTGATGGCACACGCTTGTAATCCCAGTACTTGGGAGGCTGAGACAGGAGGATCTGGGTTCATGGACAGCCTCAGCTGTTTAGTGAGACCCTTTGCAACTCAGTGAGACCTTGTTTCAAATTAAAGAATAAAACTTTGGGCTGGGGCATAGCTTGGAGGTAAAATGCCCCTGGGTTCCAACCCTGGTTCTACCAAAAAAAGAAAAATAGGGCAGGGGGTATAGCTCAGAGGTAGAACACCCCTGGGTTCCATCCTCAGTACTGGGGAAAAAAAAAAAAGAATAAAAAATAGGGCTGGGGTGTAACTCAGAGGTGAAATGCCCCTGGGTTCCATCTCCAGTACCACACATACACACATTAAAAAAAAAAAAATAGGGCTGGAGATGTAGCTCAGAGGTAGAATGCCCCTGACTTGATTCAATCCCTAGTAAAACACAGACACAAACACACACACACACACACACACAATAGGGCTGAGAATGTAGTTCAGAGAGAATGCCCTTTGGTTCAATATCCAATAACACACACACACACACACACACACACACACACACACACACACACACACACTCACACGTTGAGGCTGTAGCTAGGTAGAACACACCAAGGAGAAGGAGAAGAAATCAGCAAGAGGATCACAAGTTTGAAGCCAGCCTGGACAACTTTTCTAGACCCTATCTCAAAGAAATAAAAATAAAGGGTTGGGTCTTAGCTTAGTGGTAGAGCACCCCTGGGCTTAATCCCTAGTATGAAGAAGAAGAGGAAAGGGGAGGGGAGGGGAAAAGGGGGATGTAGAAGAAACCAACTGGTGGTGGTGGTGCATACCTGTACTAGGGATTGAATTGGGCATTCTACCTTCAAGCTACACCCCCAGTCCTATTTTTAAAAATGTTTTTTCTAGCCGGGCGTGGTGGCGCACGCTTGTAATCCCCGCTCTTGGGAGGCAGAGACAGGAGGATCGCGCAGGATCGAAGCCAGCCGCGCGCGCTGGCTTAGGAGACCCTGTTTCCAAACAAAAATGTAAAAGTAGGTCTGGGAGTGTAGCCCGGAGGTAGAAGGGCTTCCAGGAACCCCAGTACCACCGGGGGGAAAAAAAAAAAATTTTTTTTTCTAGTACTGGGGATGGAAGGTAGGCGCCTTCTACCTCTGAGCTACATCCCCAGCCCTATTTTAATTCTTTATTTTGAAACAGGGTCTCACTAAGTTGTGGAGGGCTTCATTAAGTAGCTGAGACTGGCCAAGAACTTGCCATCCTCCTGTTTCAAGTAGTGGGATTACAAGTGTGCACCACCACCCCTGTCTAGGAAGGACATTTTAGTAGGGTTTGGTGATGTACTCTTGTAATCCCAGTACTTGGGAGTGTAAAATAGAATCATGAATTTAAGGCCATTTTGGACAATTTAGTGAAACTTTGTCTCAAAATAAAAAAAAGCTAGAGAGACCCTATTTTCATATTAAAAAAAAATA